>NC_140659.1:32667051-33115635 GCF_978046115.1 Saccoglossus kowalevskii | reverse complement strand
TAATGACAGTGAACTGGTCTGATAATCAGTGATGTGAAATTGGGCAGGTGTTAATGTCAGTGAACTGGTCTGATAATCAGTGATGTGATATTGGGCAGGTGTTAATGTCAGTGAACTGGTCTGATAATCAGTGATATGAAATTGGGCAGGTGTTAATGTCAGTAAACTGGTCTGATAATCAGTGATGTGATATTGGGCAGGTGTTAATGTCAGTGAACTGGTCTGATAATCAGTGATGTGAAATTGGGCGGGTGTTAATGTCAGTGAACTGGTCTGATAATCAGTGATGTGATATTGGGCATGTGTTAATGTCAGTGAACTGATCATCAGTGATGTGATATTGGGCAGGTGTTAATGGCAGTGAACTGGTCTGATAATCAGTGATGTGATATTGGGCATGTGTTAATGTCAGTGAACTGGTCTGATCATCAGTGATGTGATTTTGGGCAGGTGTTAATGTCTGAACTGGTCTGATAATCAGTGATGTGATATTGGGCATGTGTTAATGTCAGTAAACTGGTCTGATCATCAGTGATGTGATATTGGGCAGGTGTTAATGTCAGTGAACTGGTCTGATAATCAGTGATGTGATATTGGGCATGTGTTAATGTCAGTGAACTGGTCTGATAATCAGTGATGTGAAATTGGGCGGGTGTTAATGTCAGTAAACTGGTCTGATAATCAGTGATGTGAAATTGGGCGGGTGTTAATGTCAGTAAACTGGTTTGATAATCAGTGATGTGATATTGGGCAGGTGTTAATGTCAGTAAACTGGTCTGATAATCAGTGACCTGATATTGGGCAGGTGTTAATGTCAGTGAACTGGTCTGATAATCAGTGATGTGATATTGGGCATGTGTTAATGTCAGTAAACTGGTCTGATAATCAGTGATGTGATATTGGGCATGTGTTAATGTCAGTGAACTGGTCTGATAATCAGTGATGTGATATTGGGCATGTGTTAATGTCAGTGAACTGGTCTGATAATCAGTGATGTGATATTGGGCAGGTGTTAATGTCAGTAAACTGGTCTGATAATCAGTGACCTGATATTGGGCAGGTGTTAATGTCAGTGAACTGGTCTGATAATCAGTGATGTGAAATTGGGTAGGTGTTAATGTCAGTAAACTGGTCTGATAATCAGTGATGTGATATTGGGCAGGTGTTGAAGTCAGTGAACTGGTCTGATAATCAGTGATGTGATATTGGGCAGGTGTTAATGTCAGTGAACTGGTTTGATAATCAGTGATGTGAAATTAGGCAGGTGTTAATGTCAGTAAACTGGTCTGATAATCAGTGATGTGATATTGGGCAGGTGTTAATGTCAGTGAACTGGTCTGATAATCAGTGATGTGATATTGGGTAGGTGTTAATGTCAGTAAACTGGTCTGATAATCAGTGATGTGATATTGGGCATGTTTTACTGTCAGTGAACTGGTTTGATCATCAGTGATGTGATATTGGGCAGGTGTTAATGTCAGTGAACTGGTCTGATAATCAGTGATGTGATATTGGGCAGGTGTTAATGTCAGTGAACTGGTCTGATAATCAGTGATATGAAATTGGGCAGGTGTTAATGTCAGTAAACTGGTCTGATAATCAGTGATGTGATATTGGGCAGGTGTTAATGTCAGTGAACTGGTCTGATAATCAGTGATGTGAAATTGGGCGGGTGTTAATGTCAGTGAACTGGTCTGATAATCAGTGATGTGATATTGGGCATGTGTTAATGTCAGTGAACTGATCATCAGTGATGTGATATTGGGCAGGTGTTAATGGCAGTGAACTGGTCTGATAATCAGTGATGTGATATTGGGCATGTGTTAATGTCAGTCAACTGGTCTGATCATCAGTGATGTGATTTTGGGCAGGTGTTAATGTCTGAACTGGTCTGATAATCAGTGATGTGATATTGGGCATGTGTTAATGTCAGTGAACTGATCATCAGTGATGTGAAATTGGGCAGGTGTTAATGTCAGTAAACTGGTCTGATAATCAGTGATGTGATATTGGGCATGTGTTAATGTCAGTCAACTGGTCTGATCATCAGTGATGTGATTTTGGGCAGGTGTTAATGTCTGAACTGGTCTGATAATCAGTGATGTGATATTGGGCATGTGTTAATGTCAGTGAAGTGGTCTGATAATCAGTGATGTGAAATTGGGCGGGTGTTAATGTCAGCAAACTGGTCTGATAATCAGTGATATGATATTGGGCATGTGTTAATGTCAGTGAACTGGTCTGATAATCAGTGATGTGATATTGGGCAGGTGTTAATGTCAGTAAACTGGTCTGATAATCAGTGACCTGATATTGGGCAGGTGTTAATGTCAGTGAACTGGTCTGATAATCAGTGATGTGAAATTGGGTAGGTGTTAATGTCAGTAAACTGGTCTGATAATCAGTGATGTGATATTGGGCAGGTGTTGATGTCAGTGAACTGGTCTGATAATCAGTGATGTGATATTGGGCAGGTGTTAATGTCAGTGAACTGGTCTGATAATCAGTGATGTGATATTGGGCATGTGTTCATGTCAGTGAAGTGGTCTGATAATCAGTGATGTGATATTGGGCATGTGTTAATGTCAGTGAACTGGTCTGATCATCAGTGATGTGATATTGGGCAGGTGTTAATGTCAGTGAACTGGTCTGATAATCAGTGACGTGAAATTGGGCGGGTGTTAATGTCAGTGAACTGGTCTGATAATCAGTGATGTGATATTGGGCATGTGTTAATGTCAGTAAACTGGTCTGCTAATCAGTGATGTGATATTGGGCATGTGTTAATGTCAGTAAACTGGTCTGATAATCAGTGATGTGATATTGGGCATGTGTTAATGTCAGTAAACTGGTCCGATAATCAGTGATGTGAAATTGGGCATGTATTAATGTCAGTGAACTGGTTTGATAACCAGTGATGTGTTAATGTAAGTGAAGTGGCCATATAATCAGTGATGTGAAATTGGGCGGGTGTTAATGTCAGTAAACTGGTCTGATAATCAGTGATGTGAAATTGGGCGGGTTTTAATGTCAGTAAACTGGTCTGATAATCAGTGATGTGAAATTGGGCGGGTGTTAATGTCAGTAAACTGGTCTGATAATCAGTGATGTGAAATTGGGCGGGTGTTAATGTCAGTAAACTGGTCTGATAATCAGTGATGTGATATTGGGCGGGTGTTAATGTCAGTAAACTGGTCCGATAATCAGTGATGTGATATTGGGCATATGTTAATGTCAGTAAACTGGTCTGATAATCAGTGATGTGATATTGGGCATGTGTTAATGTCAGTAAACTGGTCCGATAATCAGTGATGTGATATTGGGCGTGTGTTAATGTCAGTGAACTGGTCTCATAATCAGTGATGTGAAATTGGGCAGGTGTTAATGTCAGTGAACTGGTCTGATAATCAGTGATGTGATATTGGGCAGGTGTTAATGTCAGTGAACTGGTCTGATAATCTGTGATGTGAAATTGGGCAGGTGTTAATGTCAGTAAACTGGTCTGATAATCAGTGATGTGATATCGGGCAGGTGTTAATGTCAGTGAACTGGTTTGATAACCAGTGATGTGTTAATGTCAGTGAAGTGGTCTGATAATCAGTGATGTGAAATTGGGCGGGTGTTAATGTCAGTAAACTGGTCTGATAATCAGTGATATGATATTGGGCATGCGTTAATGTCAGTGAACTGGTCTGATAATCAGTGATGTGATATTGGGCAGGTGTTAATGTCAGTAAACTGGTCTGATAATCAGTGACCTGATATTGGGCAGGTGTTAATGTCAGTGAACTGGTCTGATAATCAGTGATGTGAAATTGGGTAGGTGTTAATGTCAGTAAACTGGTCTGATAATCAGTGATGTGATATTGGGCAGGTGTTGATGACAGTGAACTGGTCTGATAATCAGTGATGTGATATTGGGCAGGTGTTAATGTCAGTGAACTGGTCTGATAATCAGTGATGTGAAATTAGGCAGGTGTTAATGTCAGTAAACTGGTCTGTTAATCAGTGATGTGATATTGGGCAGGTGTTAATGTCAGTGAACTGGTCTGATAATCAGTGATGTGATATTGGGCATGTTTTACTGTCAGTGAACTGGTCTGATCATCAGTGATGTGATATTGGGCAGGTGTTAATGTCAGTGAACTGGTCTGATAATCAGTGATGTGATATTGGGCAGGTGTTAATGTCAGTGAACTGGTCTGATAATCAGTGATGTGATATTGGGTAGGTGTTAATGTCAGTAAACTGGTATGATAATCAGTGATGTGATATTGGGCATGTTTTACTGTCAGTGAACTGGTCTGATCATCAGTGATGTGATATTGGGCAGGTGTTAATGTCAGTGAACTGGTCTGATAATCAGTGATGTGATATTGGGCAGGTGTTAATGTCAGTGAACTGGTCTGATAATCAGTGATGTGATATTGGGCATGTGTTAATGTCAGTGAACTGGTCTGATAATCAGTGATATGAAATTGGGCAGGTGTTAATGTCAGAAAACTGGTCTGATAATCAGTGATGTGATATTGGGCAGGTGTTAATGTCAGTGAACTGGTCTGATAATCAGTGATGTGAAATTGGGCGGGTGTTAATGTCAGTGAACTGGTCTGATAATCAGTGATGTGATATTGGGCATGTGTTAATGTCAGTGAACTGATCATCAGTGATGTGATATTGGGCAGGTGTTAATGGCAGTGAACTGGTCTGATAATCAGTGATGTGATATTGGGCATGTGTTAAAGTCAGTGAACTGGTCTGATCATCAGTGATGTGATATTGGGCAGGTGTTAATGTCAGTGAACTGGTCTGATAATCAGTGATGTGAAATTGGGCAGGTGTTAATGTCAGTAAACTGGTCTGATAATCAGTGATGTGATATCGGGCAGGTGTTAATGTCAGTGAACTGGTTTGATAACCAGTGATGTGTTAATGTCAGTGAAGTGGTCTGATAATCAGTGATGTGAAATTGGGCGGGTGTTAATGTCAGAAAAACTGGTCTGATAATCAGTGATATGATATTGGGCATGTGTTAATGTCAGTGAACTGGTCTGATAATCAGTGATGTGATATTGGGCAGGTGTTAATGTCAGTAAACTGGTCTGATAATCAGTGACCTGATATTGGGCAGGTGTTAATGTCAGTGAACTGGTCTGATAATCAGTGATGTGAAATTGGGTAGGTGTTAATGTCAGTAAACTGGTCTGATAATCAGTGATGTGATATTGGGCAGGTGTTGATGTCAGTGAACTGGTCTGATAATCAGTGATGTGATATTGGGCAGGTGTTAATGTCAGTAAACTGGTCTGTTAATCAGTGATGTGATATTGGGCAGGTGTTAATGTCAGTGAACTGGTCTGATAATCAGTGATGTGAAATTGGGCGGGTGTTAATGTCAGTGAACTGGTCTGATAATCAGTGATGTGATATTGGGCATGTGTTAATGTCAGTGAACTGATCATCAGTGATGTGATATTGGGCAGGTGTTAATGGCAGTGAACTGGTCTGATAATCAGTGATGTGATATTGGGCATGTGTTAATGTCAGTGAACTGGTCTGATCATCAGTGATGTGATTTTGGGCAGGTGTTAATGTCTGAACTGGTCTGATAATCAGTGATGTGATATTGGGCATGTGTTAATGTCAGTAAACTGGTCTGATCATCAGTGATGTGATATTGGGCAGGTGTTAATGTCAGTGAACTGGTCTGATAATCAGTGATGTGATATTGGGCATGTGTTAATGTCAGTGAACTGGTCTGATAATCAGTGATGTGAAATTGGGCGGGTGTTAATGTCAGTAAACTGGTCTGATAATCGGTGATGTGAAATTGGGCGGGTGTTAATGTCAGTAAACTGGTTTGATAATCAGTGATGTGATATTGGGCAGGTGTTAATGTCAGTAAACTGGTCTGATAATCAGTGACCTGATATTGGGCAGGTGTTAATGTCAGTGAACTGGTCTGATAATCAGTGATGTGATATTGGGCATGTGTTAATGTCAGTAAACTGGTCTGATAATCAGTGATGTGATATTGGGCATGTGTTAATGTCAGTGAACTGGTCTGATAATCAGTGATGTGATATTGGGCATGTGTTAATGTCAGTGAACTGGTCTGATAATCAGTGATGTGATATTGGGCAGGTGTTAATGTCAGTAAACTGGTCTGATAATCAGTGACCTGATATTGGGCAGGTGTTAATGTCAGTGAACTGGTCTGATAATCAGTGATGTGAAATTGGGTAGGTGTTAATGTCAGTAAACTGGTCTGATAATCAGTGATGTGATATTGGGCAGGTGTTGAAGTCAGTGAACTGGTCTGATAATCAGTGATGTGATATTGGGCAGGTGTTAATGTCAGTGAACTGGTCTGATAATCAGTGATGTGAAATTAGGCAGGTGTTAATGTCAGTAAACTGGTCTGACAATCAGTGATGTGATATTGGGCAGGTGTTAATGTCAGTGAACTGGTCTGATAATCAGTGATGTGATATTGGGTAGGTGTTAATGTCAGTAAACTGGTCTGATAATCAGTGATGTGATATTGGGCATGTTTTACTGTCAGTGAACTGGTCTGATCATCAGTGATGTGATATTGGGCAGGTGTTATTGTCAGTGAACTGGTCTGATAATCAGTGATGTGATATTGGGCAGGTGTTAATGTCAGTGAACTGGTCTGATAATCAGTGATATGAAATTGGGCAGGTGTTAATGTCAGTAAACTGGTCTGATCATCAGTGATGTGATATTGGGCAGGTGTTAATGTCAGTGAACTGGTCTGATAATCAGTGATGTGAAATTGGGCGGGTGTTAATGTCAGTGAACTGGTCTGATAATCAGTGATGTGAAATTGGGCGGGTGTTAATGTCAGTGAACTGGTCTGATAATCAGTGATGTGATATTGGGCATGTGTTAATGTCAGTGAACTGATCATCAGTGATGTGATATTGGGCAGGTGTTAATGGCAGTGAACTGGTCTGATAATCAGTGATGTGAAATTGGGCAGGTGTTAATGTCAGTAAACTGGTCTGATAATCAGTGATGTGATATTGGGCATGTGTTAATGTCAGTCAACTGGTCTGATCATCAGTGATGTGATTTTGGGCAGGTGTTAATGTCTGAACTGGTCTGATAATCAGTGATGTGATATTGGGCATGTGTTAATGTCAGTCAACTGGTCTGATCATCAGTGATGTGAAATTGGGCGGGTGTTAATGTCAGTAAACTGGTCTGATAATCAGTGATGTGAAATTGGGCGGGTGTTAATGTCAGTAAACTGGTTTGATAATCAGTGACCTGATACTGGGCAGGTGTTAATGTCAGTGAACTGGTCTGATAATCAGTGATGTGATATTGGGCATGTGTTAATGTCAGTAAACTGATCCGATAATCAGTGATGTGATATTGGGCATGTGTCAATGTCAGTGAACTGGTCCGATAATCAGTGATGTGAAATTGGGCAGCTGTTAATGTCAGTGAACTGGTCTGATAATCAGTGATGTGATATTGGGCAGGTGTTAATGTCAGTGAACTGGTCTGATAATCAGTGATGTGATATTGGGCAGGTGTTAATGTCAGTGAACTGGTCCGATAATCAGTGATGTGATATTGGGCATGTGTTAATGTCAGTAAACTGGTCTGATAATCAGTGATGTGATATTGGGCATGTGTTAATGTCAGTAAACTGGTCTGATAATCAGTGATGTGATATTGGGCATGTGTTAATGTCAGTGAACTGGTCTGATAATCAGCGATGTGATATTGGGCATGTGTTAATGTCAGTAAACAGGTCTGATAATCAGTGATGTGATATTGGGCATGTGTTAATGTCAGTAAACTGGTCTGATAATCGGTGATGTGATATCGGGCAGGTGTTAATGTCAGTGAACTGGTTTGATAACCAGTGATGTGTTAATGTCAGTGAAGTGGTCTGATAATCAGTGATGTGAAATTGGGCGGGTGTTAATGTCAGTAAACTGGTCTGATAATCAGTGATATGACATTGGGCAGGTGTTAATGTCAGTAAATTGGTCTGATAATCAGTGACCTGATATTGGGCAGGTGTTAATGTCAGTGAACTGGTCTGATAATCAGTGATGTGATATTGGGCAGGTGTTGATGTCAGTGAACTGGTCTGATAATCAGTGATGTGATATTGGGCAGGTGTTAATGTCAGTGAACTGGTCTGATAATCAGTGATGTGATATTGGGCAGGTGTTAATGTCAGTGAACTGGTCTGATAATCAGTGATGTGATATTGGGTAGGTGTTAATGTCAGTAAACTGGTCTGATAATCAGTGATGTGATATTGGGCATGTTTTACTGTCAGTAAACTGGTCTGATCATCAGTGATGTGATATTGGGCAGGTGTTAATGTCAGTGAACTGGTCTGATAATCAGTGATGTGATATTGGGCAGGTGTTAATGTCAGTGAACTGGTCTGATAATCAGTGATATGAAATTGGGCAGGTGTTAATGTCAGTAAACTGATCTGATAATCAGTGATGTGATATTGGGCAGGTGTTAATGTCAGTGAACTGGTCTGATAATCAGTGATGTGAAATTGGGCGGGTGTTAATGTCAGTGAACTGGTCTGATAATCAGTGATGTGATATTGGGCATGTGTTAATGTCAGTGAACTGATCATCAGTGATGTGATATTGGGCAGGTGTTAATGGCAGTGAACTGGTCTGATAATCAGTGATGTGATATTGGGCATGTGTTAATGTCAGTGAACTGGTCTGATCATCAGTGATGTGATTTTGGGCAGGTGTTAATGTCTGAACTGGTCTGATAATCAGTGATGTGATATTGGGCATGTGTTAATGTCAGTAAACTGGTCTGATCATCAGTGATGTGATATTGGGCAGGTGTTAATGTCAGTGAACTGGTCTGATAATCAGTGATGTGATATTGGGGATGTGATAATGTCAGTAAACTGGTCTGATAATCAGTGACCTGATATTGGGCAGGTGTTAATGTCAGTGAACTGGTCTGATAATCAGTGATGTGATATTGGGCATGTGTTAATGTCAGTAAACTGGTCTGATAATCAGTGATGTGATATTGGGCATGTGTTAATGTCAGTGAACTGGTCTGATAATCAGTGATGTGATATTGGGCATGTGTTAATGTCAGTGAACTGGTCTGATAATCAGTGATGTGATATTGGGCAGGTGTTAATGTCAGTAAACTGGTCTGATAATCAGTGACCTGATATTGGGCAGGTGTTAATGTCAGTGAACTGGTCTGATAATCAGTGATGTGAAATTGGGTAGGTGTTAATGTCAGTAAACTGGTCTGATAATCAGTGATGTGATATTGGGCAGGTGTTGAAGTCAGTGAACTGGTCTGATAATCAGTGATGTGATACTGGGCAGGTGTTAATGTCAGTGAACTGGTCTGATAATCAGTGATGTGATATTGGGCAGGTGTTAATGTCAGTGAACTGGTCTGATAATCAGTGATGTGATATTGGGCATGTGTTAATGTCAGTAAACTGATCCGATAATCAGTGATGTGATATTGGGCATGTGTCAATGTCAGTGAACTGGTCCGATAATCAGTGATGTGAAATTGGGCAGCTGTTAATGTCAGTGAACTGGTCTGATAATCAGTGATGTGATATTGGGCAGGTGTTAATGTCAGTGAACTGGTCTGATAATCAGTGATGTGATATTGGGCAGGTGTTAATGTCAGTGAACTGGTCCGATAATCAGTGATGTGATATTGGGCATGTGTTAATGTCAGTAAACTGGTCTGATAATCAGTGATGTGATATTGGGCATGTGTTAATGTCAGTAAACTGGTCTGATAATCAGTGATGTGATATTGGGCAGGTGTTAATGTCAGTGAACTGGTCTGATAATCAGCGATGTGATATTGGGCATGTGTTAATGTCAGTAAACAGGTCTGATAATCAGTGATGTGATATTGGGCATGTGTTAATGTCAGTAAACTGGTCTGATAATCGGTGATGTGATATCGGGCAGGTGTTAATGTCAGTGAACTGGTTTGATAACCAGTGATGTGTTAATGTCAGTGAAGTGGTCTGATAATCAGTGATGTGAAATTGGGCGGGTGTTAATGTCAGTAAACTGGTCTGATAATCAGTGATATGACATTGGGCAGGTGTTAATGTCAGTAAATTGGTCTGATAATCAGTGACCTGATATTGGGCAGGTGTTAATGTCAGTGAACTGGTCTGATAATCAGTGATGTGATATTGGGCAGGTGTTGATGTCAGTGAACTGGTCTGATAATCAGTGATGTGATATTGGGCAGGTGTTAATGTCAGTGAACTGGTCTGATAATCAGTGATGTGATATTGGGCAGGTGTTAATGTCAGTGAACTGGTCTGATAATCAGTGATGTGATATTGGGTAGGTGTTAATGTCAGTAAACTGGTCTGATAATCAGTGATGTGATATTGGGCATGTTTTACTGTCAGTAAACTGGTCTGATCATCAGTGATGTGATATTGGGCAGGTGTTAATGTCAGTGAACTGGTCTGATAATCAGTGATGTGATATTGGGCAGGTGTTAATGTCAGTGAACTGGTCTGATAATCAGTGATATGAAATTGGGCAGGTGTTAATGTCAGTAAACTGATCTGATAATCAGTGATGTGATATTGGGCAGGTGTTAATGTCAGTGAACTGGTCTGATAATCAGTGATGTGAAATTGGGCGGGTGTTAATGTCAGTGAACTGGTCTGATAATCAGTGATGTGATATTGGGCATGTGTTAATGTCAGTGAACTGATCATCAGTGATGTGATATTGGGCAGGTGTTAATGGCAGTGAACTGGTCTGATAATCAGTGATGTGATATTGGGCATGTGTTAATGTCAGTGAACTGGTCTGATCATCAGTGATGTGATTTTGGGCAGGTGTTAATGTCTGAACTGGTCTGATAATCAGTGATGTGATATTGGGCATGTGTTAATGTCAGTAAACTGGTCTGATCATCAGTGATGTGATATTGGGCAGGTGTTAATGTCAGTGAACTGGTCTGATAATCAGTGATGTGATATTGGGGATGTGATAATGTCAGTAAACTGGTCTGATAATCAGTGACCTGATATTGGGCAGGTGTTAATGTCAGTGAACTGGTCTGATAATCAGTGATGTGATATTGGGCATGTGTTAATGTCAGTAAACTGGTCTGATAATCAGTGATGTGATATTGGGCATGTGTTAATGTCAGTGAACTGGTCTGATAATCAGTGATGTGATATTGGGCATGTGTTAATGTCAGTGAACTGGTCTGATAATCAGTGATGTGATATTGGGCAGGTGTTAATGTCAGTAAACTGGTCTGATAATCAGTGACCTGATATTGGGCAGGTGTTAATGTCAGTGAACTGGTCTGATAATCAGTGATGTGAAATTGGGTAGGTGTTAATGTCAGTAAACTGGTCTGATAATCAGTGATGTGATATTGGGCAGGTGTTGAAGTCAGTGAACTGGTCTGATAATCAGTGATGTGATATTGGGCAGGTGTTAATGTCAGTGAACTGGTCTGGTAATCAGTGATGTGAAATTGGGCGGGTGTTAATGTCAGTAAACTGGTCTGATAATCAGTGATGTGATATTGGGCAGGTGTTAATGTCAGTGAACTGGTCTGATAATCAGTGATGTGATATTGGGTAGGTGTTAATGTCAGTAAACTGGTCTGATAATCAGTGATGTGATATTGGGCATGTTTTACTGTCAGTGAACTGGTCTGATCATCAGTGATGTGATATTGGGCATGTGTTAATGTCAGCGAACTGGTCTAATCATCAGTGATGTGATATTGGGCAGGTGTTACTGTCAGTGAACTGGTCTGATAATCAGTGATGTGAAATTGGGCAGGTGTTAATGTCAGTGAACTGGTCTGATAATCAGTGATGTGAAATTGGGTAGGTGTTAATGTCAGTAAACTGGTCTGATAATCAGTGATGTGATATTGGGCAGGTGTTGATGTCAGTGAACTGGTCTGATAATCAGTGATGTGATATTGGGCAGGTGTTAATGTCAGTGAACTGGTCTGATAATCAGTGATGTGAAATTAGGCAGGTGTTAATGTCAGTAAACTGGTCTGTTAATCAGTGATGTGATATTGGGCAGGTGTTAATGTCAGTGAACTGGTCTGATAATCAGTGATGTGATTTTGGGCATGTTTTACTGTCAGTGAACTGGTCTGATCATCAGTGATGTGATATTGGGCAGGTGTTAATGTCAGTGAACTGGTCTGATAATCAGTGATGTGATATTGGGCAGGTGTTAATGTCAGTGAACTGGTCTGATAATCAGTGATGTGATATTGGGCAGGTGTTAATGTCAGTGAACTGGTCTGATAATCAGTGATATGAAATTGGGCAGGTGTTAATGTCAGTAAACTGGTCTGATAATCAGTGATGTGATATTGGGCAGGTGTTAATGTCAGTGAACTGGTCTGATAATCAGTGATGTGAAATTGGGCGGGTGTTAATGTCAGTGAACTGGTCTGATAATCAGTGATGTGATATTGGGCATGTGTTAATGTCAGTGAACTGATCATCAGTGATGTGATATTGGGCAGGTGTTAATGGCAGTGAACTGGTCTGATAATCAGTGATGTGATATTGGGCATGTGTTAATGTCAGTGAACTGGTCTGATCATCAGTGATGTGATTTTGGGCAGGTGTTAATGTCTGAACTGGTCTGATAATCAGTGATGTGATATTGGGCATGTGTTAATGTCAGTAAACTGGTCTGATCATCAGTGATGTGATATTGGGCAGGTGTTAATGTCAGTGAACTGGTCTGATAATCAGTGATGTGATATTGGGCATGTGTTAATGTCAGTGAACTGGTCTGATAATCAGTGATGTGAAATTGGGCGGGTGTTAATGTCAGTAAACTGGTCTGATAATCAGTGATGTGAAATTGGGCGGGTGTTAATGTCAGTAAACTGGTTTGATAATCAGTGATGTGATATTGGGCAGGTGTTAATGTCAGTAAACTGGTCTGATAATCAGTGACCTGATATTGGGCAGGTGTTAATGTCAGTGAACTGGTCTGATAATCAGTGATGTGATATTGGGCATGTGTTAATGTCAGTAAACTGGTCTGATAATCAGTGATGTGATATTGGGCATGTGTTAATGTCAGTGAACTGGTCTGATAATCAGTGATGTGATATTGGGCATGTGTTAATGTCAGAGAACTGGTCTGATAATCAGTGATGTGATATTGGGCAGGTGTTAATGTCAGTAAACTGGTCTGATAATCAGTGACCTGATATTGGGCAGGTGTTAATGTCAGTGAACTGGTCTGATAATCAGTGATGTGAAATTGGGTAGGTGTTAATGTCAGTAAACTGGTCTGATAATCAGTGATGTGATATTGGGCAGGTGTTGAAGTCAGTGAACTTGTCTGATAATCAGTGATGTGATATTGGGCAGGTGTTAATGTCAGTGAACTGGTCTGATAATCAGTGATGTGAAATTAGGCAGGTGTTAATGTCAGTAAACTGGTCTGATAATCAGTGATGTGATATTGGGCTGGTGTTAATGTCAGTGAACTGGTCTGATAATCAGTGATGTGATATTGGGTAGGTGTTAATGTCAGTAAACTGGTCTGATAATCAGTGATGTGATATTGGGCATGTTTTACTGTCAGTGAACTGGTCTGATCATCAGTGATGTGATATTGGGCAGGTGTTAATGTCAGTAAACTGGTCTGATAATCAGTGATGTGATATTGGGCAGGTGTTAATGTCAGTGAACTGGTCTGATAATCAGTGATATGAAATTGGGCAGGTGTTAATGTCAGTAAACTGGTCTGATAATCAGTGATGTGATATTGGGCAGGTGTTAATGTCAGTGAACTGGTCTGATAATCAGTGATGTGAAATTGGGCGGGTGTTAATGTCAGTGAACTGGTCTGATAATCAGTGATGTGAAATTGGGCGGGTGTTAATGTCAGTGAACTGGTCTGATAATCAGTGATGTGATATTGGGCATGTGTTAATGTCAGTGAACTGATCATCAGTGATGTGATATTGGGCAGGTGTTAATGGCAGTGAACTGGTCTGATAATCAGTGATGTGAAATTGGGCAGGTGTTAATGTCAGTAAACTGGTCTGATAATCAGTGATGTGATATTGGGCATGTGTTAATGTCAGTCAACTGGTCTGATCATCAGTGATGTGATTTTGGGCAGGTGTTAATGTCTGAACTGGTCTGATAATCAGTGATGTGATATTGGGCATGTGTTAATGTCAGTCAACTGGTCTGATCATCAGTGATGTGAAATTGGGCGGGTGTTAATGTCAGTAAACTGGTCTGATAATCAGTGATGTGAAATTGGGCGGGTGTTAATGTCAGTAAACTGGTTTGATAATCAGTGACCTGATACTGGGCAGGTGTTAATGTCAGTGAACTGGTCTGATAATCAGTGATGTGATATTGGGCATGTGTTAATGTCAGTAAACTGGTCTGATAATCAGTGATGTGATATTGGGCATGTGTTAATGTCAGTGAACTGGTCTGATAATCAGTGATGTGATATTGGGCATGTGTTAATGTCAGTAAACTGGTCTGATAATCAGTGATGTGATATTGGGCATGTGTTAATGTCAGTAAACTGGTCTGATAATCAGTGATGTGAAATTGGGCAGGTGTTAATGTCAGTAAACTGGTCCGATAATCAGTGATGTGATATTGGGCATGTGTTAATGTCAGTAAACTGGTCTGATAATCAGTGATGTGATATTGGGCATGTGTTAGTGTCAGTAAACTGGTCTGATAATCAGTGATGTGATATTGGGCATGTGTTAATGTCAGTGAACTGGTCTGATAATCAGTGATGTGATGTGATATTGGGCATGTGTTAATGTCAGTAAACTGGTCCGATAATCAGTGATGTGATATTGGGCATGTGTCAATGTCAGTGAACTGGTCCGATAATCAGTGATGTGAAATTGGGCAGGTGTTAATGTCAGTGAACTGGTCTGATAATCAGTGATGTGATATTGGGCAGGTGTTAATGTCAGTGAACTGGTCTGATAATCAGTGATGTGATATTGGGCAGGTGTTAATGTCAGTGAACTGGTCCGATAATCAGTGATGTGATATTGGGCATGTGTTAATGTCAGTAAACTGGTCTGATAATCAGTGATGTGATATTGGGCATGTGTTAATGTCAGTAAACTGGTCTGATAATCAGTGATGTGATATTGGGCATGTGTTAATGTCAGTGAACTGGTCTGATAATCAGCGATGTGATATTGGGCATGTGTTAATGTCAGTAAACAGGTCTGATAATCAGTGATGTGATATTGGGCATGTGTTAATGTCAGTAAACTGGTCTGATAATCAGTGATGTGATATTGGGCATGTGTTAATGTCAGTAAACTGGTCTGATAATCAGTGATGTGATATCGGGCAGGTGTTAATGTCAGTGAACTGGTTTGATAACCAGTGATGTGTTAATGTCAGTGAAGTGGTCTGATAATCAGTGATGTGAAATTGGGCGGGTGTTAATGTCAGTAAACTGGTCTGATAATCAGTGATATGATATTGGGCATGTGTTAATGTCAGTGAACTGGTCTGATAATCAGTGATGTGATATTGGGCAGGTGTTAATGTCAGTAAACTGGTCTGATAATCAGTGAACTGATATTGGGCAGGTGTTAATGTCAGTGAACTGGTCTGATAATCAGTGATGTGATATTGGGCAGGTGTTGATGTCAGTGAACTGGTCTGATAATCAGTGATGTGATATTGGGCAGGTGTTAATGTCAGTGAACTGGTCTGATAATCAGTGATGTGAAATTAGGCAGGTGTTAATGTCAGTAAACTGGTCTGATAATCAGTGATGTGATATTGGGCAGGTGTTAATGTCAGTGAACTGGTCTGATAATCAGTGATGTGATATTGGGTAGGTGTTAATGTCAGTAAACTGGTCTGATAATCAGTGATGTGATATTGGGCATGTTTTACTGTCAGTGAACTGGTCTGATCATCAGTGATGTGATATTGGGCAGGTGTTAATGTCAGTGAACTGGTCTGATAATCAGTGATGTGATATTGGGCAGGTGTTAATGTCAGTGAACTGGTCTGATAATCAGTGATATGAAATTGGGCAGGTGTTAATGTCAGTAAACTGATCTGATAATCAGTGATGTGATATTGGGCAGGTGTTATGTCAGTGAACTGGTCTGATAATCAGTGATGTGAAATTGGGCGGGTGTTAATGTCAGTGAACTGGTCTGATAATCAGTGATGTGATATTGGGCATGTGTTAATGTCAGTGAACTGATCATCAGTGATGTGATATTGGGCAGGTGTTAATGGCAGTGAACTGGTCTGATAATCAGTGATGTGATATTGGGCATGTGTTAATGTCAGTGAACTGGTCTGATCATCAGTGATGTGATTTTGGGCAGGTGTTAATGTCTGAACTGGTCTGATAATCAGTGATGTGATATTGGGCATGTGTTAATGTCAGTAAACTGGTCTGATCATCAGTGATGTGATATTGGGCAGGTGTTAATGTCAGTGAACTGGTCTGATAATCAGTGATGTGATATTGGGGATGTGATAATGTCAGTAAACTGGTCTGATAATCAGTGACCTGATATTGGGCAGGTGTTAATGTCAGTGAACTGGTCTGATAATCAGTGATGTGATATTGGGCATGTGTTAATGTCAGTAAACTGGTCTGATAATCAGTGATGTGATATTGGGCATGTTTTACTGTCAGTGAACTGGTCTGATCATCAGTGATGTGATATTGGGCAGGTGTTAATGTCAGTGAACTGGTCTGATAATCAGTGATGTGATATTGGGCAGGTGTTAATGTCAGTGAACTGGTCTGATAATCAGTGATATGAAATTGGGCAGGTGTTAATGTCAGTAAACTGATCTGATAATCAGTGATGTGATATTGGGCAGGTGTTATGTCAGTGAACTGGTCTGATAATCAGTGATGTGAAATTGGGCGGGTGTTAATGTCAGTGAACTGGTCTGATAATCAGTGATGTGATATTGGGCATGTGTTAATGTCAGTGAACTGATCATCAGTGATGTGATATTGGGCAGGTGTTAATGGCAGTGAACTGGTCTGATAATCAGTGATGTGATATTGGGCATGTGTTAATGTCAGTGAACTGGTCTGATCATCAGTGATGTGATTTTGGGCAGGTGTTAATGTCTGAACTGGTCTGATAATCAGTGATGTGATATTGGGCATGTGTTAATGTCAGTAAACTGGTCTGATCATCAGTGATGTGATATTGGGCAGGTGTTAATGTCAGTGAACTGGTCTGATAATCAGTGATGTGATATTGGGGATGTGATAATGTCAGTAAACTGGTCTGATAATCAGTGACCTGATATTGGGCAGGTGTTAATGTCAGTGAACTGGTCTGATAATCAGTGATGTGATATTGGGCATGTGTTAATGTCAGTAAACTGGTCTGATAATCAGTGATGTGATATTGGGCATGTGTTAATGTCAGTGAACTGGTCTGATAATCAGTGATGTGATATTGGGCATGTGTTAATGTCAGTGAACTGGTCTGATAATCAGTGATGTGATATTGGGCAGGTGTTAATGTCAGTAAACTGGTCTGATAATCAGTGAACTGATATTGGGCAGGTGTTAATGTCAGTGAACTGGTCTGATAATCAGTGATGTGAAATTGGGTAGGTGTTAATGTCAGTAAACTGGTCTGATAATCAGTGATGTGATATTGGGCAGGTGTTGAAGTCAGTGAACTGGTCTGATAATCAGTGATGTGATATTGGGCAGGTGTTAATGTCAGTGAACTGGTCTGGTAATCAGTGATGTGAAATTGGGCGGGTGTTAATGTCAGTAAACTGGTCTGATAATCAGTGATGTGATATTGGGCAGGTGTTAATGTCAGTGAACTAATCTGATGATCAGTGATGTGATATTGGGTAGGTGTTAATGTCAGTAAACTGGTCTGATAATCAGTGATGTGATATTGGGCATGTTTTACTGTCAGTGAACTGGTCTGATCATCAGTGATGTGATATTGGGCAGGTGTTAATGTCAGTGAACTGGTCTGATAATCAGTGATGTGATATTGGGCAGGTGTTAATGTCAGTGAACTGGTCTGATAATCAGTGATGTGAAATTAGGCAGGTGTTAATGTCAGTAAACTGGTCTGATAATCAGTGATGTGATATTGGGCAGGTGTTAATGTCAGTGAACTGGTCTGATAATCAGTGATGTGATATTGGGTAGGTGTTAATGTCAGTAAACTGGTCTGATAATCAGTGATGTGATATTGGGCATGTTTTACTGTCAGTGAACTGGTCTGATCATCAGTGATGTGATATTGGGCAGGTGTTAATGTCAGTGAACTGGTCTGATAATCAGTGATGTGATATTGGGCAGGTGTTAATGTCAGTGAACTGGTCTGATAATCAGTGATATGAAATTGGGCAGGTGTTAATGTCAGTAAACTGGTCTGATAATCAGTGATGTGATATTGGGCAGGTGTTAATGTCAGTGAACTGGTCTGATAATCAGTGATGTGAAATTGGGCGGGTGTTAATGTCAGTGAACTGGTCTGATAATCAGTGATGTGAAATTGGGCGGGTGTTAATGTCAGTGAACTGGTCTGATAATCAGTGATGTGATATTGGGCATGTGTTAATGTCAGTGAACTGATCATCAGTGATGTGATATTGGGCAGGTGTTAATGGCAGTGAACTGGTCTGATAATCAGTGATGTGAAATTGGGCAGGTGTTAATGTCAGTAAACTGGTCTGATAATCAGTGATGTTATATTGGGCATGTGTTAATGTCAGTCAACTGGTCTGATCATCAGTGATGTGATTTTGGGCAGGTGTTAATGTCTGAACTGGTCTGACAATCAGTGATGTGATATTGGGCATGTGTTAATGTCAGTCAACTGGTCTGATCATCAGTGATGTGAAATTGGGCGGGTGTTAATGTCAGTAAACTGGTCTGATAATCAGTGATGTGAAATTGGGCGGGTGTTAATGTCAGTAAACTGGTTTGATAATCAGTGACCTGATACTGGGCAGGTGTTAATGTCAGTGAACTGGTCTGATAATCAGTGATGTGATATTGGGCATGTGTTAATGTCAGTAAACTGGTCTGATAATCAGTGATGTGATATTGGGCATGTGTTAATGTCAGTGAACTGGTCTGATAATCAGTGATGTGATATTGGGCATGTGTTAATGTCAGTAAACTGGTCTGATAATCAGTGATGTGATATTGGGCATGTGTTAATGTCAGTAAACTGGTCTGATAATCAGTGATGTGAAATTGGGCAGGTGTTAATGTCAGTAAACTGGTCCGATAATCAGTGATGTGATATTGGGCATGTGTTAATGTCAGTAAACTGGTCTGATAATCAGTGATGTGATATTGGGCATGTGTTAGAGTCAGTAAACTGGTCTGATAATCAGTGATGTGATATTGGGCATGTGTTAATGTCAGTGAACTGGTCTGATAATCAGTGATGTGATGTGATATTGGGCATGTGTTAATGTCAGTAAACTGGTCCGATAATCAGTGATGTGATATTGGGCATGTGTCAATGTCAGTGAACTGGTCCGATAATCAGTGATGTGAAATTGGGCAGGTGTTAATGTCAGTGAACTGGTCTGATAATCAGTGATGTGATATTGGGCAGGTGTTAATGTCAGTGAACTGGTCTGATAATCAGTGATGTGATATTGGGCAGGTGTTAATGTCAGTGAACTGGTCCGATAATCAGTGATGTGATATTGGGCATGTGTTAATGTCAGTAAACTGGTCTGATAATCAGTGATGTGATATTGGGCATGTGTTAATGTCAGTAAACTGGTCTGATAATCAGTGATGTGATATTGGGCATGTGTTAATGTCAGTGAACTGGTCTGATAATCAGCGATGTGATATTGGGCATGTGTTAATGTCAGTAAACAGGTCTGATAATCAGTGATGTGATATTGGGCATGTGTTAATGTCAGTAAACTGGTCTGATAATCAGTGATGTGATATTGGGCATGTGTTAATGTCAGTAAACTGGTCTGATAATCAGTGATGTGATATCGGGCAGGTGTTAATGTCAGTGAACTGGTTTGATAACCAGTGATGTGTTAATGTCAGTGAAGTGGTCTGATAATCAGTGATGTGAAATTGGGCGGGTGTTAATGTCAGTAAACTGGTCTGATAATCAGTGATATGATATTGGGCATGTGTTAATGTCAGTGAACTGGTCTGATAATCAGTGATGTGATATTGGGCAGGTGTTAATGTCAGTAAACTGGTCTGATAATCAGTGACCTGATATTGGGCAGGTGTTAATGTCAGTGAACTGGTCTGATAATCAGTGATGTGATATTGGGCAGGTGTTGATGTCAGTGAACTGGTCTGATAATCAGTGATGTGATATTGGGCAGGTGTTAATGTCAGTGAACTGGTCTGATAATCAGTGATGTGAAATTAGGCAGGTGTTAATGTCAGTAAACTGGTCTGATAATCAGTGATGTGATATTGGGCAGGTGTTAATGTCAGTGAACTGGTCTGATAATCAGTGATGTGATATTGGGTAGGTGTTAATGTCAGTAAACTGGTCTGATAATCAGTGATGTGATATTGGGCATGTTTTACTGTCAGTGAACTGGTCTGATCATCAGTGATGTGATATTGGGCAGGTGTTAATGTCAGTGAACTGGTCTGATAATCAGTGATGTGATATTGGGCAGGTGTTAATGTCAGTGAACTGGTCTGATAATCAGTGATATGAAATTGGGCAGGTGTTAATGTCAGTAAACTGATCTGATAATCAGTGATGTGATATTGGGCAGGTGTTAATGTCAGTGAACTGGTCTGATAATCAGTGATGTGAAATTGGGCGGGTATTAATGTCAGTGAACTGGTCTGATAATCAGTGATGTGATATTGGGCATGTGTTAATGTCAGTGAACTGATCATCAGTGATGTGATATTGGGCAGGTGTTAATGGCAGTGAACTGGTCTGATAATCAGTGATGTGATATTGGGCATGTGTTAATGTCAGTGAACTGGTCTGATCATCAGTGATGTGATTTTGGGCAGGTGTTAATGTCTGAACTGGTCTGATAATCAGTGATGTGATATTGGACATGTGTTAATGTCAGTAAACTGGTCTGATAATCAGTGATGTGATATTGGGGATGTGATAATGTCAGTAAACTGGTCTGATAATCAGTGACCTGATATTGGGCAGGTGTTAATGTCAGTGAACTGGTCTGATAATCAGTGATGTGATATTGGGCATGTGTTAATGTCAGTAAACTGGTCTGATAATCAGTGATGTGATATTGGGCATGTGTTAATGTCAGTGAACTGGTCTGATAATCAGTGATGTGATATTGGGCATGTGTTAATGTCAGTGAACTGGTCTGATAATCAGTGATGTGATATTGGGCAGGTGTTAATGTCAGTAAACTGGTCTGATAATCAGTGAACTGATATTGGGCAGGTGTTAATGTCAGTGAACTGGTCTGATAATCAGTGATGTGAAATTGGGTAGGTGTTAATGTCAGTAAACTGGTCTGATAATCAGTGATGTGATATTGGGCAGGTGTTGAAGTCAGTGAACTGGTCTGATAATCAGTGATGTGATATTGGGCAGGTGTTAATGTCAGTGAACTGGTCTGGTAATCAGTGATGTGAAATTGGGCGGGTGTTAATGTCAGTAAACTGGTCTGATAATCAGTGATGTGATATTGGGCAGGTGTTAATGTCAGTGAACTGGTCTGATGATCAGTGATGTGATATTGGGTAGGTGTTAATGTCAGTAAACTGGTCTGATAATCAGTGATGTGATATTGGGCATGTTTTACTGTCAGTGAACTGGTCTGATCATCAGTGATGTGATATTGGGCAGGTGTTAATGTCAGTGAACTGGTCTGATAATCAGTGATGTGATATTGGGCAGGTGTTAATGTCAGTGAACTGGTCTGATAATCAGTGATATGAAATTGGGCAGGTGTTAATGTCAGTAAACTGATCTGATAATCAGTGATGTGATATTGGGCAGGTGTTAATGTCAGTGAACTGATCATCAGTGATGTGATATTGGGCAGGTGTTAATGGCAGTGAACTGGTCTGATAATCAGTGATGTGATATTGGGCATGTGTTAATGTCAGTGAACTGGTCTGATCATCAGTGATGTGATTTTGGGCAGGTGTTAATGTCTGAACTGGTCTGATAATCAGTGATGTGATATTGGGCATGTGTTAATGTCAGTAAACTGGTCTGATCATCAGTGATGTGATATTGGGCAGGTGTTAATGTCAGTGAACTGGTCTGATAATCAGTGATGTGATATTGGGGATGTGATAATGTCAGTAAACTGGTCTGATAATCAGTGACCTGATATTGGGCAGGTGTTAATGTCAGTGAACTGGTCTGATAATCAGTGATGTGATATTGGGCATGTGTTAATGTCAGTAAACTGGTCTGATAATCAGTGATGTGATATTGGGCATGTGTTAATGTCAGTGAACTGGTCTGATAATCAGTGACCTGATATTGGGCAGGTGTTAATGTCAGTGAACTGGTCTGATAATCAGTGATGTGATATTGGGCAGGTGTTAATGTCAGTAAACTGGTCTGATAATCAGTGACCTGATATTGGGCAGGTGTTGAAGTCAGTGAACTGGTCTGATAATCAGTGATGTGAAATTGGGTAGGTGTTAATGTCAGTAAACTGGTCTGATAATCAGTGATGTGATATTGGGCAGGTGTTGAAGTCAGTGAACTGGTCTGATAATCAGTGATGTGATATTGGGCAGGTGTTAATGTCAGTGAACTGGTCTGGTAATCAGTGATGTGAAATTGGGCGGGGGTTAATGTCAGTAAACTGGTCTGATAATCAGTGATGTGATATTGGGCAGGTGTTAATGTCAGTGAACTGGTCTGATAATCAGTGATGTGATATTGGGTAGGTGTTAATGTCAGTAAACTGGTCTGATAATCAGTGATGTGATATTGGGCATGTTTTACTGTCAGTGAACTGGTCTGATCATCAGTGATGTGATATTGGGCAGGTGTTAATGTCAGTGAACTGGTCTGATAATCAGTGATGTGATATTGGGCAGGTGTTAATGTCAGTGAACTGGTCTGATAATCAGTGATATGAAATTGGGCAGGTGTTAATGTCAGTAAACTGGTCTGATAATCAGTGATGTGATATTGGGCAGGTGTTAATGTCAGTGAACTGGTCTGATAATCAGTGATGTGAAATTGGGCGGGTGTTAATGTCAGCGAACTGGTCTGATAATCAGTGATGTGATATTGGGCATGTGTTAATGTCAGTGAACTGATCATCAGTGATGTGATATTGGGCAGGTGTTAATGGCAGTGAACTGGTCTGATAATCAGTGATGTGAAATTGGGCAGGTGCTAATGTCAGTAAACTGGTCTGATAATCAGTGATGTGATATTGGGCATGTGTTAATGTCAGTCAACTGGTCTGATCATCAGTGATGTGATTTTGGGCAGGTGTTAATGTCTGAACTGGTCTGATAATCAGTGATGTGATATTGGGCATGTGTTAATGTCAGTCAACTGGTCTGATCATCAGTGATGTGAAATTGGGCGGGTGTTAATGTCAGTAAACTGGTCTGATAATCAGTGATGTGAAATTGGGCGGGTGTTAATGTCAGTAAACTGGTTTGATAATCAGTGATGTGATATTGGGCAGGTGTTAATGTCAGTAAACTGGTCTGATAATCAGTGACCTGATATTGGGCAGGTGTTAATGTCAGTGAACTGGTCTGATAATCAGTGATGTGAAATTGGGTAGGTGTTAATGTCAGTAAACTGGTCTGATAATCAGTGATGTGATATTGGGCAGGTGTTGATGTCAGTGAACTGGTCTGTAATCAGTGATGTGATATTGGGTAGGTGTTAATGTCAGTAAACTGGTCTGATAATCAGTGATGTGATATTGGGCAGGTGTTGAAGTCAGTGAACTGGTCTGATAATCAGTGATGTGATATTGGGCAGGTGTTAATGTCAGTGAACTGGTCTGGTAATCAGTGATGTGAAATTGGGCGGGTGTTAATGTCAGTAAACTGGTCTGATAATCAGTGATGTGATATTGGGCAGGTGTTAATGTCAGTGAACTGGTCTGATAATCAGTGATGTGATATTGGGTAGGTGTTAATGTCAGTAAACTGGTCTGATAATCAGTGATGTGATATTGGGCATGTTTTACTGTCAGTGAACTGGTCTGATCATCAGTGATGTGATATTGGGCAGGTGTTAATGTCAGTGAACTGGTCTGATAATCAGTGATGTGATATTGGGCAGGTGTTAATGTCAGTGAACTGGTCTGATAATCAGTGATATGAAATTGGGCAGGTGTTAATGTCAGTAAACTGGTCTGATAATCAGTGATGTGATATTGGGCAGGTGTTAATGTCAGTGAACTGGTCTGATAATCAGTGATGTGAAATTGGGCGGGTGTTAATGTCAGTGAACTGGTCTGAAAATCAGTGATGTGATATTGGGCATGTGTTAATGTCAGTGAACTGATCATCAGTGATGTGATATTGGGCAGGTGTTAATGGCAGTGAACTGGTCTGATAATCAGTGATGTGAAATTGGGCAGGTGTTAATGTCAGTAAACTGGTCTGATAATCAGTGATGTGAGATTGGGCATGTGTTAATGTCAGTCAACTGGTCTGATCATCAGTGATGTGATTTTGGGCAGGTGTTAATGTCTGAACTGGTCTGATAATCAGTGATGTGATATTGGGCATGTGTTAATGTCAGTCAACTGGTCTGATCATCAGTGATGTGAAATTGGGCGGGTGTTAATGTCAGTAAACTGGTCTGATAATCAGTGATGTGAAATTGGGCGGGTGTTAATGTCAGTAAACTGGTTTGATAATCAGTGATGTGATATTGGGCAGGTGTTAATGTCAGTAAACTGGTCTGATAATCAGTGACCTGATATTGGGCAGGTGTTAATGTCAGTGAACTGGTCTGATAATCAGTGATGTGAAATTGGGTAGGTGTTAATGTCAGTAAACTGGTCTGATAATCAGTGATGTGATATTGGGCAGGTGTTGAAGTCAGTGAACTGGTCTGATAATCAGTGATGTGATATTGGGCAGGTGTTAATGTCAGTGAACTGGTCTGATAATCAGTGATGTGATATTGGGCAGGTGTTAATGTCAGTAAACTTGTCTGATAATCAGTGACCTGATATTGGGCAGGTGTTAATGTCAGTGAACTGGTCTGATAATCAGTGATGTGAAATTGGGTAGGTGTTAATGTCAGTAAACTGGTCTGATAATCAGTGATGTGATATTGGGCAGGTGTTGAAGTCAGTGAACTGGTCTGATAATCAGTGATGTGATATTGGGCAGGTGTTAATGCCAGTGAACTGGACTGGTAATCAGTGATGTGAAATTGGGCGGGTGTTAATGTCAGTAAACTGGTCTGATAATCAGTGATGTGATATTGGGCAGGTGTTAATGTCAGTGAACTGGTCTGATAATCAGTGATGTGATATTGGGTAGGTGTTAATGTCAGTAAACTGCACTGATAATCAGTGATGTGATATTGGGCATGTTTTACTGTCAGTGAACTGGTCTGATCATCAGTGATGTGATATTGGGCAGGTGTTAATGTCAGTGAACTGGTCTGATAATCAGTGATGTGATATTGGGCAGGTGTTAATGTCAGTGAACTGGTCTGATAATCAGTGATATGAAATTGGGCAGGTGTTAATGTCAGTAAACTGGTCTGATAATCAGTGATGTGATATTGGGCAGGTGTTAATGTCAGTGAACTGGTCTGATAATCAGTGATGTGAAATTGGGCGGGTGTTAATGTCAGTGAACTGGTCTGATAATCAGTGATGTGATATTGGGCATGTGATAATGTCAGTGAACTGATCATCAGTGATGTGATATTGGGCAGGTGTTAATGGCAGTGAACTGGTCTGATAATCAGTGATGTGAAATTGGGCAGGTGTTAATGTCAGTAAACTGGTCTGATAATCAGTGATGTGATATTGGGCATGTGTTAATGTCAGTGAACTGGTCTGATCATCAGTGATGTGATTTTGGGCAGGTGTTAATGTCTGAACTGGTCTGATAATCAGTGATGTGATATTGGGCATGTGTTAATGTCAGTCAACTGGTCTGATCATCAGTGATGTGAAATTGGGCGGGTGTTAATGTCAGTAAACTGGTCTGATAATCAGTGATGTGAAATTGGGCGGGTGTTAATGTCAGTGAACTGGTCTGATAATCAGTGATGTGATATTGGGCATGTGTTAATGTCAGTAAACTGGTCTGATAATCAGTGATGTGATATTGGGCATGTGTTAATGTCAGTGAACTGGTCTGATAATCAGTGATGTGATATTGGGCATGTGTTAATGTCAGTAAACTGGTCTGATAATCAGTGATGTGATATTGGGCATGTGTTAATGTCAGTAAACTGGTCTGATAATCAGTGATGTGAAATTGGGCAGGTGTTAATGTCAGTAAACTGGTCCGATAATCAGTGATGTGATATTGGGCATGTGTTAATGTCAGTAAACTGGTCTGATAATCAGTGATGTGATATTGGGCATGTGTTCATGTCAGTAAACTGGTCTGATAATCAGTGATGTGATATTGGGCATGTGTTAATGTCAGTGAACTGGTCTGATAATCAGTGATGTGATGTGATGTGATATTGGGCATGTGTTAATGTCAGTGAACTGGTCCGATAATCAGTGATGTGAAATTGGGTAGGTGTTAATGTCAGTAAACTGGTCTGATAATCAGTGATGTGATATTGGGCAGGTGTTGATGTCAGTGAACTGATCTGTAATCAGTGATGTGATATTGGGTAGGTGTTAATGTCAGTAAACTGGTCTGATAATCAGTGATGTGATATTGGGCAGGTGTTGAAGTCAGTGAACTGGTCTGATAATCAGTGATGTGATATTGGGCAGGTGTTAATGTCAGTGAACTGGTCTGGTAATCAGTGATGTGAAATTGGGCGGGTGTTAATGTCAGTAAACTGGTCTGATAATCAGTGATGTGATATTGGGCAGGTGTTAATGTCAGTGAACTGGTCTGATAATCAGTGATGTGATATTGGGTAGGTGTTAATGTCAGTAAACTGGTCTGATAATCAGTGATGTGATATTGGGCATGTTTTACTGTCAGTGAACTGGTCTGATCATCAGTGATGTGATATTGGGCAGGTGTTAATGTCAGTGAACTGGTCTGATAATCAGTGATGTGATATTGGGCAGGTGTTAATGTCAGTGAACTGGTCTGATAATCAGTGATATGAAATTGGGCAGGAGTTAATGTCAGTAAACTGGTCTGATAATCAGTGATGTGATATTGGGCAGGTGTTAATGTCAGTGAACTGGTCTGATAATCAGTGATGTGAAATTGGGCGGGTGTTAATGTCAGTGAACTGGTCTGAAAATCAGTGATGTGATATTGGGCATGTGTTAATGTCAGTGAACTGATCATCAGTGATGTGATATTGGGCAGGTGTTAATGGCAGTGAACTGGTCTGATAATCAGTGATGTGAAATTGGGCAGGTGTTAATGTCAGTAAACTGGTCTGATAATCAGTGATGTGAGATTGGGCATGTGTTAATGTCAGTCAACTGGTCTGATCATCAGTGATGTGATTTTGGGCAGGTGTTAATGTCTGAACTGGTCTGATAATCAGTGATGTGATATTGGGCATGTGTTAATGTCAGTCAACTGGTCTGATCATCAGTGATGTGAAATTGGGCGGGTGTTAATGTCAGTAAACTGGTCTGATAATCAGTGATGTGAAATTGGGCGGGTGTTAATGTCAGTAAACTGGTTTGATAATCAGTGATGTGATATTGGGCAGGTGTTAATGTCAGTAAACTGGTCTGATAATCAGTGACCTGATATTGGGCAGGTGTTAATGTCAGTGAACTGGTCTGATAATCAGTGATGTGAAATTGGGTAGGTGTTAATGTCAGTAAACTGGTCTGATAATCAGTGATGTGATATTGGGCAGGTGTTGAAGTCAGTGAACTGGTCTGATAATCAGTGATGTGATATTGGGCAGGTGTTAATGTCAGTGAACTGGTCTGATAATCAGTGATGTGATATTGGGCAGGTGTTAATGTCAGTAAACTTGTCTGATAATCAGTGACCTGATATTGGGCAGGTGTTAATGTCAGTGAACTGGTCTGATAATCAGTGATGTGAAATTGGGTAGGTGTTAATGTCAGTAAACTGGTCTGATAATCAGTGATGTGATATTGGGCAGGTGTTGAAGTCAGTGAACTGGTCTGATAATCAGTGATGTGATATTGGGCAGGTGTTAATGCCAGTGAACTGGACTGGTAATCAGTGATGTGAAATTGGGCGGGTGTTAATGTCAGTAAACTGGTCTGATAATCAGTGATGTGATATTGGGCAGGTGTTAATGTCAGTGAACTGGTCTGATAATCAGTGATGTGATATTGGGTAGGTGTTAATGTCAGTAAACTGCACTGATAATCAGTGATGTGATATTGGGCATGTTTTACTGTCAGTGAACTGGTCTGATCATCAGTGATGTGATATTGGGCAGGTGTTAATGTCAGTGAACTGGTCTGATAATCAGTGATGTGATATTGGGCAGGTGTTAATGTCAGTGAACTGGTCTGATAATCAGTGATATGAAATTGGGCAGGTGTTAATGTCAGTAAACTGGTCTGATAATCAGTGATGTGATATTGGGCAGGTGTTAATGTCAGTGAACTGGTCTGATAATCAGTGATGTGAAATTGGGCGGGTGTTAATGTCAGTGAACTGGTCTGATAATCAGTGATGTGATATTGGGCATGTGATAATGTCAGTGAACTGATCATCAGTGATGTGATATTGGGCAGGTGTTAATGGCAGTGAACTGGTCTGATAATCAGTGATGTGAAATTGGGCAGGTGTTAATGTCAGTAAACTGGTCTGATAATCAGTGATGTGATATTGGGCATGTGTTAATGTCAGTGAACTGGTCTGATCATCAGTGATGTGATTTTGGGCAGGTGTTAATGTCTGAACTGGTCTGATAATCAGTGATGTGATATTGGGCATGTGTTAATGTCAGTCAACTGGTCTGATCATCAGTGATGTGAAATTGGGCGGGTGTTAATGTCAGTAAACTGGTCTGATAATCAGTGATGTGAAATTGGGCGGGTGTTAATGTCAGTGAACTGGTCTGATAATCAGTGATGTGATATTGGGCATGTGTTAATGTCAGTAAACTGGTCTGATAATCAGTGATGTGATATTGGGCATGTGTTAATGTCAGTGAACTGGTCTGATAATCAGTGATGTGATATTGGGCATGTGTTAATGTCAGTAAACTGGTCTGATAATCAGTGATGTGATATTGGGCATGTGTTAATGTCAGTAAACTGGTCTGATAATCAGTGATGTGAAATTGGGCAGGTGTTAATGTCAGTAAACTGGTCCGATAATCAGTGATGTGATATTGGGCATGTGTTAATGTCAGTAAACTGGTCTGATAATCAGTGATGTGATATTGGGCATGTGTTCATGTCAGTAAACTGGTCTGATAATCAGTGATGTGATATTGGGCATGTGTTAATGTCAGTGAACTGGTCTGATAATCAGTGATGTGATGTGATGTGATATTGGGCATGTGTTAATGTCAGTAAACTGGTCCGATAATCAGTGATGTGATATTGGGCATGTGTCAATGTCAGTGAACTGGTCCGATAATCAGTGATGTGAAATTGGGCAGGTGTTAATGTCAGTGAACTGGTCTGATAATCAGTGATGTGATATTGGGCAGGTGTTAATGTCAGTAAACTGGTCTGATAATCAGTGATGTGATATTGGGCAGGTGTTAATGTCAGTGAACTGGTCTGATAATCAGTGATGTGAAATTGGGCGGGTGTTAATGTCAGTGAACTGGTCTGATAATCAGTGATGTGATATTGGGCATGTGTTAATGTCAGTGAACTGATCATCAGTGATGTGATATTGGGCAGGTGTTAATGGCAGTGAACTGGTCTGATAATCAGTGATGTGATATTGGGCATGTTTTACTGTCAGTGAACTGGTCTGATCATCAGTGATGTGATATTGGGCAGGTGTTAATGTCAGTGAACTGGTCTGATAATCAGTGATGTGATATTGGGCAGGTGTTAATGTCAGTGAACTGGTCTGATAATCAGTGATATGAAATTGGGCAGGTGTTAATGTCAGTAAACTGGTCTGATAATCAGTGATGTGATATTGGGCAGGTGTTAATGTCAGTGAACTGGTCTGATAATCAGTGATGTGAAATTGGGCGGGTGTTAATGTCAGTGAACTGGTCTGATAATCAGTGATGTGATATTGGGCATGTGTTAATGTCAGTGAACTGATCATCAGTGATGTGATATTGGGCAGGTGTTAATGGCAGTGAACTGGTCTGATAATCAGTGATGTGAAATTGGGCAGGTGCTAATGTCAGTAAACTGGTCTGATAATCAGTGATGTGATATTGGGCATGTGTTAATGTCAGTCAACTGGTCTGATCATCAGTGATGTGATTTTGGGCAGGTGTTAATGTCTGAACTGGTCTGATAATCAGTGATGTGATATTGGGCATGTGTTAATGTCAGTCAACTGGTCTGATCATCAGTGATGTGAAATTGGGCGGGTGTTAATGTCAGTAAACTGGTCTGATAATCAGTGATGTGAAATTGGGCGGGTGTTAATGTCAGTAAACTGGTTTGATAATCAGTGATGTGATATTGGGCAGGTGTTAATGTCAGTAAACTGGTCTGATAATCAGTGACCTGATATTGGGCAGGTGTTAATGTCAGTGAACTGGTCTGATAATCAGTGATGTGAAATTGGGTAGGTGTTAATGTCAGTAAACTGGTCTGATAATCAGTGATGTGATATTGGGCAGGTGTTGATGTCAGTGAACTGGTCTGATAATCAGTGATGTGATATTGGGTAGGTGTTAATGTCAGTAAACTGGTCTGATAATCAGTGATGTGATATTGGGCAGGTGTTGAAGTCAGTGAACTGGTCTGATAATCAGTGATGTGATATTGGGCAGGTGTTAATGTCAGTGAACTGGTCTGGTAATCAGTGATGTGAAATTGGGCGGGTGTTAATGTCAGTAAACTGGTCTGATAATCAGTGATGTGATATTGGGCAGGTGTTAATGTCAGTGAACTGGTCTGATAATCAGTGATGTGATATTGGGTAGGTGTTAATGTCAGTAAACTGGTCTGATAATCAGTGATGTGATATTGGGCATGTTTTACTGTCAGTGAACTGGTCTGATCATCAGTGATGTGATATTGGGCAGGTGTTAATGTCAGTGAACTGGTCTGATAATCAGTGATGTGATATTGGGCAGGTGTTAATGTCAGTGAACTGGTCTGATAATCAGTGATATGAAATTGGGCAGGTGTTAATGTCAGTAAACTGGTCTGATAATCAGTGATGTGAGATTGGGCATGTGTTAATGTCAGTCAACTGGTCTGATCATCAGTGATGTGATTTTGGGCAGGTGTTAATGTCTGAACTGGTCTGATAATCAGTGATGTGATATTGGGCATGTGTTAATCTCAGTCAACTGGTCTGATCATCAGTGATGTGATATTGGGCAGGTGTTAATGTCAGTGAACTGGTCTGATAATCAGTGATGTGAAATTGGGTAGGTGTTAATGTCAGTAAACTGGTCTGATAATCAGTGATGTGATATTGGGCAGGTGTTGAAGTCAGTGAACTGGTCTGATAATCAGTGATGTGATATTGGGCAGGTGTTAATGTCAGTGAACTGGTCTGATAATCAGTGATGTGATATTGGGCAGGTGTTAATGTCAGTAAACTTGTCTGATAATCAGTGACCTGATATTGGGCAGGTGTTGAAGTCAGTGAACTGGTCTGATAATCAGTGATGTGATATTGGGCAGGTGTTAATGCCAGTGAACTGGACTGGTAATCAGTGATGTGAAATTGGGCGGGTGTTAATGTCAGTAAACTGGTCTGATAATCAATGATGTGATATTGGGCAGGTGTTAATGTCAGTGAACTGGTCTGATAATCAGTGATGTGATATTGGGTAGGTGTTAATGTCAGTAAACTGCACTGATAATCAGTGATGTGATATTGGGCATGTTTTACTGTCAGTGAACTGGTCTGATCATCAGTGATGTGATATTGGGCAGGTGTTAATGTCAGTGAACTGGTCTGATAATCAGTGATGTGATATTGGGCAGGTGTTAATGTCAGTGAACTGGTCTGATAATCAGTGATATGAAATTGGGCAGGTGTTAATGTCAGTAAACTGGTCTGATAATCAGTGATGTGATATTGGGCAGGTGTTAATGTCAGTGAACTGGTCTGATAATCAGTGATGTGAAATTGGGCGGGTGTTAATGTCAGTGAACTGGTCTGATAATCAGTGATGTGATATTGGGCATGTGTTAATGTCAGTGAACTGATCATCAGTGATGTGATATTGGGCAGGTGTTAATGGCAGTGAACTGGTCTGATAATCAGTGATGTGAAATTGGGCAGGTGTTAATGTCAGTAAACTGGTCTGATAATCAGTGATGTGATATTGGGCATGTGTTAATGTCAGTGAACTGGTCTGATCATCAGTGATGTGATTTTGGGCAGGTGTTAATGTCTGAACTGGTCTGATAATCAGTGATGTGATATTGGGCATGTGTTAATGTCAGTCAACTGGTCTGATCATCAGTGATGTGAAATTGGGCGGGTGTTAATGTCAGTAAACTGGTCTGATAATCAGTGATGTGAAATTGGGCGGGTGTTAATGTCAGTGAACTGGTCTGATAATCAGTGATGTGATATTGGGCATGTGTTAATGTCAGTAAACTGGTCTGATAATCAGTGATGTGATATTGGGCATGTGTTAATGTCAGTGAACTGGTCTGATAATCAGTGATGTGATATTGGGCATGTGTTAATGTCAGTAAACTGGTCTGATAATCAGTGATGTGATATTGGGCATGTGTTAATGTCAGTAAACTGGTCTGATAATCAGTGATGTGAAATTGGGCAGGTGTTAATGTCAGTAAACTGGTCCGATAATCAGTGATGTGATATTGGGCATGTGTTAATGTCAGTAAACTGGTCTGATAATCAGTGATGTGATATTGGGCATGTGTTCATGTCAGTAAACTGGTCTGATAATCAGTGATGTGATATTGGGCATGTGTTAATGTCAGTGAACTGGTCTGATAATCAGTGATGTGATGTGATGTGATATTGGGCATGTGTTAATGTCAGTAAACTGGTCCGATAATCAGTGATGTGATATTGGGCATGTGTCAATGTCAGTGAACTGGTCCGATAATCAGTGATGTGAAATTGGGCAGGTGTTAATGTCAGTGAACTGGTCTGATAATCAGTGATGTGATATTGGGCAGGTGTTAATGTCAGTAAACTGGTCTGATAGTCAGTGATGTGATATTGGGCAGGTGTTAATGTCAGTGAACTGGTCTGATAATCAGTGATGTGAAATTGGGCGGGTGTTAATGTCAGTGAACTGGTCTGATAATCAGTGATGTGATATTGGGCATGTGTTAATGTCAGTGAACTGATCATCAGTGATGTGATATTGGGCAGGTGTTAATGGCAGTGAACTGGTCTGATAATCAGTGATGTGATATTGGGCATGTTTTACTGTCAGTGAACTGGTCTGATCATCAGTGATGTGATATTGGGCAGGTGTTAATGTCAGTGAACTGGTCTGATAATCAGTGATGTGATATTGGGCAGGTGTTAATGTCAGTGAACTGGTCTGATAATCAGTGATATGAAATTGGGCAGGTGTTAATGTCAGTAAACTGGTCTGATAATCAGTGATGTGATATTGGGCAGGTGTTAATGTCAGTGAACTGGTCTGATAATCAGTGATGTGAAATTGGGCGGGTGTTAATGTCAGTGAACTGGTCTGATAATCAGTGATGTGATATTGGGCATGTGTTAATGTCAGTAAACTGGTCTGATAATCAGTGATGTGATATTGGGCATGTGTTAATGTCAGTAAACTGGTCTGATAATCAGTGATGTGATATTGGGCATGTGTTAATGTCAGTGAACTGGTCTGATAATCAGTGATGTGATATTGGGCATGTGTTAATGTCAGTAAACTGGTCTGATAATCAGTGATGTGAAATTGGGCAGGTGTCAATGTCAGTAAACTGGTCCGATAATCAGTGATGTGATATTGGGCATGTGTTAATGTCAGTAAACTGGTCTGATAATCAGTGATGTGATATTGGGCATGTGTTAATGTCAGTAAACTGGTCCGATAATCAGTGATGTGATATTGGGCATGTGTTAATGTCAGTGAACTGGTCTGATAATCAGTGATGTGATATTGGGCATGTGTTAATGTCAGTGAACTGGTCTAATAATCAGTGATGTGAAATTGGGCGGGTGTTAATGTCAGTGAACTGGTCTGATAATCAGTGATGTGATATTGGGCATGTGTTAATGTCAGTGAACTGATCATCAGTGATGTGATATTGGGCAGGTGTTAATGGCAGTGAACTGGTCTGATAATCAGTGATGTGATATTGGGCATGTTTTACTGTCAGTGAACTGGTCTGATCATCAGTGATGTGATATTGGGCAGGTGTTAATGTCAGTGAACTGGTCTGATAATCAGTGATGTGATATTGGGCAGGTGTTAATGTCAGTGAACTGGTCTGATAATCAGTGATATGAAATTGGGCAGGTGTTAATGTCAGTAAACTGGTCTGATAATCAGTGATGTGATATTGGGCAGGTGTTAATGTCAGTGAACTGGTCTGATAATCAGTGATGTGAAATTGGGCGGGTGTTAATGTCAGTAAACTGGTCTGATAATCAGTGATGTGATATTGGGCAGGTGTTGAAGTCAGTGAACTGGTCTGATAATCAGTGATGTGATATTGGGCAGGTGTTAATGTCAGTGAACTGGTCTGGTAATCAGTGATGTGAAATTGGGCGGGTGTTAATGTCAGTAAACTGGTCTGATAATCAGTGATGTGATATTGGGCAGGTGTTAATGTCAGTGAACTGGTCTGATAATCAGTGATGTGATATTGGGTAGGTGTTAATGTCAGTAAACTGGTCTGATAATCAGTGATGTGATATTGGGCATGTTTTACTGTCAGTGAACTGGTCTGATCATCAGTGATGTGATATTGGGCAGGTGTTAATGTCAGTGAACTGGTCTGATAATCAGTGATGTGATATTGGGCAGGTGTTAATGTCAGTGAACTGGTCTGATAATCAGTGATATGAAATTGGGCAGGTGTTAATGTCAGTAAACTGGTCTGATAATCAGTGATGTGAGATTGGGCATGTGTTAATGTCAGTCAACTGGTCTGATCATCAGTGATGTGATTTTGGGCAGGTGTTAATGTCTGAACTGGTCTGATAATCAGTGATGTGATATTGGGCATGTGTTAATCTCAGTCAACTGGTCTGATCATCAGTGATGTGATATTGGGCAGGTGTTAATGTCAGTGAACTGGTCTGATAATCAGTGATGTGAAATTGGGTAGGTGTTAATGTCAGTAAACTGGTCTGATAATCAGTGATGTGATATTGGGCAGGTGTTGAAGTCAGTGAACTGGTCTGATAATCAGTGATGTGATATTGGGCAGGTGTTAATGTCAGTGAACTGGTCTGATAATCAGTGATGTGATATTGGGCAGGTGTTAATGTCAGTAAACTTGTCTGATAATCAGTGACCTGATATTGGGCAGGTGTTGAAGTCAGTGAACTGGTCTGATAATCAGTGATGTGATATTGGGCAGGTGTTAATGCCAGTGAACTGGACTGGTAATCAGTGATGTGAAATTGGGCGGGTGTTAATGTCAGTAAACTGGTCTGATAATCAATGATGTGATATTGGGCAGGTGTTAATGTCAGTGAACTGGTCTGATAATCAGTGATGTGATATTGGGTAGGTGTTAATGTCAGTAAACTGCACTGATAATCAGTGATGTGATATTGGGCATGTTTTACTGTCAGTGAACTGGTCTGATCATCAGTGATGTGATATTGGGCAGGTGTTAATGTCAGTGAACTGGTCTGATAATCAGTGATGTGATATTGGGCAGGTGTTAATGTCAGTGAACTGGTCTGATAATCAGTGATATGAAATTGGGCAGGTGTTAATGTCAGTAAACTGGTCTGATAATCAGTGATGTGATATTGGGCAGGTGTTAATGTCAGTGAACTGGTCTGATAATCAGTGATGTGAAATTGGGCGGGTGTTAATGTCAGTGAACTGGTCTGATAATCAGTGATGTGATATTGGGCATGTGTTAATGTCAGTGAACTGATCATCAGTGATGTGATATTGGGCAGGTGTTAATGGCAGTGAACTGGTCTGATAATCAGTGATGTGAAATTGGGCAGGTGTTAATGTCAGTAAACTGGTCTGATAATCAGTGATGTGATATTGGGCATGTGTTAATGTCAGTGAACTGGTCTGATCATCAGTGATGTGATTTTGGGCAGGTGTTAATGTCTGAACTGGTCTGATAATCAGTGATGTGATATTGGGCATGTGTTAATGTCAGTCAACTGGTCTGATCATCAGTGATGTGAAATTGGGCGGGTGTTAATGTCAGTAAACTGGTCTGATAATCAGTGATGTGAAATTGGGCGGGTGTTAATGTCAGTGAACTGGTCTGATAATCAGTGATGTGATATTGGGCATGTGTTAATGTCAGTAAACTGGTCTGATAATCAGTGATGTGATATTGGGCATGTGTTAATGTCAGTGAACTGGTCTGATAATCAGTGATGTGATATTGGGCATGTGTTAATGTCAGTAAACTGGTCTGATAATCAGTGATGTGATATTGGGCATGTGTTAATGTCAGTAAACTGGTCTGATAATCAGTGATGTGAAATTGGGCAGGTGTTAATGTCAGTAAACTGGTCCGATAATCAGTGATGTGATATTGGGCATGTGTTAATGTCAGTAAACTGGTCTGATAATCAGTGATGTGATATTGGGCATGTGTTCATGTCAGTAAACTGGTCTGATAATCAGTGATGTGATATTGGGCATGTGTTAATGTCAGTGAACTGGTCTGATAATCAGTGATGTGATGTGATGTGATATTGGGCATGTGTTAATGTCAGTAAACTGGTCCGATAATCAGTGATGTGATATTGGGCATGTGTCAATGTCAGTGAACTGGTCCGATAATCAGTGATGTGAAATTGGGCAGGTGTTAATGTCAGTGAACTGGTCTGATAATCAGTGATGTGATATTGGGCAGGTGTTAATGTCAGTAAACTGGTCTGATAGTCAGTGATGTGATATTGGGCAGGTGTTAATGTCAGTGAACTGGTCTGATAATCAGTGATGTGAAATTGGGCGGGTGTTAATGTCAGTGAACTGGTCTGATAATCAGTGATGTGATATTGGGCATGTGTTAATGTCAGTGAACTGATCATCAGTGATGTGATATTGGGCAGGTGTTAATGGCAGTGAACTGGTCTGATAATCAGTGATGTGATATTGGGCATGTTTTACTGTCAGTGAACTGGTCTGATCATCAGTGATGTGATATTGGGCAGGTGTTAATGTCAGTGAACTGGTCTGATAATCAGTGATGTGATATTGGGCAGGTGTTAATGTCAGTGAACTGGTCTGATAATCAGTGATATGAAATTGGGCAGGTGTTAATGTCAGTAAACTGGTCTGATAATCAGTGATGTGATATTGGGCAGGTGTTAATGTCAGTGAACTGGTCTGATAATCAGTGATGTGAAATTGGGCGGGTGTTAATGTCAGTGAACTGGTCTGATAATCAGTGATGTGATATTGGGCATGTGTTAATGTCAGTAAACTGGTCTGATAATCAGTGATGTGATATTGGGCATGTGTTAATGTCAGTAAACTGGTCTGATAATCAGTGATGTGATATTGGGCATGTGTTAATGTCAGTGAACTGGTCTGATAATCAGTGATGTGATATTGGGCATGTGTTAATGTCAGTAAACTGGTCTGATAATCAGTGATGTGAAATTGGGCAGGTGTCAATGTCAGTAAACTGGTCCGATAATCAGTGATGTGATATTGGGCATGTGTTAATGTCAGTAAACTGGTCTGATAATCAGTGATGTGATATTGGGCATGTGTTAATGTCAGTAAACTGGTCCGATAATCAGTGATGTGATATTGGGCATGTGTTAATGTCAGTGAACTGGTCTGATAATCAGTGATGTGATATTGGGCATGTGTTAATGTCAGTGAACTGGTCTAATAATCAGTGATGTGAAATTGGGCGGGTGTTAATGTCAGTGAACTGGTCTGATAATCAGTGATGTGATATTGGGCATGTGTTAATGTCAGTGAACTGATCATCAGTGATGTGATATTGGGCAGGTGTTAATGGCAGTGAACTGGTCTGATAATCAGTGATGTGATATTGGGCATGTTTTACTGTCAGTGAACTGGTCTGATCATCAGTGATGTGATATTGGGCAGGTGTTAATGTCAGTGAACTGGTCTGATAATCAGTGATGTGATATTGGGCAGGTGTTAATGTCAGTGAACTGGTCTGATAATCAGTGATATGAAATTGGGCAGGTGTTAATGTCAGTAAACTGGTCTGATAATCAGTGATGTGATATTGGGCAGGTGTTAATGTCAGTGAACTGGTCTGATAATCAGTGATGTGAAATTGGGCGGGTGTTAATGTCAGTGAACTGGTCTGATAATCAGTGATGTGATATTGGGCATGTGTTAATGTCAGTAAACTGGTCTGATAATCAGTGATGTGATATTGGGCATGTGTTAATGTCAGTAAACTGGTCTGATAATCAGTGATGTGATATTGGGCATGTGTTAATGTCAGTGAACTGGTCTGATAATCAGTGATGTGATATTGGGCATGTGTTAATGTCAGTAAACTGGTCTGATAATCAGTGATGTGAAATTGGGCAGGTGTCAATGTCAGTAAACTGGTCCGATAATCAGTGATGTGATATTGGGCATGTGTTAATGTCAGTAAACTGGTCTGATAATCAGTGATGTGATATTGGGCATGTGTTAATGTCAGTAAACTGGTCCGATAATCAGTGATGTGATATTGGGCATGTGTTAATGTCAGTGAACTGGTCTGATAATCAGTGATGTGATATTGGGCATGTGTTAATGTCAGTGAACTGGTCTAATAATCAGTGATGTGATATTGGGCAGGTGTTAATGTCAGTGAACTGGTCCGATAATTAGTGATGTGATATTGGGCATGCTTTAATGTCAGTGAACTGGTCCGATAATCAGTGATGTGATATTGGGCATGTGTTAATGTCAGTAAACTGGTCTGATAATCAGTGATGTGATATTGGGCATGTGTTAATGTCAGTAAACTGGTCCGATAATTAGTGATGTGATATTTTATATTTTACAGATTTTGAAAGTACAAAACCCAGTCAAATAGGTGAGCAAGCTACTGGTGAAAGTGATGTGACATTAGTAGATGATATTGAGTCCAAAAATTCATCTTGCACAGAAGAGCTATTCTCTCTTTCTGATTTTTCAACTTCAAAGGTTGCAGGCAGTCCTTCATATTCTCCGTTACTAAATAGTTACTCCTTAGATGACAGTGATGAAGATCTACCAGATTTTAACATCAATGGATGATTTTCACAATACTAATATTTAACACATTTCCATTATATCGTACGCCTTTGATACATGATGTTTATTTGTGGAAGAAGAAATCATCTCCACATGCATACCCCCGGTAGTTTTTAGGCATTTGCGTAGAACTGGATTTAGATATACGATGTCATTTTAAATATTACTCTGGTAAATAACTATTACTTTAAAAAAATCAAATTCCAAACCATGCAAAACTGAACAGATTGTCATGCACTATATGGACAGTGAGCCCTCAATTTCTTCCAAACTGTACAATTTTAAAATGGTGTGAATTTATAAATGGTATTCCTATGACAGGACCCTTATGCACACTATTGTACACTATTTCTTTTTTAATGGTCGCTGGTAGTTGTCAGTCTCTTCAATTTAAATTTTGTGTAAATATGCAAAATGGTTTAATCATTGTAGTAGTGTTTTTTGATGTGTATTTTACAGTGCATTATTGATGTTTAGTGGGCTAATTTTTGAATAGAATACATTATCTTGATGTAATTTTATTTAATTTCAAAGTTGAAAATAAATCACTGTCCTAAAGTTGTGTTGTTTTGTAAACATATGAAGTAATGTTGTCCCTGTTGCAAGTGTAATATGGATGTCGTCTTTGTGACCAGGTAAATCGTTTCTGCATGAATTGAGTGAATAAATGACTGTACTAGTATCAACAAAAATCAGATTTATTAAATGACTAAATTTGCAATATTTGTAAGTAAAGTGTTTAATTTTTATGGCATTACTCAATGACACTTGCAATGTATTCATGGTGGGGAAATTAGAGAATGAAGCACAAGTCAAACATGAACTTGTACAAAGAAGTGACAAACTTGTTTACATGCACCCATAATTGTAATGTTGTGCAAGCTAATATGCACCCAATTTGAAAATGATGACCATATACATGTAGAAAATTAAAATATTAGAAAATGGGATTGAGAATTGAATCCTGAATTATTCAAATTCGATCACAACTCATTTCGAGCACCAATAATAAGCTGCAAAACATAGAGCAGTTGTAACAAAATTGAGAATTAGCGCCCATAGTTTAGAAATAGAGAAAGGACAATACCAAAAAATTCCTTGCAGTGGCAGAAAGTGCACTGCTTGCGACCAAAATGAGATTGAATACGAAATGAGCTTCATAATTGAATGCATGCTGTATGAAAATGAAAGAACTGAAATATGGAAGGAAATCAGTTTAATACATTGCAACAACATAAATACCAATTGATTACAACAAGCAATAACAGCCAAAAAATAACAAAACTAGCAAGCTACATCTAATTGTTTCAGTGCCAAGCATTACAAAAAAATACCAGCTATTTCTCTTTTTTTTAAATCCTTTTCTATTTTGCTACTTCCTCAATTTTTTGTTTTTGTTGTAATTTCCAAATCAAAATAAGGATATGATAAATGATGCAATAAAGATTATTCTTATTGTCAACATAAAAAAACAAAAAAATCCATTAAAAGACTTGATTGTAAACTTTATTGATAACCACATATATTTTGACAAATGTACAAATTTGTTAGCACTGCTATTGTGAAGTTATCAGCCCATGTTTTTTATATCTGATGGAACAATGCTGGATATGGCAAGACAGCTGGGTGTGGTTCTCTACCTCCAGGAGGCGCTCTCACATCAATATCAATTCCCTTCACTCGTAATCGAGCTAAGCTGGCTTCATTTATATCACGGCAATCTGAAACTTCTAGTTTACGTAATTTGGGGCAACAATCGCCTAGTAATCTGAAATAACAAAAATATAAATATTGGTACAGAAAATTGGGGTGAGGACATTTGCTAAGGTGATGAAATGGTTAAATGTCTGAAACTCACTTCTCAAACATTCTCATCTACTTCACTTCAAACATCAGGTTGTATCTCTGACCACTATGCCTATTATGTAGGTGTGAATTCTGGATTACACTGGTGCTATGCTTGCCACAGCAGACTTTGCTGGTAGTTTATTACCTGCTTTGTATGTTTTCGTAATGTCATTCTTGTGTCGAACACACAGATGCAGATTTAGCCTTTCTAGCCAGATCGTCATCGTTTCTGTTCAAATCAGTCAATTTGTGGACGAGTTACGGCATTTTAAATTTTTCCTACTTTCATCTACGAAATTTATAAATGCATGATAAGCAAATTTAAAGTAATATTTCTCATTATTCCCAGATTTGTCAAATAGCAGCGTTGACAGTGTTCTTTTTTTGCGGATGCTTCGTATTTTTTGTGGATAGATTTATTTAAAAAGTTGATATGCTCACACAACTATTAAAGTAATTGAAGTCATTTAATATTCACTACAAAGCTGATAATTATCTCTGTTCTCATTTTTTGTATAATTACAGAAACATGGAAAATAAACATAGAAATTTGTGGAGATTATTTAAAGGGGAGCAAAGGTGTGGCTTTTGACACTCTGTACATGAAATTTGAGATCTATGAATGAATTCTGTTGATAAAAACAACTTGTATGTGCTGCGAAATGCCCTAAATATCGGGTATAAAACGGGCTGTGAAGCAGACAAACGCCCGCTTTGCTTGGCGTCATTTCGCCTCTAGAGGGCCAGTCAGATGATGTCAGCAGTGAACATTGATAACTGAACCCATTCATGCTAGTACGTCAATCCCATAGAAATGCTACTATGAAAGACCTTGTTAACTGACCACTTAAAAGTTGAAACATGGAGAGGTGTTGTGTTATGAATGCCACAACGATTCATGTTATGTTTCTCGAAATCCCAAATAAAAATTTGCGTTGCTGGTTGCGAGAAATCGGCGGAAGAACTAACCTGAAAGTGAAGACACATACAGCGTTCTGGCTATAGTAAACAGTGAGTGAATAAATATTTGACTAGTTAAAACTAAATGAGAAATATGCTAATATCACTTGAACCACAGTACTCATTTTGCCCAACTTTCCACTTTTTAAACGATCGCTTATTTTCCGACCTCACTGTATTTTCCAACCGGAAAACAACCACATTATTCTCTCGCTTGCTTATTGAAAACACCGACCGCTCGCCCAAACACTGGTCACCGGCACAGGAGTAGTCAAAATGTTTGTGGATATACAACGAGTGTTAACTATTATAAATTCTGAACGGCTCTTCAAATCTATACCACTCTGTATCATTCGCGAACAACTTCATCTGTGTGACTGTCCAATACTAGAGCCGGTACAATATTGTAAGCAAATGATATCTCAGTCATATTGTTATTGTATACACTACCTTTTTTTATTCTGGTTTGCACAAACGTTGAAAAGCCGTCAAAAATTCAAATATATTTAGTTTTTAACTATCTATAATTATATGCATGCAATTTGAACCTTTGACCTAGATTTGATTAGAATGGAATATTTTATTTTAAACAATATTCTGACGTTACTTACTGCCCCAAAAATGTTTCAACACAACTGGACTGGGAAATTAAAAAGATTATATTGCCACAAAGTTAAATACATCTGGCTGCACCAAAAGTTTGGAAACCAGTTATAATATTTTGCAAAAGACTGGGTGATCAACAACATCATTTTGGGACACAATTGAACTTTAAGTACTTCATTGCGTAACTTACTGCGCGGCGATGCTGACATCAAGTGTGTGTTGACCGAAGTTTGACCCTCAAGTCACGCACTGAACAGGCGCGTTACCATAGCAATCTTTTTCTATTACGCTCCGCGCGTCGATCTTGTAAAATTGTTATTAGTTCTGACGGTGCTGTACGCAAACTTGTATATTTTGAGGTCGTTTACTTAGTGCGCTGCTTTTCTAATTACGCAAATTTGTTTACAATGTTGTACCGGCTCTAAAAATTTCAACATTGTAATATATATCGCTTTCGTAATAATTACGCAAAGTCAGTTATTTAATATTGGACACAGGTGAAGTTTCGTCCACGAACGATACAATGTGGTATAGATTTGAAGAGTGGTTCAGAATTTAATAATAGTTAGTACCCGTTGTATCCCCAAACTATATCACTCAAAACCACTATTTCGATCACTCCTGTGCAAGTGACCAGTGTTTGGGCGACCGGTCAGCGTTTTCAATGAGTCGGTGAGAGAAAAATTACGATAAAAATGCGGTCGTTTTCCAGTCGGAAAATACAGTGCGGTCGGAAATTAAGCGATAAGCAGTCGATTAAAAGTGGGAAGTTGGGTGAAATGATTACTGTTGTTCAAGTGATATTAGCGTATTTCTAATTTAGTTTTTAACTCAAACAATATTTATTTACTCACTGTTTACTATAGCTAGAGCGCTGTACGTGTCTTCATTTTCTGCCGATTTCTCGCAACCAACAACATGATTTTTTATCTGGGATTTCGAGAAACATAACATGAATCGTTATGGCATTCATATGCACAACATTTCGCCATGTTTCAACTTTTAAGTAGTCAGTTAACAAGGTCTTTCATAGTAGCATTTCTATCGGATTGACGTACTAGCATGAATGGGTTCAATTATCAGTGTTCACTGATGACATCATCTGACTAGCCCTCTAGAGACGAAATGACACCAGGAAAAGCGGACGTTTGTCGTCTGCTTCACAGCCCGTTTTATACCCGATATTTAGGGCATTTCGCAGCACATACAAGTTGTTTTTATTGACAGAATTCATTCATAGATCTCAAATTTCATGTACAGAGTGTCAAAAGCCACACCTCTGCTCCCCTTTAACCAAGAAAACAGAAAATTAACTATGATCCAACTAATACTACTCCCTGTGTATATTTCTAACTATCTTGCATTATTTGATGAATCACGTTATTATGCCCAAAGGAAAAGCCACGCTGCTAGTCTGTTCTATAGTAGTCTGAGATACAACCTGATGTTTGAAGTGAAGTTGACAAGAATGTGTGAGAAGTTTCAGACAATAACCATTTTAACAACTTTATTGGCTTGTCTGTGTTATAATTAGCAAATGTATTCTCGCCCCAATTTTCTGTATGGCTCACTAATGTCGGCAACATTATTTGTAACTCAAATTTCAAGTACTAAAAATCGTTTATTTTACAGAAGAGAGCTGAAACGTCCTTCCACCCAATAGAATACTGCAGGGCTATTTCACACACATTGGTTGGCTATGCGTTTTGGACAGTGTTTAACATGAATGTTTGTCAAGGATGTATATCTTAGAACTTGACATTATCCAGATTACCTTGATCAAACGAATGAACAATTAGACACCACTATCTTTTTTTATAATTCAATTCTTGAAATAAAACATTTGTTAAAAATGAGAAGGCTTCAATTTCACACCCCCCCCCCCAAAGTTTTGTGATCCAAATCTTCACTTTTATACTAGTGCATAAAACTTTATTTTTGTTTGGAATTTATATTCACTGAAAGGTTGATCCTGTGGAAATAAAATTCGGCAAAAACACTTTTTTCCTATATTTTACATTAAACTCAGAGAAAATAAATTCCATGAAAACACTTAAAAAGTCTTTACAGCGAATTTTTTTTTTACCTAAAACAAGACATGAATGTCACATTCCACGTCATTTGATTATAAAATACTCAAGTTAAAAAAAAACAGTTTAATTAATATGTACCGTTAAAATCCTATTACAAACCGCATACCTGATAGTAACCGCACCCCTGATGAAAAGTACCTACTGGTATTACTAACCGTGGGTACAATTCATCATAAAGTGATCTCCCATAATTTAGTATTGTACTAGAGTCTGACGCAGTCCTAAAACAAGGACTACCGGGTAATTAAGCAAGTCAGTATTGATGAGGGTCGGTCGGCTCAAAATCTTCAATGGATTACCGGTAGTTACAGTAATTGTTTGAAGTCTTCTTAGTGCAGTGATATTACTAAATTTCAATCAATATCAAAGAGTATATAATACTGTAAACCATTTAATTTTCACTACTAGAAATGTTCAAAATTGTATGGCATTTGTGTACGATAACGTTTTAATAAAGTCACTGACACTTTGTTGTAGGAACCTAAAAAAATGTAAACTGCTACAAAATTCTGCAACTTCCAAATATGTCTCTCACGAAACTGAAGCAGTTTACAGGACCACTGTAAAAAATAAAAAAAAGTTGATAGTTAAAATAAGTATAATAGTAACACTTATAGGTACGTGTCAATCTGAGTGATTATAGAGATTAGTATCTGTTGAACTAAATATTTTTTGAGCAACAAAAAAACAAGAATTATCTTCATTATATATCTCTCTAAGCTTAGCTTGTATAATTATTGATATTAATCATAGTATTGTTGCAACATTTGAACAAATTTAGTTTAGTCAGTTTTCATTGTGAATACATTATCTTCTGATCCTATTTTTTTTTATTTCTAGTGTTCTTCCCAGAAAATTGTCTCCAGGCTGTGGCTAATTTGCATACTAATTAACATAATGTATGGTTATATTTAAAAAAAACGACAACAAGATTTACTGTATACAGTGAAACACATTTAGTTACTAGTAATTAAAATGGGATATATTGCCAAAAATATATTAGTAAATATTGTTAATTGGTTACAATTATATACAATTCAAATCTTTTTGAAAAAAATAATAATAACTATTAAATTGAGAATTACATAAATTTGACCCAGTCCCTCCCTAATTCTTTGTTTTACTACTCCCTTAATAGCTTTGTGCATACATTTGTATGCTGGTAATTTGCATACCAAATATCAACAGTAAAAAAAAATATGGCCGCCGTTAGAAACGTTGGACCCTGTTATTTATTTTCCTGCTCAAAATGGTTAATTGTGCTACCTAAACATTTAAACTGTATCCCTTAATCAGTATGGAAATAAATAGCTGATTAGGAAAATATGTCTCTGGATTACGGTGGCCCACAAGTGACAACATATATTTAATTCATCGTGGCAAAATTCTATTATTTCACTGCAAAACACTTACTTTGCAGCAAAACTCCACTATTTCACGGCAAAATTATATTATTTCCCAGAGTATCAACGTAAATCTTTGAGTAGCGGCCCAGCTACACTGCAATGCTTTGGGGAGAACACTGATTTCTATTTATTCATTTACAACAAGCATTGATAATGCATAGTCCCCATTAAGTAGTAGCTGTAGTAGATGTAAATGTTCAGTACAAGTGACATGTAGAAATGAAAGATCAATGTTTTTTATCACTAACACAGATTATAGATTACTTTCTTTATTATAGTACCTACGTGGAAACTTCGAACTGAATTGGACTACTGTAAAATGATTTATTATTCACAGGGTTTTAATTTTGCTTATTTCGCTGACTGGTAAATGCGCTAAATTAAAACCCAGTGAATATGTAAAATTGAGCATAGAACACATTATGTAAATGATAAAACCGTGTATTTAAAACCCACTGAATATGCCTGAAATGCTTAATCAGTGAAATTTAAACCCAGTGAAAATTAGTCATATTTCAGTATATCTTACAGAGGAAACAGCATGAAAGAGAAACACAGCCAGTCGGGTAACAAGTATCTCCAAAAAAAATATTGCCTGCACTGTAACCTAATAAATGAATATGATTTTACATTTTTTTGACAAAATGGCAACCATTTCGACAAATTTGATCAAATCTCAAGACAAAACATGTTGTGTTACTTTGCAGTACACATTTTGAACTGAATCGGGCCATATTTTTCAGAGGAATCAGCACAAAAAGAAAACAAATTGGCCGTGAGCGGCCATTTTGGTTTGGATTTTGAAAAAAATATGATGTGCACCTATAACCTAATATGCATGATCACCATACAAAGTTTGATTGAAATCACCTTGTTCAGCTCTGAGAAACAGTTCCGGACACGTTTGAGCAAATTTGAAGGACAAAATGGCTGCCACTCAGCCATATTTAATCAAATCATAGCGAAAATTGGCGTGCATATGTAGGTCATCATACATTGTCTAGATCAACATAGATTATTTAAACACATTGAAAAAAACAGGCTGTTAATCAAAGAACAAATAGGATTCATCCCACAGTTTACTACATCACCTACCAGAAAGTCTGTGGAAATAAGAAATTCCATTTATTACTCGTTAGGCTTCACTACAGAATACAGCTCAGATCGGAAAATATTAGGGAATATACCCTGTTCACAAAGAACACCTGGAGGTAGCATTCCCTGTAGAAAAAAGGCCTCTCCTAAGGGGTCACCCTCAGGATGCTCACGCTCGTGAGGCCTGATCCGTTCATTCTCTCTTGTTTCCGCGACCAAGAAGTACAGATATTTTTCAGCTCCGTTGTGACGCATGGACAAGAGTGCAGGCTACAGTTTTATGACTGAGATTATCTAGGAATCTAGTGTTGGTGATCGACTCCATTACGGTAAAGGCTTTCCATTATTAGGGGACCCATTTTTTACCTGTGTTAGTTGAATCGCTGGCTCAGTTTTTAGTCACCCAGATTCTGAATTCTGGCGCGGTGAATTTTCTTGTTTCTTTCACTATCTCATTTTTCGTAATTTTTTCAAACTGCAGTGCACCTAAGTCGTAAAAAATACAAAGTATGTCCCGACACAACAGTCGGGACGCAAGACATGCTCATTCTGCCTTAAACAATGCCTGTTTGGGTCCCGCTTATTGCCTTTCACGCTCGGTTGTGTCAGGATACAAGCACAAGCTGAGATACTGCCTGTACCTCCACCACCAGGGCTAGGGTCAAGTGTGTCCCATTCTCCTAGTGATCTCTCCTTTAGAGGGTCAGTGGGGGGACAACTCACATCAGTGGGAAAGGGAGCATCCACTTTTTTAATAAAGGGGGCTCTATCCCTGGAACGGATCGCCTTGCGCGTCCTCTTCCATACCCCCCCCCCCCCAGGCTCGGGCTAACCAGGCATTGTTTCCTGCGTCTTTCCAAGCCGTGCAGAGTGCCCCCACTTATGACTCTGCGAGGGGACTCCAGTGTTGGTACCCCTGTACAGGGCGGTATGCAACCCTCTTATGGGGTGCAGCTACCATTTCTCCAACAGGAGGGGGGGTGAGCGCTTTGTCGTTTCTCGTCTCATCTTTGTCGGGGCAGTCACAGGATACCCAACCAACCGGAGCCCAGCTGTCCCTTACTAATATGCAGTTAAGGTTGCAGCTTGTGAACCAGGCAGTGATGGCCGCGAGACTTGTACGCCCGTTGGCCAACTCCCCTGAGTGCCTCGTGTGACCCAGGCTATGGAGGAGGCTCAGAGGGTGATGGAGGGGTGATTGGTACCCTTCGGGAGAAAAGGACAAACAGCTTAAACCTGGTTTCGGAGCGGTCACGTCCAATGCCTTCCGTTGGGTGAATCGATATCCCATTGGGGCTATGTGAACCGTTGATAGGTCCCGGTGTTGGACACGTGGTACCACAGTCTCTCCATAGGTTCCCTGTCCTTAACCCGGTACCCATACTTTTGTTATGGCGGGTAGTGCAGATCGAGAAGGCCACGTTGCGTGGTCATTTGACCGGCACCAATGCCTACTAGTGCATAGGGCTTTACGGGCGGAACTTAGACCCATCAAGTTTATAGAATGGGCTTCTTTAGTGTTAGAGCGTCAGCTCAACAGCAAGCCTCGATCCTCGGCAGATGGGCCAGTCCCTGGCGACGCAGAGAGTCGCTATGTGTGATATCTTGTAAGTCCATACTGCCCTCTTGACAGGAGCGGTTTCGGCTGAGCGTGAGGCAGTTCTGGGTCTGTGCGCCTATCCTAATCTGTGACCGGCTATTTAGTGGACGGTTAGTGGATGCGGTGAATGGTTTGGCGGTTGCTGAGGATCAGCGTATCCAATTTAAGCAATCGTCCCTGTTGGCCAAAGTAGCTAGTCCTTCTGGTCAATGGTTCTAACTAAAACTACAAGGCAGCCCAGGCAGTAAGTCCTCCGCTCTGAGCCACAACCAGCGAGGATCAAAGCGCTCATAGTCTCCTTCGAAGGGGCAGAAAAAGACTAGTAGCGGGAAGCGTCAGAGAAAGCCCAAGAAACGTGGTGTTGGTGGTGGGTGTTCTGACACTTCTGGGGACCAGGGGGCCGCGAAGTCTCTTTGAAGGTTCGCCGACTGCCTGGACATGGATGGTGGTACGACTCCGGGTCTCCCTCCCCAGAGTCCTCGGGCTCAGTCTCCCCCTCTTCGTCCTAACATACTGGAGGCTGGAGTTCGGGTAGCACTAGCTCCAAATCCCCGTCCGCTCCTTCCAATGGGATCGTGCCTTATGTAGCACATACCAGCTTGGCGCAGGGTATCAGATTCCTCTTCAGTCTCCTCCTCCTCTGAGTCCTCACCCTCCCTCAGGTCTTTTGTCGAGGGATGAGGTCAAGGCGGGGACGATCCGACAGGAAGTAGCAAGCCCCGTATTTATTGCCAGGGTTCTTTCCCACATCTTCCTTGTTCCCAAGAGTTGGGGGGTGGCGTCCAGTTCTAGACTTCAGTCGCCTGAACGGGTTTGTGGAACTTAAGCGCTTCCGGATAGAAACACCAGCGGGCATTGCTGGATATGAGCGACGCTTACCTCCACATTATGATTCACCACTCATGCAGCCGATATCTCAGATTCCCATCTGAGGGCAAAGTTTACCGCCTTTATTTTCGGTCTGTGCACGGCACCGTATGTCTTCACCAGTGTGCTAAGACAGGTGACCCAGCTGCTACACTGGTCGTCTGCCTATCCAAACCCACATCTTGACGACTGGTTATTACACAACTGAGACAGGGAGGCTTTAGTGGAGCACATGCTTTTGACGCAGATTCTCCTCCATGAGTTGGCCTTTTCAATAAATATTGCCTAGTCCAACCCAATACCATCCTACAGCCTGGTTTTTCTGGGTATGCAGTTCGACATGGATCAAGGGCTTGTTTGCCGTCGCAGGAGCGATGCAACTCTCTTGTAGAGTTCACCAGCCAACTCCTGTCGTCGGGATTGGTGTCGATACACGAACTGATGACTTCAGTTCGTCGTCTGGCTCTCCGGTCTCATCCAATTCAGAGGTGCTTACAGGATCCACATGCGAAACCTGACGTTCAGGGGTTCGATCATTGGACCAAGCAATGTCTGCCCTCCTTTGGCGGAACGACACATGGTACTTGGAAACAGGAACTCCCCTAGATCCGACGACTCCCTCGCTGACTCTCATTACAGATGCGTCGCCCCAGGGATGGGGCCGTCTGCATATTTAGGCCGCCACATCTATTGGTTGGAGTTGCAGACCGTCCTACTGTCTGAAATTTTTCAGGGAGTCGCACACCATCACAGAGTCCTGCTTTGGACAGACAACACCTTAGTAGTGTCAAGGAAAGGAGGGACACGTTCCCCCATGTTGTCGAAGCTAGCGGAGGAGATTCTCCTTTGGTGCCTGGATAACCCGGTTGAGCTATCGGCTTACCACCTCCCAGGGATACGCAACAGCGCTGTAGACGCCCTCTCGAGACGTATCCAGTTTCAGAACACCGAGTGGCAGACCCCCCCTCCCTAATGGGTGGCGGACCCGCAGTTTTGTCTCTGGGATGGGCCCCAGATAGTTCTGTTTGCCAATCACTGGAATGCCAAGCTCCCGGCGTACGTGTCACTCCTCTCAGAGACGAGCGCTTTCGCCATGGACGCTCTATCCATCTACGCTTCCAAGTGGGAGCCAAGTGTTGGAGAAGTTGTGACTCAAGCCCACCTGTCTTCTGACTTGGGTGGCGCCCAATTGACCTGTGAAGGTCTGGCTCCCAATGTTGCTGGAACTTCCAGTTGAGTCGCCGAATATCCCGGATCTGTTGTCCCAGCCGGACGGCACTCTACCGATGAGCCCGCTCTATTCCATATTCACGCGTGGAGGCTGTCAATAAACCAAGCACTAGGCTTTTCTGCAAAGTTGTCCAAGTTCCTCGCTTTGGCACAGTCGGACGGCACCAGACATTTGTATGAATCCAGATGGAGACCGTACATTGATTGGTGTTACGGAAGCTAATCCTCCTGACTGGTACTTGTCGTTGGTCTAATGGCGTTACGACCCCCCCTGGAGCCTATGGATAAGGCGAACACGAAGTATGTCACTATGTAAACAGTTTTTTCTTTTGGCTCGAGCGTCAGTCGCTTACCCTGGAGACAGGTGATGTTTTGTTGACGATTGGGCCAAAATCGTCTACAGTATTGAAGCCGTAGCTGTAAACATTCATCAAAATGTATCAACATTCTGTACATTATACAATAACTCTTTATTAAAGTGATTGAGCTGATTTGGACTGGAATAAAATATTTTTTATTTGGAACACATCGCAATTGATCAGGAAATATTTGTTTGCTCCAGTTTTCTGCGTTGATGCCGTGGGCTGGTGACCGTTATACAATTGTTTACAGTGTTCTAATCATTACGATTTACTTATTTGTTTGCTTCCATTCTAGATAATTATGCTCAGTGTTTGATGTTAAATTGAAGTGATGACTGTATAAACGAACTTTGGCTGGCGAAGATTTATCAGGAAGTGTACATATTTGTTAGAAGTGAAACAAAATATTTAATGTAATGAAAAAAATTGTAAAATGCTGTGGAATTTCTTTTGTAAAAAAAAATATACTAGCAATTTTCTATTAATGGTTTATTCAAGTGAGCAAAATATAATGTACAGAAAGATTGCACGTAGAGTATCGCTACACTGAAAAGTAAGCAACCGACAGCCTGTATAAAAGAGGGCTGTGATTGGCTGTTACTTACGCGAGATTTGAACGGGACTTACATAGGCGTCGGATCAGATGTATGTAGGGCGAAATTAAAAAAAAAATCTCAAAATCAAAGTAAAGTAATAAAATAAAAAGGCATTAATAACAAAAGTAATAAAAAATAAAATTAAAATAAGTTTATAGCCAAAATAATTAAAGCCTGTACACTACATCAGATTTTAATCAGATTGCCTCCTTTGCTTGACGCTGCCGGTTTTGTTTGGCGCTATCAAACCCCAGCAATACACTGCTTTGATGCATTAAAATTGTTGGGACCCTATTTCATTGTTCAGTCGACCGGCATTAGTAAGCCTCCCCATATTGGGGGGTCTACTTTCGAGGCACTCAGTCCCTGAAAGTCGCCTAAGTGGTTTTATCCTGGGCCAAGACTCTTTGTTAGTGAGTAGTTTTGATTTCTCTCAGTTTTTTGACCTTTTTTTTTGTGTTGAAAAATATACATTTCAGCTGTCGGAGCTTCCCTACCTCCCTCACTAGTAATAAATGGAATTTATTATTTCCACGGTCTTTCTGGTAGGTGATGTAGTAAACTATTAGGGTTGTAAAAACCTGTTTGTTTACTTAATCATACCTACCAGAAAGTCTGTAGAAAAACGCCCACCTCACCACAAGCTTTCGGCAGCCCGTTGGTGCAGCGGAAACGTTTGTGAGAATGATTGGATCAGGCCTCACGAGCATCCTGATAGTGACCCCTTAGGAGAGGCCTGTAGTTAATCTGTAGTTAAGCCTAACGAGTAATAAATGGAATTTATTATTTTCATGGACTTTCTGGTAGATATGATTAGGTACAGAAACGGGTTTGGACAACCCTAATAGTTTACTACAAGCGATCATATATTTGTATTAAAACACACTAGTCAAAATAAATACATTTACGCCTGCTTCATAGATTTCGAAACGGCATTTGATTCAATTTGGCGTCAAGGTCTTTTGTACAAACTCTTAAAAAATTGTATTTCAGGAAAATTTCACAAAATCATCCAATCAATCTGCACTACTAGTAGCTCATCGAGTTGTATAAAATTAAAATTAAAAAATGGCTTAACAGAAGCATTCCCATTCCAAAGAGGCGTCCAACAAGTCCATTACTATTTAATATATGTCAACGATATTGAAGAATATTTAGAAAATTCAAACACTGATTCTCCTTCTTTACTAAATAGTAATCTTCCCTGCCAGATGATCTACTTCTGTTATCTAAATCAAACACAGGTCTTCAAAATGCTTTAAACTTTAGGTATTTATTGTGAAAAATGGCAACATATCATCAACATATCAATATAACCAAAGTTATTATATTCAATATAACAGGAAAAACTCACCAAGCATAAATTTCATATTAATAATGTTGAACATGAAACAGTTTCTAATTATTCTTACCTGGGAGTCAAATTAAGTAGTTCAGGCAAGCTCCATACAGCACAAGATGATTTAGCAAATAGGGCTTTGAAAGCATGTTTTAAAATAAAACAACTTTTACACAGTGACATTTATATCCCTGTCAAAACATATCTAATCAAAGAAAGCTTAGAAAGAACTCCCGTGTGCTGTGAGTATTGGAGACACATTAAAATTAATTCAAAATTTAAGATTTGCTTTTCAAACGAGAAGCTTGGCAACTAATTTTTGTCTATTTGAGATGCATAACATGAAAAAAATGTGATTCACATTATCAAAATTTATTATACATACAGAAAATACATTTGATTTTTCATTCATGGTTTTTAGTCTAATTTATTCTAGAGCACCTCTGCGATGAATTCAATTTAAATCTGATTTTTTTAGATGGACTAATAATAGATAATCAATATGCATGTTTATCAACATTAAACTAATCATGTCTGTGGATTACCTCAATGAACCAAATTAATTATTATACAAATTAAGCAATTATTATGCATAGATTTAGGTTGCATATTGTCTCAGGGTGCACATGTACAAAGTTTCATTATAATGTGATGATTAATCCTACCTAAATTAGTGGAAAGCGAAAAGTAAATTATTATGCAAATTAGATAATTATTATAGATGTATACAAATCTAAAACTAATTAGATCATCACATTGTGTTAGTGTACATACGTACCAAGATTCATTGTTAAGATAAGTACTGTCACAGACCATCTATGTACGAAGTTTCATTGAAATTTGATTATAACCAAATATTATGATTTATTGTGCAAATTAGGTAATTAATATGATCTGATTATAATTCAAAACTGAGTGGGTCTGTGCATTGTTCTGGAGCATCAATGTACCAAGTTTCATTGAAATGGAATAATTAGTACATGTGATATCAGTGTAAAAGATGAAAATTGGCTAATTATGCAAATTAGATAATTAATATGCACTAATTTTAACCTAAAACTAATCAGGTCTGTGCATTGTCCTAGAAAATCTATTTACCAAGATTCATTGAAATGGGATAATTAGATAATTAGTCAGTGTAAAAGCCAAAAATTAACTAATTATAGTTGTTTAATATGCACACAATTTTACTTAAAATTAATCAGGTCTTTGGATTGTTCTAGAGCATCTATGTACCAAGTTTCATTGAAAAGTAATGAAGTACCGGTAATAGTGCTTGAAATATCAAAAGCTGAACATTAGGTAATTAATATTTCACATATGTTTATCGTCCTATGTATCTATGTAAGTTTCATTGAAATGTGATGATTAGTACTTAAGATATCAGTGGAAAAGACAAAAATTGACTAATCATTATGCAAATAAGGTTAATTATATGCATGGATTTTTACCCAAAACTAATCACATCTGTACATTAGTCCAGAGCATCTATGTACCAAGTTTTATCAAAACTAATGAATGGCTCTTTAGATATCAGTGGAACAGTAAAGGAACAGCTGAAAATTTTCAACCAAAACCTAATCAAATATGCGCATTAGCCCAGAGCATCTACATTGTATACACCAAGTTTCATTAAAAACCAACATACGGTTCTTGAGATATCAGTGGAATGGACAGGCACACATACAGACAGGGTAACTGTTTGTGTGACTATTATAAAACCAGTTTTACTGTACTGCACTGAGATCTGGTCAAGCAACAATATTAAATCAAAACAAAATATTTTCAACAACAATAACCCAGCAGAAAAAATACACATTAAATTTCTCTTAAAAGTAAATTGCAAATCATCTAACATAGCATGCCTGATGGAGTTGGGTCACTACCCTCTCATTGTTACTAGTACAATTCAGATGGTAAAATATTGGATAAAAATATCACAGAAGCCAGAATACACTCTTCTAAATGAGGCATATAGACTAGGTATCACTCTAGACAAAGCTGGCACACCAAACTGGGTGTCAAGCATCAAACAAACTTTAAATTTGGTAAACAAGGATGACATCTGGAAAAACCACACTCCTAAAACTATTAACAAACTTATTACCACAGTCAAGGAGAACATAAAACAGACATTTCAAAGTCACTGTGATAAATTTCTATTCGATGACAAAAAGGGAGGCAACCATAGAAACAAACTACGCACTTACAGATGCATTAAAGAGAAAGTTATCTTGAAATAGTCAAAAATCCATTCCATAGGTCAGCATTGACAAAATTAAGGATAAGTGCACATACTCCACAAATTGAGAAAGGCAGATACACAAACCACGCCAGAATGGAGAGATTGAGGATGAAAAACATTTCCTCCTAACGTGTTCACACTATGATGCATTAAGACAAGACAGCCTAAACAAATGTTTTGCAACACCGACCAATCAAAACAAGCAAGAAAAACTAGTAAATATACTTAAAACAAAAGACAAAAACATGTTAATTAATTTAGCCAAATTTGTATACCAAGGCTTCTTAATGAGAGAAAACTACATTAAATCTAATAAAAAAAAAAAATGTTTTTGCTTTGTTTTGTGTTTTTGTTCTCTAATGTTCAACATTTAACTTTATTGTATCACGAACAATATCTGAATTAAGGTTACATTTATCAATAAAGATTATTATTATTATTATTACACATCGGTATGTCACGGGATGTACACCAATCTCACCCCCAATACATTCAATTTCACTGAAAATGGAGAACCTACCTTTGCAAACACGTCTGTTATGCTGCCTTCTTGAAGTTCCTGCAATCAAATATGGCTACTAGTTCTTCTACTAACTAGTGAAGGAAACCACTGAGCCGAACAAAATATAAACAGTAATATAATAACTTACAGATCTAATCTAAGGCAAAATACTTTATTTTAGCTGGAATTTATATTCACTGAAAAGACTTTTTGGGTGTTTTGTATGGAATTTATTTTGATTGATTTAAGACGAGTTGAAAGTAAAATATAGGAAACAAGCCATGCATGGCACAGTCCCCGTTAGTTATCAAATTTAAAATATATAGTTTTGTTTATAGTAATATAGCAGGAATATAACCATGTCAGGAATATGATTTTTTTAACATTAAAATGATTGAAATTTGTATCTGATCGTCAAACAAGTACTTGTCCATATTGAGAGAAATTGCTCTGGAACAGCATTCAAAATCAGCCATTTTGAATACATGTATATATATAACATGATGTATAACGAATATATAAAATTTGAATATAATCAGTCAAAGCATTCAAGAGATATGGCTCTAGAAGCCCAATCATTAAAACAAAATGGCCGCCAGTCAGCCATTTTGAATCCGATCTGAAAAATAAATGATGTGCATCAGGAACCTGTAATGTCTGATATATGTACCAAGTTTGAACGAAATCCATCCATAAGTGCCTGAAATGCTTGATATTTGATGATTGTTTAGCACAAAAAAGGCCACCATTTGGTCATTTTGAATAGGATCGTCAAACCAATATATCTGTCTATCTATGACATGATGTATAATGAATATTTAAAATTTGAACATAATCAGTGAAACCAAGTCAGAGATATGGCACGAGAACCACATTCATTAATACAAAATGGCCGCCAGTCGGCCATTTTGAATCTTATCTGAAAAACAAAATTATTTGCATCAAGGTCCCATAATGTCTAATGCATATACCAAGTTTGAACAAAATCCATCTGTAAACAGCCGAGAAATGCTTGATTTTGATGATTTTTAGCAGAAAAATGGCCGCCATTCGGCCATTTTGAATCAGATCGTAAAACAAAATGATGTGCATCAAGGTCCTATAATGTCTAATGTATATACCAAGTTTGAACAAAACCCATCAGTAAACAGCCGAGAAATGCTTGATTTTGATGATTTTAGCACAAAAATGGCCGTTATTCGGCCATCTTGAATCAGATCGTGAAACAAATTGATGTGCATATGTATAATATCATGTGTGATGTATGTGTAAAGTTTTATTGTGATTGGTCAAGGCATTTCTAAGATACAGGTCCGGACGCATGCACACACGGAGGTCAAAACATAAGTCCCCGTTTTCGGACTGCGTCCGAACGGGAACTAAAAAGGTATACTCTCTGGATTCTATTTTAACTAAATCATTCCTTCAGCGAAAATAAAGTATTTTACAGTAATTAATTTATTCTGAGTATGCGCAGTTGTTCTGTCAATGTTGCTGGGAGAGGTAATTTTTGATGAAAATCATGAAAAATATCCACTTAGGATTTTCAGATCTGGAAAAAAAATTGTTGCATGGTCAAAAGATTATTGTTCATCAACCTGCTTTCATTGATATCTGCTGCAGAATTTCTGAAACAATTTTGAAGACGGTAAATTAAAAACCCGAATTAGTAGTCCCTTTTCCAGGCTGCACCTGAATGGGGAATAATAAAGCACAGTGCCTCTATTTGTGAATAAAGCTTAAAATAAAACTTACCGTATGACTGAATTTGTAATCCTCCAACAACCCTGAATATTAAGATGTTCAAAAGCAGAACAAGTTCTTGCCAGCATGTCGATTACAACATTTGTTATGCCATATATTTTTGCTAAAGAAAGATATTTCAGTCCAGGATGAGATATTATTAATACCAAGATAGTTTCATCATCAAGTTCCCAGCAGCTTGTCAAGTCAACATATTGTAGACACTCACAGTTCATTGCGAGGACAGCCAAAGCTGGAGCCTGCACCCAGTGGCATCCATGCACAGAAATGTAATGCAGTGCTGGACAACTGTTTGCAATAGCCTGTATACTCTGACTTGTCAGACTCAAACATCCAGTCAAGTCAATCTTCTGAAGCTGAGGGTTCTGCTCTACAACTGGTATGAAGTTTTCATCTTTTAGAAAATCTTTACAGTTTTTTAGTATCAGTACCCTTAAACATACAGAATTCTCCACTGCACGATGGAACATGGCTTCTTTCACTTTGTGAGCAACTTCTGAGAAATCCAATATGGAACATTTTGAGAAATAGTGTCTGATCAGTTGTAGTGATAATTTGCTGACTAGCTGTAGTTGAAATATCTCGGATAGGCTGAGAAATGGAATTATGCGTCCAACAAGAATGTCATCCCATGGTAGATCTAAAAGATTTCTAAATAGAAAATAAATAAATTACAATAAATAATTTATACTCCTAAAGTTGAGGACGAGTCAATTGACATGCCTGAATGGCTATTGACAAGCCCCGAAAGTATCTATAGTACCACACATTTCCAGTTTTAGCCTCATTTTTCAAGTAAATTATTATTAAAATAGACAGCTTCAAAATTGAACCTACTCTAGGTAGTACATTTCTCTCACGACAGTGATTTCACATTAAAACTGGAATCAACATTTTAAATAAATGTGAACAAAACATGCGACAATTTCCTTTCTGGGAGTATCAATAAGTATTATTGGGCTGGTCAAATTCTGCCCAGTCAGTCCCTGAAATTTCATCTAGATATGTCTTTTTAGAAACACTATCAAAATACATTTCACCACAGTTGGATGCTTTAGATTATGATTCATTACTGGAAAGTAAACTATTATTCCCTAATTTTGCAATTTATAATGTTCCAGTTTACTGCAAAATATATCACTGTGTTGGTAACTAAGTGTATGGACTCTAAATATCTCAGAATAAGTGAAACTGTGATTGTTTATCATCGCAAACTCTTCACAGAGAGCTTGTCACATTTAATACTCAAATATTTGTAACAAGTCATTGTCAAATGACACAGTCCTTGTTTTTTCATAGATATCACATTACTGACATGTACATGGAACTCCATGGAACTGCAATCGTTTTATGATCACCAGTCAGCCAACCATTTTGAGTTTGATGTGACAAAAATACACCTGCATTTGTCTGATTTTTAATGTATTCGTGAAGTTTAAACTTCCAGTTTTGGAATGTTGAAAATGTGTGATTTTGATGCATTTTTAGCTTAAAAATGGCTGCCATTTGGCCATCTTGAATTGGTTATGAACCAATTGCATGTAAATATGTCCCATATAACGTCTGATGTATGCGAATTTTGAATTAAATAGGGCCAAGCATATGTGACACATGCACAGAGGCCAATCCCTACGTCTGGTTTTCGGACTTTCTCGGAAAGGAATAAAAAAAAGTTTGAATATTATCGGTCAAGGCATGTTTTAGAGATAAAGCTTCAGAACAGCATTTGTTGATACACAATGAGTACCAATCCAGCATTTTGAATCCTATCTGCAAAACAAACAATGGAGGTCCATATTGAGATGCACTGACAAACGCATTGCCCCTCACTTTCCTACTTTATCTAAAATGGACTTAATAATTTTTTTTCTGAATTGTCATTATTTATAGGTAGTGATGGAAAGCCAGGAGAAAAGAATATTAGTCCCTCTATCCCTGTGATAATCAATAGTTTAAGTATTTATTGAATAAACACTGATGCAGAAAGGTAGGCAGTGTAGTCTTTTAAACAAGTAGAAATAGCTCCGCTGTCTTCATTATCATAGAATAAGATTCAGTAAAGTGGCATTTTGGTTGACGGTTTCGGACTTGTTGTCGGAAATTTAACAAATCTGACGGAGGACCACCCCACGTATCCTTGCTGCAAATATGAAAGCAATTGGACTTACGATTTAGGACTAGTTGTCGAAAATAAAAAAATTTACCAAAAATGACAAAAATATTCACTAAAAGTCCAAATTTGCATATTTTGACACAAATCTGACAGAGGACGGACCACCCGACGTATCGTTGCTGCAAATATGAAAGCAATTGGACTTACGGTTTAGGACTAGTTGTCGAAAATATTAACATTTTTTACAAAAATGACAAAAATATTCACTAAAAATCCAAATTTGCATATTTTGACAGAAATTTAACAAATCTGACAGTGGACCACTCCACATATCATTGCTGGAAATATGAAAGCATTTGGACTTATGGTTTCGGACTAGTTGTCGAAAATAAAAAATTTTACCAAAAATGACAAAAATATTCACTCAAAATCCAAATTTGCATATTTTGACATGAATTTAACAAATCTGACAGAGGGCCACCCTAAGTACCTTTGGTACAAATATGAATGTAATTGGTCCAGTACTTTTGAAGAAGAAGTTCATGCGGGACACTGGACGCGGGATGCGTCCAGTGATGACAGTGGAGCTAAAAAACTAAAACTAAGATATACAAAATACAACATGACTAGAAACTATAAAGCTACAAAAATAAGAAATTAACTTATATTCCTCCAGTATCAAATAGAAATGATATATTCCCTGCTATGTCATATTGAAATGATATATTCCCTCCAGTTTCATATTGAAATGATATATTCCCTCCAGTTTCATATTGAAATGATATATTCCCTGCTATGTCATATTGAAATGATATATTCCCTCCAGTTTCATATTGAAATGACATATTCACTCCAGTATCAAATTGAAATGATATATTTCCTGCTATGTCATATTGAAATGATATATTCCCTCCAGTATCATATTGAAATGATATATTCCCTCCAGTATCATATTGAAATGATATATTCCCTCCAGTATCATATTGAAATGATACATTCCTTGCTATGTCAAATTGAAATGATATATTTCCTGCTATATCATATTGAAATGATATATTCCCTGCTATGTCAAATTGAAATGATATATTCCCTCCAGTATCATATTGAAATGATATATTCCCTCCAGTATCATATTGAAATGATATATTCCCTCCAGTATCATATTGAAATGATATATTCCCTCCAGTATCAAATTGAAATGATATATTCCCTCCAGTATCATATTGAAATGATATATTCCCTCCAGTATCATATTGAAATGATATATTCCCTCCAGTATCATATTGAAATGATATATTCCCTGCTATGTCAAATTGAAATGATATATTCCCTCCAGTTTCATAATGAAATGATATATTCCCTCCAGTATCAAATTGAAATATATTCCCTGCTATGTCATATTGAAATGATATATTCCCTCCAGTATCAAATTGAAATGATATATTCCCTGCTATGTCAAATTGAAATGATATATTCCCTCCAGTTTCATATTGAAATGATATATTCCTCCAGTATCATATTGAAATGATATATTCCCTCCAGTATCATATTGAAATGATATATTCCCTGCAGTATCATATTGAAATGATATATTCCTTGCTATGTCAAATTGAAATGATATATTTCCTGCTATATCATATTGAAATGATATATTCCCTCCAGTATCATATTGAAATGATATATTCCCTGCTATGTCAAATTGAAATGATATATTCCCTCCAGTTTCATATTGAAATGATATATTCCCTCCAGTATCATATTGAAATGATATATTCCCTGCTATGTCAAATTGAAATGATATATTCCCTCCAGTATCATATTGAAATGATATATTCCCTGCTATATCATATTGAAATGATATATTCCCTCCAGTATCATATTGAAATGATATATTCCCTCCAGTATCATATTGAAATGATATGTTCCCTCCAGTATCATATTGAAATGATATATTCCCTCCAGTATCATATTGAAATGATATATTCCCTGCTATATCAAATTGAAATGATATATTCCCTCCAGTTTTATATTGAAATGAAAGGTCAAAGGTTGAGTATTTCAGGAGAAAATGGCTTAATGGAAATTTGGACATAACAAGGGTTACCGGTATTAAGATTAACTTCATTTTTTTCCAAATTTTATATAAACTTGGCTTATTGTGTTCGGTCTGGAAGTTGCTGTCATATACATAAATATTTTTCTATGTACTTTGCGAACATGATATTAAGAGATGTTATATCTGAATTCATGATTGTGGAGAATTTGTTGGTTTTTGTCAAAACAGTGAAATTTTTATTTACTTTTGCTACGTTTTCAAAAAATTAGGCGAGGGTTCTCCGAACCCGCCTATTCACATAGTTCATACCCACCATAGATTCCGGTCAGTCAAAATGACTATTTTGAACTGTAGGCATTAATCAGCGATTCTGCCGGTGACGGAGAGATAGAATCCTGGTCAGGGGAAGCCCCATGACCTCAAGATTCTTTTACTCCTTACGTCACGAACCCACGTGACCGAGGCCACCTGGCAGCGCCACAGGTAGCCGTCCATCACTCTGGTTCCTTTCTCTCCGCCTCGAGGACTTAGACCAACGCGACGAAAAGAGTGGGGAGGTTGGGGGGGATCCGAAGTCTATGGTGGGTATGAACTAAATTCACTACGTTCAATTACCCACCATAGACTCTGGTCAGTCAAAATGACTATTTTGAACTGTAGGCAGAGTCAGACACCGATAGGTGGCGGGTTTTTCCGAGCAAACAGAGAAAAAAAAAGGAGAACGATGAAAGACTTTTCCCCAGTCCGGGATGAAAACAAATCCAAAAACCTAAGTTAAGACCCAAGAAGGGTGGCGTCTTACCTTGCCTGTGCTGTCCCCGAAGCAAGAAGCCAATGCTGCTGTGGTGACAGGGTTCGGTGTGCCCGAGAAAGCTAGACCCAAGCCGAATTCGGGGGTGATAAGCTTGAATTAGGACCGAAACAGTTCGCATGAGGGCGTAGGTCGACAGAAGCGAAACCTGGGAGCTTCCAGGAAGTGCTAGTGGAACAGAAAAACTGCCCGCAAAAATGCCAAGACTGACTTATCGCCTATGTGCAGAGGCCCTAACCTGAAGAGACCCTGCTCAATAGATTGGGTGTCTCTTAGGTAGTAGTTGATGAAGACGTTCTGCGTTCTCCAGAAGCCTGCCCTCAGAATGTGTTTGAGGGGGTACCTGACGCTAGCGCTAGTGAGTTAGCAATCGCACGGACCTCATGTTCTCGTACTTGGTGTCTCTGCAAGGTCTGTGTTGAGGAGGATAGTGTATTATAGACCTCCAGTACAGTCGCAGTAATCCACCTGGAGACGGAAGTCGGGGAAGTCGGTTTATCCTGTTTGCCAGGGCCGTAACACAAAAACATGTGTTTGGTTCCCTGTCTAGAAAACCTGGTACGGTTCTCGTTGCAACTTGGTATATACATTAGACATTATAGGACCTTGATGCAAATAATTTTAATGTTAAAAAATCATATTCCTGACATGGTTATATTCCAGCTATATTACTATAAACAAAACTATATATCTTAAATTTGATAACTAACGGGGACTGTGCCATGCATGGCTTGTTTTTTTATGTTACCGTAATAAATCCAATCTGATTAAAATCTGATGTAGTGTACGGGCTTTAATTATTTTGGCTATAAACTTATTTTAATTTTTATTACTTTTGTTATTAATGACTTTTTATTTTATTATTTTACTTTGATTTTGATTTTGTAATTTTTTTTTTAACTCCGCCCTACGTGTATCTGACCTGATGCCTATGTAACGAGATTTCAATGAGACCCACTATCGACAATTTTAGTCAACGAATCACAGACCTCCTTCTATAGCGCACATGATGACGTCACCGGGCAGAGTCAGGTGGCAAACACACTCAAATAAAAAATAGAATACAATGCAAGTTTATAGCTAAAATAATTAAAGCCCGTACACTACATCAGATTTTAATCAGATTGTAATAAATCCTGCTTGATTGATATTAGCATGTTGTACCATTTACTGTTAATTTTCTTGTTTAAATCTGCAGCTTCTTTAAAAAGGGTATTATTTGTATTCATTATGCAATTGTAATATTTGATCATTTGTCTCTTGATGGATATATCTAATGGGTATCTGCAAAGTTCTCCCTAGATGCCCATTTTGGAATATTTTTTAAGACAAGTAAAAACCGACAGTAGGTGTACATACTCGATGTCAGATTTGTAATTACTTTCATCTCCCCAGATATCACTGCCATAAACTAATATTGGTCAGATCAGTTTATTGAATAGTGATATAAAAAATGTAGTTATTTTTAACTTTGTTTCTAATTTGTTTCTTTGTCAATAACTGAGAACATGGCTTTTTGGCCCTTTTGTTTTAAGTTAATCATTGTTTCTTTGGACTTTCCGTTGGGGCTGATGCAGATCAGTACAATCCCAAGGTAATTAAAAAATTACTTTGATTAATTTCTTGTCCTTCAAAAAAAAAAATAGGGTATTGTTTTAAACTATTAGTCTATTTCATTTATTGAATACCATAATTTTATAATAACAATAACCATAATAGTACTGATCGATTTATTTGGATTGCCAGCGTTCAGTGCGTGCACGCCTGTGCACTCATGAACACCTGAACCTTTGCGTGCACGGACGGAGTTAGCCCTAAGTACAATCCTGGGCACGGATCTAGAAGCCGTACCTACACACGAATTGGTGACGTCACAAAATTCATGACCTTCAATCGGGGTCGTTTCCTCGGTATATACGAATTGGTATATACAAATTACAATAAAGATACTTAAGACATTACACATAAGGTAAAACAAATCATGTGACAATATAATGATAATAACGGTAATAAATCCTAGCTTTACAGTTGAACAGAACGATCATATAGTCAGTCGGGTGACGCTGAGGGTCACGCTCTTGTTGCAAAATGGCCGTGTGGTTGAAACTGGGTCACGGCGTGATGGGCGAGGAAGACATCATTAAACACTCTCAAAATCACAATAAAACGAGGAAGTGGTTGCATATTACGACGTAGCCAACATGGGAAATAAAAAAACGCCCAATACAAACGACATGGGTTCGAATCACACTAGATACACACTCACCAGAACCAAAGCAATCAGAAACGAGCAATCGTTTTGGCTTTTTCGTTCAACTCATCGGAACACTGGAGTAGTTAGAAAAATGAACACCACTTAATGACCAACGTCGTGGCGTGGTACACAAGCGTGCCATCAAAATAAAACAAAATTAGCTTGAAAAGACAGTGGGTTCGAGTCCCGCTCAGAGCTACCGTAAAAACGTAAATCAAATAAACTGAAATCTCTCAAACCATAAACAAGTAAGCAAAGAACGTCGCGAAAAAATAATAAACCTTACAAAACTCCACCATACAAAACTGAATGAATAAATAATAAAATAACTTGCGTCTTAAAATGGACGACGAGCAATTTGTTCAACAGTTTCCACAAGAGATAACCAAGTCAAGGTAAGTTTTGTTAAAGTGTCGATGGCGTTCCCTATATTACGAAAACAATTCAGGCAACAGACGAATATCTTCTGTGGTGTTGTGGAATTTATACTGTGTCTGCGGAATTGTTGATTGAGGGTTCGAAGCCAGCAGTTAACATTTTGTTAGAAAGTTTCACAATTAAATCAAATATCCAATGATACCAGTATATTTATTTCATTATTTTAACAACTTGCAATGGTGGAAGTTGGTCAAACACGAGTTCTTACACCTAAATAAGTATCAAATATTTGTCGACACATTTATTCTCGCAATTTAACAACCTTGTAACGGAATTATTAACAGGAACGTGTCTTGGCATTAGGGCTAGGGTCGGGTCAGGTATGGGCAACGCAAATGGCAAACACCCAATTGGCAAGATGTACACTAACGGGTTATGGCATGCATATAGTTTACACAAGTAAAAACACAAAATTGGCAATTTTTTGGACAATTGTAACTCAATAATAGAAATATGTTGTATTTCTATATATATATACACACTATATAGTCTTATCAAATGCAAACACATCCAGTCAATCAATTGTGGTCTTGTGGTTCAGTTGTCTACACAGTGATCAGGGGGACCCGGGTTCAATTCCCATGCCTGCTAGTCTTTTTTCGCAAACACTAATTTGCAATAAAGCTAAATATGAAAACAAATCATTCATTTGCATGCATGTATGACTTCCCATATGGTTCAGTGGATATGTACAATGTAGGCAATGTGAGAGATAGCTGGTTCGAATCCAGTACAGTTAGTACGATTTTTGAATGCTAGTGAAAACATTGATCCTATGAGTAGGACTTAAATCGTAATACAGTGGACAAGACAGTGAGCTGGGAACTCAAAGATTGCAAGTTTGAATCGCGGACAGGACACTCCTACAAGACAAGATATGAAAGAGAAAACAAACATTAACAGCAACTTCTGTATATCAAGAACTCAAGTCAGAAAAACAGAACGCAAGAAACTACGTCACATGGAAGCCAGTCGAAGTACGAACACAGTTGACAGCTGCAGGTCACGTGCAACAACAGAGACGAGGATCAATGCTGCTCTCCAAATGGGTCCCTTCTTTTGTATTGACCCCCTATGGATTGCTCGTCCCCCTTTCTAACTCTTCCCCCAAAAATAATATATCGCCCCTTTTAGAATGTATTGATTCCATAAGGAAATATTAGAGAAATTGAAATTAATTAGGAGAAATGAAATAAACAGCAATAATGATGATAATAATAATATCAGACAAATTCACACAATTACAATAAACCAAGATGATGTCAGAAATGCGATAAAATTTTGCAAATCTGGAAAAGCGTGTGGCCCAGATGACATAGTCAATGAATTTATCATGAATGGTGGTGAATCGCTTGTTCAGTCTTTGACAATTCTATTTCAATCATGTTTGAATAATAAGAAAATCCCAGACGAATGGAAACAAGGAGTTGTAAAACCAATCCATAAAAAAGGTGATAAAAAAGATCTAAATAATTATAGAGGCATTACTCTGAACTCAACAGTATCAAAAGTTTATGCTAAAATATTTGAAACTAAATTAAAACAATTTGTGGAAGATAATAACATATTAGGTGAGATTCAGGGTGGATTTAGAAAGGACAGACGCTGTGAAGACAATATCTTTACACTCAAAGGTATTGTGTCTCAGCGAAAATCTCAAAACAATTCTACATATGTTGCTTTCCTAGATTTTTCTAAAGCTTTTGATCGAGTTTGGAGAGATGGACTTAGGGTTTCACTGTGGAATGCAGGAATTAGAGGAACATTGTGGAATATAATTAATGATATGTATGAAAATGTTTTTAACAAAGTTAACTTTAACGACATAGAAACGGATTATTTTGAAACTACAGAAGGGGTCAAACAAGGATGTGTGTTAAGTCCTTTACTATTTTCAATTTACATAAATGAATTTGCAAAAATGCTGCAGGATTCAAAATTAGGGGTAGAAATAGGTAAAAAGATAATTCCTGGACTATTTTGGGCAGATGATGTTGTCCTCATCGCAAATAATGCAGATGAATTACAAAATATGTTAGACATAGCAGCAAAATTTGCAGACAATTGGAAATTAAGTTACAACAGCAACAAATCCCAAGTAATGTATTTTGGCAAAAAATTGCATAGAAAAGGCACACTCTGGAAATTAGGAAATCTGTTACTAGAAGAGACTAACACATATAAATACTTGGGAATAGTTATTTCTAAAACTATAAAGGACCATGCACAATTTACTGAAATTTACAAGAAGGGGATGAAATTAATAGCATATTGTAAAGCCATCATCAATCAACACAATAGTTACAATAGGTTTGAGTATGGTGATGTATTGTGGAAGAGTATAATTTTACCATCTATTAGCTATGGATGTGGTGTATGGTTTTTAGAAAATAACGATGATAGGAAAAAGTTAAAAAGTCTGCAATATCAGTTTGGCAAATTCCTTTTTAAAGTCAACAGAAATGTTGCTTGCTCTGCTGTATTAGGGGATTTAGGATGGGCTGATTTGAGCTACACCCTTGATACTTTTCGAATTAAATATTTGAACAGATTACAAGAAATGAATAACACCAGATGGACCAAAATTGTTTTCACAGAATTGCACAAGTCGTATGTAAACAACCGTAAGCTTACTTGGAATTGGCCAACATATGTGCACAAAGTACTTGAAACTAACGGATTAGACCATGTCTATGGGTTAAACATACCTAACAATATAAACTGGCTCAAAAGCTTTTATAAAATAAGTGAACAAAATGAAGTAAAAACGTTTGCAGATCAAATATCTAATATGAAATCACTGGAACATTACAGTTGGGTTAAAAGAAATAAGGAAAAAGAAAACTATATAAATGATCCCCTTGATCATCATGGCATATCACTGTATTTTAAAGTCAGATCTAACTCACTGGATTTAGAGGGTAATAAAATAACATGGGACAAATATAAAAGGAATGGAATGTGCAAGCTATGTAATGACGACAAAGAAGATATTTATCATTTTCTATTTTTATGCAAAGCAACTTATCATTTAAGACACAAATTTTATGGAGATTTCATGTACAAAGTTCAAAACCTTGAAGTAGACCCAACACTTATTAATAACTTTCTTTCTGGAGGAATTAATTTTAAGTTTAATGTACTTTTTAGCGACATATTGTGGAAAGTCAACAATAATTTGGGGAATATTGTATCCAAGGAAGTTAGAGTATTTATTACTCAATTGTATAAGTATAGAAAAGAAAGTTTGAATTTAATGTGATTTTTCTTCTTTCCTTTTTCAAATATGTATGAGTTGGTTGTTTTCTTCTCTTTGTTTGCCGCTCCAAAGGCTAATAAAATATTATTATTATTATTATCCACAAATTAATGAATATTCATGAGCACAGACACTGCTATGTCATAAATAAATTAGCATAATTTAAAAAAAAAATTGCATAAAGTGTAGGTGCTCCTTCTGGAGTCCTGCAGGTTGGCCTTCTTCCGCTGATCATTCGGTCCGGGTGCCAACCTACAGGACTGTGCTCAGGGCAAAGACGGAGTTACCCGATACTTACCTATTGCGTTCTAGTACATCGCAACAGTCTGTACAAATATGCGTTTCTCCCAATTTGTCATTCAGCAGTTCAGTGTCGTCAACATGGAAAGTATGATCGGTATCTCCACCGCCTCTTTCCATAATCACGCCGCCGGTACTCCCACCGATGTGAATGACCTTTGAAAACAAATGTCACGTGACTACCTTCCGCGATTATATTAATACCTCGTGTTGCTTGATTATTTAGCCTATGATCAGACCATGACAAATTAATGTTATTGAATATAAGTTCGTGAACATAAAAAATTAATTAACAAAACGGTGAGTCCTTTCTAATCTCCAAAATCTTTCACCCTTTGGAGACAACAAGAAACGAGCAAACACATTCATAAAATGGCTGCGCCCATTGGAAGAAAGTTGTTGACATGAATACATTTATTTTTTTATTTTTACTCATTTCCAAATGAATAATCACGTTTAGCCACGTTAGTGATTCGACATTGATAACTGTGACGCACTGTAGTTCACCCTTTACTGTAAAGTAAATTTCGGATCATAGTCATACTGCTATTTTTGCTGTTGACATTTAATTCGTCATCATCAATTCATCAATCTAAATTCTGAGTCACGTAAGAAATGGCGAGCAACGTGAGTGGAAATGACAGCGGGAATTTACTTGAGCGAAATGGCAATCAAGAAAGGGTGAGTATTGTTTAATGCCACAATTACATAATTTGAGTTTGATCGCATTTTAATTTTTTTCTGCGATTAATTTACCAATATTTATTATATAAGGGGGGCAGCTATCTTGTATTTAGTTTCAAGCATTTTTTTCAAGATGGCTGCGCCAATGTAGTAAATATCTGTAAATCGCATTTATTTTAGTATCACTTGTATGAGCTGACTGTGGACGTTACAACCGCAAACATTTCATTACTTGAATCTGCCCTGAGGGATCTTGACTTAATTAATCTATTAATATGTAGCAGGCAATGCCTGGTGAGCGAGCACAGAAAATAGAAATTACATACCAGGTTAACCATAGAACGTCAAAGTGTGTGAACTGTGAAGTCGAGTTGATACTGTAAAATGCTTTATTTTAGCTAGAATTGATATTTGCTGAAAAGGCATTTTGGGTGTTTTGTATGGAATTTGTTTTCACTGATTTTTGACGAGTAAGTTGAATGTAAAATATAGAAAAAAAGGTACCGGTATATTCGCATGATTTTATTTTCACTGAATCATTAAAATTATATCCAAGTGAAAATAAAGCATTTTACAGTAGTTGAATCCTGAGTTGAGTGAAATTTATCAACACATTTTCTGTTTTGAATTTGTGTTTTATTGAAATAGACAGTTATTGTTTATTTTGTTGAAATTGATTACTCGTATTTGAGTAAATTTGAGGTATTTCTTGTGTTGTAGCCACGTCCACCTATCCTGATACTGTCGACTGTTTCCAGATTTCCGACTCTAGTGGAAGTAAAAGCCATACTCTTGCGCTAACCTTTTTATAATTATTACCTTATACTAAAATATGTTTGGATATTTAGTGGTAACAAATTCCCACTTCCGGTCTGGTTAGACATAAAATACGCCACGAATATTCACTTTTGAGATATAATTTTTGGTAAGTGTTGGTTCTCAGCTTTGTCGTTCTGTACTTCGTTTAGTAATTCGAACTTCCCAGATTACGTAAAAACAGATAGTTTCGCAATTTCAACACCGAAAATGCATTGGCTTAATTATTTGCTGAGGGACGGCGGCTTAGGTATGTGCTCTGTAACTTGCAGCACATGAACCCAAAAGCATTAGGTAATCAAACAAAAATGACGTTGTACCAAAGTACAAAAAGTACATTAAAGTTCTTCATTTTTCATAGTACAAAAACTATTTTCTCCCTCGCTTATTGTGACACCCTCAAATTGATTGATTTCCTTTCCCCTCAAAAGTCAATAATGGTTTTGTCCCCCATTTTACGCTACGGCTCGAAGCAGTCTTTTTTGCTTCACATGTTTATTTGCCTTGCTGTCACTTTCATCTTCAGAGTCTTGCCGATAACGTTTTGGTTCAAATTCTTGTAGCTACCGCCAAGCAAAAACGCCGTCGAAAAAGCTAATTAGCATAATAGTGTTTTGACATTTGTCACCATTTTTAATTATCCTTGACTTTTCTGTATTCCCACGCCAGAGTGAATTACACCATATAAACAATTGTCCCCAGGAGTCTGTAATAAGAATGAGTCCATGTCCTCTATTAAAAATACACAAAGGTTTGTGTTGTTTTGGTCTTCACTGGTCACCGTGTTTCCTGGAATCAAATATCGATTGAGTCGCAATCACTGTTCCCTTTAATTTTTTTGAATCTTGAAAATACTGTGAAAATTTGCCCATTTTCCCCTTGAAATGTTTTTTCTGCATACAAAATGCATGGAAAGTTTCTCAAAAGACAAAATTTCACTGAGAAACTACAATTGAATCTGAGAAAATTGAGCGAAAATAAGGCTTAGAGGGAACACTGGTCGCAATTACCGTAGCTATCGTTGAGGTAAATAGTCTCTCATCTCTTGGTTATTAAACAGGGACTGTGGTTATTACATGTATCACTGATTTTTCATCACTAGGGTGATTCACGTCCCACATTTTTTTTCCCCGCGCGCTTCTAAAATTAACCTATCCTATTTTTGGCCTCGACCTTTTTTTGCTCGAAAGGCAAATGATCGGATGATTTCTTTTGTTTCCAATTCGCTGTTTGCCTAGATCATGGCAACTTTGTTTTTTGGTGAATATATAACATGTTCTGTTCCAATAAAGGATTTTGATATGCATAACAATTCTTAAGTTACTGAAACATCTTCTGTACTCTAAGATGGACTTCCTGTTCAACGTGTTGTTAAATGTTCGAGACACTGTACGTAAAAACACACTCTCGAACTTGACAACATATACTTATTAGTTTCGCAGCTCTCCTGGCATCAAGCAACTGACTTTTAGCTTGTTCTGGGTTGTACATGTGTACATGTATATAACAGTCAGACTAATAAGTGACTAATAAGTAAGTACTAGTAAACAGTTCGAGGCATACAGTCTATATGGGAGTCTGAATCACTTTGGCCCTGAAGATACTGTCATCACACCGGGGGGGGGGGGGGGGGGGGGGGTAGTTCAAGTCAGACCTGGTACCCAAGTATAGATTTTCAAAAAAGCCTCTAAACATGTACTTATTTTTGTGAAATTATACAGGGCAGAAACTTAAAATAAATACCCTATATACATGTACATACTAAAATCACACTGTTTCCAAGTTGAGGTAACATTAATTCATGAGATTCCTTTATTTCACACTTTATTACTATATTCTAAGTTACATCCGGTACACATGACATCACACAGTATTCCATTAATGAACAAAATTCACATTACAATCTTATGCTTACAAATAATCTGATGATTAAGCTGGAGAATACAGTAATGGGAAACATCAAGTACACAATGTAGTCAAATCAGTAAGAAAAGATACTATGGACCCTATAGTATACATAAAATGTAACTACAGAATAAATGTCAGTTAATTAATTTTTTTACAAAATCATGCAGCCAACATGGACGTGTTGACAATTCCTAAAATTGCTGAATCGCCAGTTGTGAACTTTAAATCTTGTTTATTAGGATTCCCACAGGCTAATATTTTTGTCATTTTTAGTAAAAAATATTATTTTCAATTTTGTTCTTGAAAACTCCAAGCACTATTCCTTTAATGCTCAGTATGCAGATACCTTGGGTGGACCTCTGTCAGATTTGTCCATCTCATGACAATATCTTCAATTCTCTATAAGGTAGCAGCCATCTATTACTAGTAAGCTTCTGCTTTGGCCATACTATATTTCTCAGACCCATGTACAGTCTCATATTTTTGTCACATACATCATATCAGCATGTAGCCTATGTTTATTTGTAGGAATATCTTCTAAAGGTGGTATTAAATGTCTAAAAAAATAAAACAAAAAATATAAATACATAGCAGCAAATAATGGCTTTCAAGTAAAAGACCGATAAAGATGTTGGAAAATTTGATTTGTGCAATCTATACAGTCATGTGTTATGTTAGTTATACTGTATCACTACAATGCAGTGCAGATATACATACAAATAAAGTCACATATACATATATGACCATCTGGTATATTAGTCTGTCATATCTCTTGTCCAATGCTATTATAATATCACTGGCTGCATGCACCTATCTGCAACAGAGTTTCAACTAATACAGTTATGCATATCAAAGAGGTTACACAATGGTTATTCATCATCTAATCATTATGGCAATAGTTGCAAGTTCCTTACTGCAACAATGCTTGAGCCTTGGAAGTTGTGCATATTAACAAGGTTACATGACTTTATATGGTCATTCTTTATTTCTTGTCTAATGTCATCACTATGGTACTGGTTGCATGTATATATCTACAAAAGAAATATTACAGTTGTGTATATTAATAAGCTAACTTGACCATATATGGTCATTTGATAAATTATTCATATCACTTGACCAGTGCGACCAATATTGTCTCTGGCTGCATGTTCTTATCTGCAACAGTATTTGAGATATGCCTATTTATAAAGTCACATGACCTTATATGGTCAGCTGTTATGTTTGTCTCTTGTATAATGTGTCCAATTAAAAAAAAAAACAGATTTTTATTTGCAAATCACTATCTTAATGTATTATGTATTGCTCATTCAGTATACATTATGCATTGTATGAAAAAAATGTAATAAAACATTCAAAAATCTTCTTTCCCAGAAGGGCTGGGTTTTTTGAATAGAAAGATGAATTTGGGTAGTGTGCTATATGGCCAAGAAAATGAATGTTTTGGAATTTGTCTTCAATACTGATTATGCAAATGATATGCAAAACAAAATTTGAATCAAAAATAGCCAATTTCACTTTTTTCACATAAACTATGATTGCAACTAAACCATTTGACCTGGACACATGATTTGTACAGAGTAAACTTTACTAGTAAAGTAGACACCTGCCAAATTGCACACTGATTGGACAAACAGATCATGGGCAATTGGTCAATTACTTTAAATTACATAATCCAGGATGGCGACCAAACCATGTGATTACTTGAAAATCTGAAAAGGTTTTTTGAAAATTAAAAATGGCAGCTGAAGTCACTTGACCGTTTTTTTTACGAATCTTACTCCACATAGTCCATATAGATACTGTACAAAAAAATGTAATAATCCTAAACCCTCAGAAAGTGGCGTAATTAAGCACTTCTGGGTTTTACCAAATCCAAAATGGCAGCCACACCACATTACTAATCAAAAATCTGAAAAAATCACTTTGTAGAACATGTAGAATGTATATCTCAATTTTCAGCCAAAATGGTGCAGCCATTTTTGAAAAGAAGTCTTTTGAAAATAGTGACGCAATAATAATAATAAACACTACAATAACAAAGAGCTTTCAAGCCTGAAGGGCCTTTAAAATAAATATAATAAAAATGTACATAGATCATTCAGGATTAACATTATAATTCATAAAGCCATAACAAATAATCATGCTTATGATACTGGACTCTTTATTTGAGTTTTGATATGAGAATAGTAATACATGTCACAGGTAACAAATTTGGATTAGTATTAACCAACAGATTATCCCCTATAAGTCAGAGGGTCATCAAAATCTACAGTTTCAGAGACATATTTTTAATAATTTTACTAAATTTTAAAGTAATTCAATCCACAATTTTCTAAATATATCTGGCAATATTGCTACATTGCCAAAGCCCAGGTGCTTTTACATTCCTATATTATTTAATTTGTTTCTATTGTAAAAGACTGCATATGCAAATTATATTATTATACAAGCTATGGAAGGATTAAATCCAGGTATGGCCTATGAGGGCACTGCACCGCAGAAATAGGGAGGGAGAGAAAAACACCAGGTACGGCCTATGAGGGCACTGCACCGCAGAAATAGGGAGGGAGAGAAAAACACCAGGTACGGCCTATGAGGGCACTGCACCGCAGAAATAGGGAGGGAGAGAAAAACACCAGGTACGGCCTATGAGGGCACTGCACCGCAGCAATAGGGAAGGAGAGAAAAACACCAGGCACAGCCTATGAGGGCACTGCACCACAGCAACAGGGAGGGAGAGAAAAACACATTAGGTTTCAAATTGACATAAAGAGCAAATTAAATTTAAAACCTGAATTGTTATTTTTTTATGAAATAAATGCAAAGATGTGTTTTCAATGAAGTCTCTTGTTATTTGTTGTTTATGGTAACATATCTAGCTGAAAAGGCAATGTCTTTCATACAAGAGTCAATTCTATTCTTCAATAACCAGAAGGTTATTGACCCAAGTAATTCTCTGGCATCTGACATGTTACTACAGTTGTTTCTGCATATAAATGATGTCATTGTCTTGGTATGCCTTCTCATATCCAACCTCCTCACCTTCCACCATGCATTGTAATACCTTCCATGCCTTCACAAAGTCTTTCACATATATTGGATAACATATCAGTAGTTGTCTACCACAGAGCTGCTCAGTTTTCATAGATTACATCGATAACTGCTAGAATGGATGAACCAAGGCCACAGAGACCCACTTCATTACCGTTTGATAAATTGAAACAGAATTACTTTATCCCGTTCTTCACCGATCAGAGCAAGTTACAACAGGTGCGGGTGTGGTAGTGTTTTATTCATACTATGATAATTGGCATGCAACACATGTTACTTTATAACTGTAATACTTTATCTATATATAACATGTATATTTCCATGTTAATAGCACTTGAATTCTCAATGCCCAATGCAAATTTTCGGACGTCAACATCAAATTACTTTAATTAATTAAAATCTAAATTTTTTGTATATTTTGTATGCCATAATCACTCTAGACACGAGACATCATTGTAGTCTGTCACTATTCTGACATAATTTATGTTTGGATCAAACTACTTAGGGGCATCTCTGGCAATTGTAATGCACTTTTTTTGTCATCAAATAGAAGCACCTATGGGTTAGTCAGCTCAACGTAAAGTCTCATTGCTCACCAATAATATTATATTACCAGTGAATTAAATTACATCATCATTCAGACTATTGGACATAATGGATTTGAGCAGCTTGGTCCAAAACATAATAGATTACTGTGTTCTTTCTTAAATACACTGTAAGACACTCATACACAGGATTGAATATAAAATCAGACCTTTACTTTAATTTTGCCTAGGAATGGAAAAGTAAGAAATGAAATGTAGACCAGAACAATTTTTCCATGTTTGATGTGAATACAATTGTATTGCATTATACCATGGCTGATTCCAAATTACTATTTACGTACCATGAAAACTAAAGACTGTACACAAATAGGATATCAGTACCTGTGATCTGAGGAAGCTGTCATAGTTTGTTTGAAGCAGTGGTGAACAGTGTACCATGTTCATTTGCACATGATATCACATTGTGACATTTCACCACATATTATATACTCTTCCAGGATTTAAATACTGATCATGTTTCACATGTTGATGTATCTAAACTCATATTCTTCTTAGCCTGTGTGATAATCTGGGGTAAAATAAATATGTTCTCAGAATATTGAACAGTTCATGTTAGGTTTTCTCTCAATCTCTCGCGCGACAAATTTACTGGTATTGATAATGTATGATCTTGATTTTCACCTTGCATGTATTTGTAACATAAAGTGTCCTTTCATCCATTATGGGTTGAATGCCTTAGGTTATCCATTTTTGTCCAATTGAATCTTGGCAGTGACTTTGACAACTGCATTTAACATGATGTGCTCACTAAGGGTTAAAGGTTACTTTCTCATCCTAACGTCCATGTAAAATTTGACTGTATGTGTGTGTCTGTTCCACTGATATCTCAAGAACCATACATTGATTTTTGATGAAACTTGGTGCATAGATGCTCTGGGCCAATGCGCAGATTAGATTTGGTTTTTGTAAAAATCCATGCATATTAATTACCTAATTTGCATGATAATTAGCTGATTTTTAGCTGTTCTATGACTGTTCCACTGATATCTAAAGAACCACTCATTGGATTTTGATGAAACTTGGCACATAGATGCTCCAAACTAATGCGCAGATTTGATTAGTTTTGGGTAAAAATCTGCAATATTAATTACCTAATTTGCATAATGATTAATCAATTTTCGACTGATATCTCAAGTACTAATCATCACATTTCAATAAAACTTAGTACATAGATGTCATAGGACACTGCACAAACCTGATAGTTTTTAGGGTAATATGAGTACATATTAATTACCTAATTTTCATAATTAATTAATTTTCAGCTTTTGATATTTCAAGTATTAATTATCACATTTCAATGAAATTTGGTACATAGATGTCTAAGGACACTGCTCTGACCTGATAGTTTTTAGGGTAATATCAGTACATATTAATTAGCTAATTTGCATAATTAATTAATTTTCAGCTTTTGATATTTCAAGTAGTAATCATCACATTTCAATGAAACTTGGTACATAGATGTCATAGGACACTGCACAAACCTGATAGTTTTTAGGGTAATATGAGTACATATTAATTACCTAATTTGCATAATTAATTAATTTTCAGCTTTTGATATTTAAAGTATTAATTATCACATTTCAATGAAATTTGGTACATAGATGTCTAAGGACACTGCACAGACCTGATAGTTTTTAGGGTAATATGAGTACATATTAATTACCTAATTTGCATAATTAATTAATTTTCAGATTTTGATATTTCAAGTAGTAATCATCACATTTCAATGAAACTTGGTACATAGATGTCATAGGACACTGCACAGACCTGGTAGTTTTTAAGGTAATATTAGTACATATTAATTACCTAATATGTATAATTAATTAATTTTCAGCTTTTGATATTTCAAGTAGTAATTATCACATTTCACTGAAACTTGCTACATAGTTACTTAAGGACTGTGCAGTGACCTGATTAGCTTTTGGGTAAATATTTTAAAATATTAATCACCTTATCAGCACAATTAGTTAATTTTCAGCTTTTCGTCTGATATCTCAAGTACTAATCATCATATTTCAATGAGACTTGCTATATAGATCTTATAGGACTATGCAGAGACCTGATTATTTTTAATTGGATATTAATTACCTAATTTGCATAATGTTCCACTGATATATAAAGAACCACGAGTTGGATTTTAATGAAACTTTTAAAGAGAACTATGCAGAGACCCAATTAATTTTTAGTAAATATTTATGCTTATTAATCATCTAATTAACATAATTAATACATGATATCTCAATTACTGATCATCACATTTGAATAAAATTTGGTACATAAATAGACAGCCTGATTAATTTTGGGTTAAAATTTTTTCATATTAATTCTCAAATTAGCATAAATTTTTTTGTTCTGTTCTGTTCATATTAGTTACCTGATTTACATAATTAGTTTTCAGCTATTCCATCAATATCTCATGTACAAGTAATTTTGAATTAATTTTTAATGTGTCCTCAATACTCTCAGCACACAGGAGTTCTTTCTAAGCTTTCTTTGATTTTTTAATTTTTTTTAGATATTACTTGAACCGTTTCATTACCTTCGTCAAGTTCCTGGAAAAGAAATTCGCATGAAGTTAACACAAGTAAGATGTATCTATATTTTAATAGAATTTTATTCAAGCTAATTTAGTTTAGATTCTGCACCAGTTTATTTTAACGATTAGGCTGCATCAAATAAACACAGTTAATTTGGTATTAATTTTTAATAAGTCTATTTAAATGGTTTGATTGTTTGAGAAATGACTTTCTCACTAAATTCAATATAAGACTGGATGACTTTCAGCTATAAAATGATTTTACAGTTGCCATCTTTACATTCTTCTTTGTTTTTTAATTTCAATCAAATATAATTGAACCCAGTTTTAAAGTTAAACTCAGTTGGGGACAACTATGGATGACCAACTGATTTTATTGTTAAATATGCAACAAAATCATGCATTTCTGCCAGATTTTGAGCATGCATGGATAGATTTCGTGGTACATGCCTAGAACGTACGACTATGCTGCTTGCTATGGATCTGATAATAGTCTGGTTTTGCCATATTAATCACTCTATTCTCATATTTTTCACTTTCTTTCTAGGGTTTTAATCACTGGTTGAATATACCTGAAGAGAAGTTACATGTGATTGGTGAAGTTGTACAGATGCTTCACAATGCTAGTTTACTGTGAGTTGTTTTAGTATTGAGGGGAGGGGTTCAACCAAGGATAAAATTTGAGAAGCAGAATACATAATATTTTTGCAAATCACCACTCTTGTCATAAATGAATACAGGCTGACACTTTAAAATAGATAGTATTTAGAAGAGCCAGTATGTTAAGCAAGTTTCTGACATTTTTCAATTTTCATTTGCACTTTTTATGTGTTCTATCACTTTTTTCAGTAAATGTAGATTTGATGTATTTATAATCGTTGTAAATTGTTGTCAATTATCTACATTGTAATTCATGGAAATTTTAGCTCACTCTATCAAATTTGACAAACACTGATGTTCTTTCAGATGAGTAAAGTTTATAGAAAGTAATAAAATGGTTTACATGTTTTGCATAGCCTTTCAGCAAGTGGAGTTTTGGGGTGTTTATATCTTCTAATACGGTGCCGATTTAATTTCATTATTAACTTGCTTATATATATGTTCAAGCTTTAAAGTTCAAATTCTCCCTATTATTTTTGTCTTTATTGTAATATTTGTTAGGTATTTGGTCTTAGATCACAATTGCTTTACTGTCAATATTGGTGTAAATATGCTAATTACCTTCTCTGAAAAACTTAGTCTTTAATTAAGGTAGAGATGCAGGATCGTGGGCACTTTGGAGTGACATTTTTTTTTTTTGCTTTTTATTATCCAAAAAGTCTTGGCTATAGACTGTTGAAATTGTGTAGAATTGTGAATAGTGGAACATACTCAATAACAGGTGCAAAATTATCTCTTTTGAATGCTTAGCAAGATTTAGCAAGGCTGTACATAAATAATATAAAAAAAAACATGGTGAAAAAAATAAATGACGGGATCTCCATATTATGCACTGTATTTAACTTTTTACAAAACGATAATACATTTAAATTTGAAACTGTAACAGCCATTTTAATTATGAGCATTAGCAAACTTCTTACTGAGTGAATTGTTATGCAAATTAGCAATTATCTCAGCTTCCTTTTTAGTGCACATTCCAGAACTTTAAAAAAAAATAGCTCCTAGATGCTTTGACCTTTTCTTTTGAAATTTTCACAAATGATTGACAATGTGTTTATCTTCAAAACGCCATCGGGGCATTGTTTTTAGTTGAATAGTGTTACAGCAATCGTACAGACAACTAGCCTGGGTGTTAATTTATGCATAAACTTGAAGTACCCGGTAGTGAAATTTGAGCTGCTGCCCTACAAAATTGACAACTGGTAGACAGTTTTCAAGACGGCGCTTTCTTCATAGTAAACACATGTACCCATAAACCAATTTTGACAGGAAACAGAAGCATGGTTTAGCAGCTAATTGTTTTTAAATCACTTTTGTCCAAAAAAGCCATTTTTGTGCATATTTCAAACTACAGTGTCCATAAAAAACAAAACTTTAAAATTCATACAATAAGCTTTCCGAAAATATATAGTTTTGTGGACAAGGGAGGTCATTTTGGTTTCCTAATTAACTAATTAAAATACCTGTCAGGTAAACTGCATCTCTACCTTAAATAAATAAATTGAAGGGGGTTACTGAGATTTGTCCATTGCTATATGTTCATTTTTCTTATTCTTTCTAATATTTTAATTTTTTTTCAGAATTGATGACATTGAAGACAACTCAAAATTGCGACGTGGAATTCCAGTTGCTCACAACATATATGGCATTCCACATACAATTAACTGTGCCAACTATGTTTTCTTTCTTGCATTACAAAAACTACTTAATTTGAATAATGCTCAAGTTACACAAGTTTATACAGGTACATTCTTTTTAGCTCCTCTTTCCAGTTTGTCAAGCGGAGCTTATCATATGAGTGATTGTCTGTTGGCGTCCATCGTCTGAGTCAACTTGCTACTTTTTTACTTCTTCTTGAAAACCACATGCCTGATTGATTTGAAATTTGGTGTATATGTAACTTGGATGACCTCACTTAGATTTGTTCATTTCATGATGATATCTTTAATTCTCTAATTTTGGTGATTATTTTTATCATTTGTTGAAAAAAGTGATATTTTCAACTTTTTGTTGAAAATTGTGTGGCCAATTGTTTTGATATTATACATACAAGTACTACACTTAGATTTGTGATTATATCTTTAATTCTCTAATTTTGGTCAATATTTTTGTAATTTTTGGTAAAAAGTGATATTTTCGACTTCTTGTTGAAAACCCTAAGTCTGATTGCTTTGCTATTACATATATAGGTACTACAGGTAAACCTCTCTCAGTTTTGTTCATTTATGATGATATCTTCAATTCTCTAATTTTAATGATTAATTTTGTCTTTTTTGGTAAAAACTGATATTTTCGAATGCTTGTTGAATACAGCAAGTCCGATTGCTTTGATACTATACATATTGTTCATTTGCTAATGATAGCTTCAGTTCTTTAATTGAAATGTGCATTGCTAACAGCGGAGCTATCTCAGCCGACAGGCTGCTTGTTTTTGACTCCCATGTGTGAAGTACATAATGGGAGTCTTTGCAGTTAGTGTGTGTGTGTGTACTTGGATTGCTATATGTTGCGAGGACAAAAATACAGATATATAGCAACTTCGAGGACATACACACCTTCCGAGGACCTTTTTCATAGTTCTCGGAAAACATAATTTATATTAATAGTTAATTCGATTATTAATACGTTTTGCGTAGCTTAGGTTTAGTATCGGGGGAAGGTATGGTTCACGTTATATTAATATAATTGTACCATACCTTACCCCGATAGTAAACCTAAGCTTCGCAAACATTTCTATGTTCAGTCACGGGATATTCAACTCTTGTTTAATTAAACTTAATTAAAATGCAATTCTCCATTTTATTGCATTGTAATTGAGTTTAATTAAACTCCAATTAAAACTCAACCCTATATAGGAACGCGTTTTAATCGAGTTCATATCGCAACTATATTAAAAGTTAAGTCCTCGGAACATATAGCAATACAAGTATGTGTGTGTGTGTATGTGTGTCCGACTGTTCCACTGCTATCTCAAGAATCATACATCGGTTTTTGATGAAACTTGATGCATAGATGCTCTGGGCCAATGCGCAGATTTGATTAGGTTTTGGTAAAAATCCATGCTCGTTAATTCCCTAATTTGCATGATAATTAGCTAATTTTTAGCTGTTCTATGACTGTTCCACTGATATCTAAAGAACCACTAATTGGATTTTGATGAAACTTGGTACATAGATGCTCTGAACATATGTGCAGATTTGATTAGTTTTTGGTAAAAATCCGTGCATATTAATTACCTAATTTGCATGATAATTAGCTAATTTTTAGCGGTTGCATGACTGTTCCACTGATATCTAAACAACCACTCATTGGATTTTGATAAAACTTCGTACATAGATGCTCTGAACTAATGCTAGGTTTTGATTAGTTTTTGGTAATAATCCGTGAATACTAATTACCTAATTTGCATAATGATTAGTCAATTTTCAGTTTTTCTACTGATATCTCAAGTACTAATCATCACATTTCAATGAAACTTGGTACATAGATGTCATATGACACTGCACAGACCTGATAGTTTTTATGGTAATATCAGTACATATGAATTACCTAATTCGCATAATTAATTAATTTTCAGCATTTGATATAAGTAGTGAGGATTACATTTCAATGAAACTTGGTACATACATGTAGATCCTTTAGGACTATCCAGAGACCTGATTAGTTTTAGGGTAAATAATTGTGCATATTAATTACCCAATTTGCATAATTAATTAATTTTTCAGCTTTCACACTCATTTCTCAAGTACTAATCATCACATTTCAATGAAACTTTGTTCATGGATGCTGTAGTAGGACAATAGGCAGACCTGATAGTTTTTAGGGTAATATCAGTGCATATTAATTACCTAATTTGAATAATTAATTAATTTTCAGCTTTCACACTGATTTCTCAAGTACTAATCATCACATTTCAATGAAACTTTGTACATGGATGCTGTAGGACAATAGACAGACCTGAATAATTGTGGGTTACAATCTGTACATATTAATTAATAATTTGCATAATTAACCAGTTTTAAGCTATCACACTGATATCTAAAGTACTAATTATTCCATTTCAATGAAACTTAGTACAAAGATGATCTAGGACAATGTACAAACCTGTGATGTCTTCAATTCTTTAATTGCGCATTCCTAACAGCGGAGCTATCTCAGCTGAGAGACTGCTTGTTTATTATAATAAATATTGGTAGCCTGGTAACCAGGTTGTGTTGTACAAGTAAGGGTCCCTTGCCTTCTTATAAAAGTCTGGATGATGAGTATGTAACTCACTCATGTTGCTTTTCTAAATATGCGTTTTCCTTATACAATGTCAACTGATAGTTCCCACAGCAATGAAAAATGCAACCACTCCATTCTCTATGACTTTATTAATTTATAAAACATTGGTTAATGAGTAAAATCTTAGTATTAAAGTAAATGGCTTACTCCGCAGAACATACAGCTTACCAGGATATCTTGGAACAGTTTGATGAGTTAAAGTATAAGATGGTTGCCATGGTGTCCAATATGGTATTTATTAACACCTCACTCACCTAGTGTCAATACTAAATGTTTTATGAATATAAAAGTATATAAATTCAAATTGGCTGTTAGAATTCCAATCCAGCAATGGTTCTGTGAAACAATAGTGAAAATAAATTAATAATAATGAGTTAACATTTGATTTAGTGGGCAGGTTGCATCCCATATGGATAAGATGAAAGCATATTGGCATATCTTGGGCCAATCCAACTCTTGAGCCAATCACAATAATATTTGAATTGAGTTTATGCCTTTATAAACTATGGTACAGGTTTCTGTCGCACAATGTACAATCATACATTAAATTGATTGTATTGTATCTTTATTTTCAGAACAATTATTGTCATTACATGAAGGTCAAGGTATGGATATATGGTGGAGGGATGCATATGTATGTCCTACTGAAGAAGAATACAAAGATATGGTGATTAAAAGTGAGTACAGATAACTGTATCACAGGTCTGCTCCAGTCATAGTTGTAAAAGTGAGTACAGATAACTGCATCTCTGGTCTGCTCCAGTCATAGTTGTAAAAGTGAGTACAGATAACTGTATCTCAGGTCTGCTACAGTCATAGTTGTAAAAGTGAGTACAGATAACTGTGTCTCAGGTCTACTCCAGTCATAGTTGTAAAAGTGAGTACAAAAAACTGCATCTCTGGTCTGCTCCAGTCATAGTTGTGAAAGTTAGTACAGATAACTGTATATCAGGTCTGCTCCAGTCATAGTTGAAAAAGTGAGTACAGATAACTGTATCTCAGGTCTGCTCCAGTCATAGTTGTAAAAGTGAGTACAGATAACTGTATCTCAGGTCTGCTCCAGTCATAGTTGTAAAAGTGAGTACAGATAACTGTGTCTCAGGTCTGCTCCAGTCATAGTTGTAAAAGTGAGTACAGATAACTGTATCTCAGGTCTGCTCCAGTCATAGTTGTAAAAGTGAGTACAGATAACTGTGTCTCAGGTCTGCTCCAGTCATAGTTGTAAAAGTGAGTACAGATAACTGTATCTCAGGTCTGCTCCAGTCATAGTTGTAAAAGTGAGTACAGATAACTGTATCTCAGGTCTGCTCCAGTCATAGTTGTAAAAGTGAGTACAGATAACTGTGTCTCAGGTCTGCTCCAGTTATAGTTGTAAAAGTGAGTACAGATAAGTGTATATCAGGTCTGCTCCAGTCATAGTTGTAAAAGTGAGTACAGATAACTGTATCTCAGGTCTGCTCCAGTCATAGTTGTAAAAGTGAGTACAGATAACTGTATCTCAGGTCTGCTCCAGTTATAGTTGTAAAAGTGAGTACAGATAACTGTATATCAGGTCTGCTCCAGTCATAGTTGTAAAAGTGAGTACAGATAACTGTATCTCAGGTCTGCTCCAGTCATAGTTGTAAAAGTGAGTACAGATAACTGTATCTCAGGTCTGCTCCAGTCATAGTTGTAAAAGTGAGTACAGATAACTGTGTCTCAGGTCTGCTCCAGTCATAGTTGTAAAAGTGAGTACAGATAACTGTATCTCAGGTCTGCTCCAGTCATAGTTGTAAAAGTGAGTACAGATAACTGTATCTCAGGTCTGCTCCAGTCATAGTTGTAAAAGTGAGTACAGATAACTGTGTCTCAGGTCTGCTCCAGTCATAGTTGTAAAAGTGAGTACAGATAACTGTATCTCAGGTCTACTCCAGTCATAGTTGTAAAAGTGAGTACAAAAAACTGCATCTCTGGTCTGCTCCAGTCATAGTTGTGAAAGTTAGTACAGATAACTGTATCTCAGGTCTGCTCCAGTTATAGTTGTAAAAGTGAGTACAGATAACTGTATCTCAGGTCTACTCCAGTCATAGTTGTAAAAGTGAGTACAAAAAACTGCATCTCTGGTCTGCTCCAGTCATAGTTGTGAAAGTTAGTACAGATAACTGTATCTCAGGTCTGCTCCAGTTATAGTTGTAAAAGTGAGTACAGATAACTGTATCTCAGGTCTGCTCCAGTCATAGTTGTAAAAGTGAGTACAGATAACTGTATCTCAGGTCTGCTCCAGTCATAGTTGTAAAAGTGAGTACAGATAACTGTGTCTCAGGTCTGCTCCAGTCATAGTTGTAAAAGTGAGTACAGATAACTGTATCTCAGGTCTACTCCAGTCATAGTTGTAAAAGTGAGTACAGATAACTGTATCTCAGGTCTGCTCCAGTCATAGTTGTAAAAGTGAGTACAGATAACTGTGTCTTAGGTCTGCTCCAGTCATAGTTACAGATAATAGTTACAAAAAACAGAAATTGTAATTACTGTAATTTTCGTTATTCATGCTGTTTTATGCTTGCCTAGAAAAAACCTTTGTGGCTTTCTCTCACTGGTAAATCATGTGTCTCTCTGGTAATTCATGTGTCTCTCTGGTAATTCATGTGTCTCACTGGTAAATCATGTGTCTCACTGGTAAATCATGTGTCTCACTGGTAAATCATGTGTCTCTCTGGTAAATCATGTGTCTCTTTGGTAAATCACGTGTCTCTCTGGTAAATCACGCGTCTCACTGTTAAATCACGCGTCTCACTGTTAAATCACGCGTCTCACTGTTAAATCATATGTCTCACTGTTAAATCATATGTCTCACTGGTAAATCATGTGTCTCACTGGTAAATCATGTGTCTCACTGGTAAATCATGTGTCTCACTGGTAAATCATGTGTCTCACTGGTAAATCATGTGTCTCACTGGTAAATCATGTGTCTCTCTTGTAAATCATGTGTCTCTCTGGTAAATCACGTGCCTCACTGGTAAATCACGTGTCTCACTGGTAAATCATGTGTCTCTGTTAAATCATGTGTCTCTGTTAAATCATGTGTCTCACTGGTAAATCATGTGTCTCACTAGTAAATCATGTGTCTCACTGGTAGATCATGCGTCTCACTGGTAAATCACAAATTTCACTGGTAAATCATGTGTCTCACTGGTAAATCACGTGTCTCACTGGTAAATCACGTGTCTCACTGGTAAATCATGTGTCTCACTGGTAAATCATGTGTCTCACTGGTAAATCATGTGTCTCACTGGTAAATCACGTGTCTCACTGGTAAATCACGTGTCTCACTGGTAAATCACGTGTCTCACTGGTAAATTGCGTGTCTCACTCGTAAATTGCGTGTCTCACTAGTAAATCACACGTCTCACTGGTAGATCATGCATCTCACTGGTAAATCATGCGTCTCACTGGTAAATCATGTGTCTCACTGGTAAATCACACGTCTCACTGGTAGATCATGCATCTCACTGGTAAATCATGCGTCTCACTGGTAAATCATGTGTCTCACTGGTAAATCACAAATCTCACTGGTAAATCATGTGTCTCACTGGTAAATCACGCGTCTCACTGGTAATTCACGTGTCTCACTGGTAATTCACGTGTCTCACTGGTAATTCACGTGTCTGGTAAATCACGTGTTTCACTGGTAGATCACGCGTATCACTGTAGCATGAATAATGTCTCACTGGTAATTCACGTGTCTCACTGGTAAATCATGTGTTTCACTGGTAGATCACGCGTATCACTGTAGCATGAATAATGTCTCACTGGTAAATCACGTGTCTCACTGGTAGATCACGCATATCACTGTAGCATGAATAATGTCTCACTGGTAAATCACGTGTCTCACTGGTAAATCACGTGTCTCACTGGTAAATCACGCGTCTCACTGGTAGATCATGCATCTCACTGGTAAATCATGCGTCTCACTGGTAAATCATGTGTCTCACGTGTAAATCATGTGTCTCACGGGTAAATCATGTGTCTCACGGGTAAATCATGTGTCTCACTGGTAAATCATGTGTCTCACTGGTAAATCACGTGTCTCACTGGTAAATCACGTGTCTCACTGGTAAATCATGTGTCTCACTGGTAAATCATGTGTCTCACTGGTAAATCACATGCAACCCTGCATAATTCATGCCTAACATTACAAGAATATTTACAGTTCACTTCGTTTTAATTCTAGAAACTGGTGGGTTATTTGGACTAGGAATTAGGTTAATGCAGATATTCAGTGAGAATAAATGGTAGGCCTTTTAATTAACTCCGTTCACACATTTACTAAATAACTATTATAATTTTACAACTGTATCTCCAAAAAAAGTGACATGGTGGCTTTGGGAACAAATATTGATTATGATGTTTATTTATTTATTTATTTATTTATTTATTTATTTATTTATTTATTTATTTATTTATTGACAGTGATTTCAAGCCATTATGGGAAAATCTTGGTCTATATTTCCAAATCCGAGATGATTATGCAAATTTGAAATCCCCAGAGTACAAAGAGAATAAAAGTTATGCTGAAGATTTAACAGAAGGCAAATTCTCATTCCCTCTTATCCATGCAATCAAAACACAGCCAGAAAATACACAAGTCATGAGTATATTGAAACAACGCACAACAGATAACGACATAAAGAAGTACTGTATAGAGTTCTTAGATAAGGTAACCATGACGATTTCAGCTTCCATTTTAGAAATATGTAATCCTGGATAAAATGTCTAGGTTTCACAACATCTCATGAATTCTTCTTTCGCATCAAGAGACATGCATTATTGGCAGCAGCTTGGCAACTGACCCATGAATTTCTTCATGTATTGATTGACAGGCATCTTGTAGCATGATTGAGCTATGCTCTCATTGATTGAAGTAGAGTGGGTGAAAACAAAACAAACATTCTGCCAATCACATGCCTTCTCACATACCACACTTTAGTACTAAGAGATACTATGTGATTATATTCATCTCTTTTCCCCAAATTTGACCTAAGGCTACACCGATTTAATTTTATGGATGACATCCGCGCGCGCATTAGTTTTCGCATGTTCTCAAAAAAAAAAAAAAAAAATCTCCGACGACGAGTCTCCACAGATCGGTTTTCTGTCCGTAACTTGCCGACTCATATTGTTGCAAAGCGCCGACTTGTCGTAAAACTCGTTTTACACTACCTCAAAACCAAACTCCGCACAGTTAGATGCGCGTTACGTAAAGCACAAAGACCTATGGGAAAGAGATTGCCTCAAAACATGCAAATTTTGCCATAAATGATCCAACATGGCGACCACACCACCAAAATACGCGAGCATAAAAGTTCAGAGGTGAAACGGAGGGATTGTTGTAGACTGGTACGCAATTGACTTTGGCCAGGGAGACATTTACACAGCTGTACGAGAGGTCGGTGGCGGCAAGCGAGTTTCGCCCAGACAACTTTGAGAACATATTATTCAGAGTGGCTGTCCCGCGTTTCTTCTGCAATGATGAGAGAAATGGGAGAGGAGTGGAGGTGTATGGTGGCCTAAAAGTCGGTCAGGCGACAAATCAGTTCGGTTGCTTTGTCCGCATTGAAGTCGACAAAACTGCAACAAAAGCAGCAGAAGCTCCTTGGCCGAAGTCCCCTTACGGGGTGACATTGGTGTTTTCTTTTCAATATCGAGCCTCTTATATATTGTTACATAGTTGAAGTAGTTCTAGAGCATTTGTGTCTACACTTAGTCTATCTGAAGTGTCACTTTAAAAGCTGTAGTTTGAATGTCAAAGAAGTGAATTTCCAGGTTGCTGTTGACAAACTTATTGTTCATTTTTAATTAATGTTTTTTTCAAGACAACACAGTAAGTTTTTCTTTATTATTGAGTTGATGTGTATGCTTTTGGCAATGCTAACATCTGCCTTATCCTCTTGCCTTTTCAAAGTCAAAGGTGATGATACCTGTGACAGTAATACAGTACGAAATGTGTACATCAACATGTGCCTCCTACAAATAAAGACTTGTTGTTTTTTTTGATACACTGGTTAAATTCGTAATAATAGCTCCGTAATCCTGTGGTTTTAGCAGCATTTTTTTTTTTTGCCGATTTTTTTTTTTTTTCGCCCTCTCGCATTAGTTTTGGATGTCATCCATAAAATTAAATCAGTGTGGCCTAATGAACCATCATATGTCTTGATAATATAATTTATTTTTACAGGTTGGCTCGTTTGATTATACTAAGTCTGTACTTTTGGATCTGGAAGAGAAGTAAGTATATAGTGAATTGTGGTGGTTGAACAGCTTGGTTTCTTCAGTATAAATCCAGTATTGAAATAATATACAAGTACATACAACATGTATTACAGTATTGAAATAATATACAAGTACATACAACATGTATTACAGTATTGAAATAATATACAAGTACATACAACATGTATTACAGTAATTATTGGGCACGAAGTGTAAAAAATAATCTAACCAAGAAAATACATTAATGAGTCCTTGTTTCAGACGCAGCCTGAAAAAGGGAGGATAGTTTCTTATTTCCGGTTTCCATCCGTGACATCTCTAACATTTTCTCAGAAACTCTCCAGCAGATATCGATGAAACTTGGCAGGTTGATGAACAAGTCTCTGTTGAATATGCACGTAATTTTTTTACCAGATCTGAAAATCCTAAGTGGGTCTTTTTCATGATTTTCACCCAAAATTACCTCTCCCTACAACACTGAGAGAACAACTGAACATGCTCAGAATAAATAATTAGCTTAGATTGTAATGCTAGGGTTTTCAGTGATGTCATGACCTTGATCTGAATCAGTGACAGAAATGGACTACTGTCTGGTTTTTGTTTGGTTTTATGAAAAATTAATGCTGAAATCCTGAAACAAGCGACGGTCGAAATAGCTCCACTGTCTTCATTATCATGGAACAAGAATCAGTAAAGTGGCATTGTGGTTGTAATATTCATAGTCAGTCATTCAGAGAACATTGCACTTGAGTTACAGTTGCTTGCAGTTGCAATTATGAACTTTTGTAGTGTTCATAAGGATAGTGCATTTCATTGGACAAACATTATTGAGGCTAAACTTGAAATGAGAAAAATGTTCACTAAAAATCCAAATTTGCATATTTTGACACAAATTTAACAAATTTGACAGAGGACCACCCCACGTATCATTGCTGGAAATATGAAAACATTAGGATTCACGGTTTCAAACTAGTTGTTGAAAATAACATTTTTTACCGAAAATGACAAAAATATTCACTAAAAATCCAAATTTGCATATTTTGAAACGAATTTAACAAATCAGGACCATCCCACGTATCCTTGCTGCAAACATGAAAACAATTGGACCTACGGTTTTGGACTAGTTGTCGAAAATAACATTTTTTACCAAAATTGACAAAAATATTCACTAAAAATCCAAATTTGCCTATTTTGACACAAATTTAACAAATCTGACAGAGGACCACCCCACGTATCATTGCCGGAAATATGAAAGCATTTGGATTTACGGTTTTGGACTAGTTGTCGAAAATAACATTTTTCCCAAAATGACAAACATATTCACTAAAAATCCAAAATTCCATATTTTGACACAAATTTAACAAATCTGACAGAGGACCACCCCAAGTACCTTTGGTACAAATATGAATGTAATTGGTCAAGTACTTTTGAAGAAGAAGTTGTTTAAAGGAAAACTTCATGCGGGATGCTGGAGAGACCCCTATACCAACAGCTCCGCTGGGTCATCTGTGATGACAGTGGAGCTAAAAAGTGGTCAGAAATGTTGTTGTATATTATATCTTTAAACTGTAAAAATTGCATTCCAATATAAAGAGCCATCACTGAAATACTGGGTCACAAAGTTGAAGATCAGTGAAAACACTTTGCAAGTTACTGTTTATAAATCTTGGCCAGGCACATTGACACATTGTTGTAAGGGCTAGTGGATAAATGGGTGGTACATGTACCATTACAAATCTCAGTGAAAACTGTAGACCTGAATTAACAAAGGTACATCAAGGTTTACTCAGATTTATGAATGCAGTTTCTTGAGCATGTATACATGCATGAGACATAGTTTGGTTGCACTTGTGTAATCTGAGATTTTGGACATGGGTCAATGGAATTTGTCAGTTATCAGTACAATACTAGATTAAGGGAAACCACTTTATGATGAGTTGTACCCACATAGAATACATACTAATTCAACTGTTTGCAGATGTTCCATGTATTATTTTATAATTAAATGACGGGGACTGTGACATTCACATTTTGTCATTTATATTATCTTCAATATTATCTAATGATTTAGCTTGTGTGTAGTATTCAAAATATTTTATAAATGAAGTGCATGATAAACATCAGGAATCCCAGAATACTTTCCTGTGGTACCCAACAAGTGATTTCTGAGATGCCTGTACTGATTTTGTACAATGCTGATACAAACAGTCATGATGGTCTTTTTTCTCAGTCATGCCTGTCAAACTTAAAAATTAACTTCAAAATAGTACCATCACACGTTCAAATACCAAAGTCAATTATTATTTTCACTGATGTTGATGTAATCTCTATTTTCTATTTCAGGTTGCGAGTTCAAATTGCTGAGTTGGGAGGAAACCCATACTTATTAGCATTCATTGATGAAATGCATACTGTCTATTTGGTTCACTGAATGCGAGTGGGGATAGAAAAACCAAACAGCTGATCCCCATTCCGTTTTCTCATCAATAAGATTAAAGCTGAAACAAGTTACTATTGTATTATCTGAATGTTTCCATTTTATGTCAGACTGTGATATTCTTGTCATAAAACATATTGCCACAAAGTCAGTATGTACTTGAATTGTATTAATTTCTGTGTCTAGTAAACAAAAGTGAGATACTGTTTGTATATTAGGTAACAGACAGGTGCAATGATGGGTGACCAGTTGTTGAGTCTAAAACGAATAAAAATTATTGATTGTTATCAAGCAATGTTCATCACTGCATAAGAGATTAAGATTAAACATACCGGGTAGCAATTGTTTGTGATCTCTTTATTAGTCCCCGTTCGGACGCAGTCCGAAAACGGGGACTTATGTTTTGACGTCCGTGCGTGCGTGCGTCTATGCGTGCATCCGGACCTGTATCTTAGAAATGCCTGGACAATCACAATCAAACTTCACACATACATCATATATGATATTATACATATGCACGTCAATTTGTTTCACGTTCTGATTCAAGATGGCCGAATGGCGGCCATTTTTGTGCTAAAAATCATCAAAATCAAGCATTTCTCGGGTGTTTACAGATGGATTTTGTTCAAACTTAGTATTATACATTAGACATTATAGGACCTTGATGCACATCATTTTGTTTTATGATCTGATTCAAGATGGCCGAATGGCTGCCATTTTTGTGCTGAAAAATCCTAAAAATCAAGCATTTCTCGGCTGTTTACAAATGAATTTTGTTCAAACTCGATATATACATTAGACATTATGGGACTTTGATGCAAATAATTTTGTTTTTCAGATAAGATTCAAAATGACCAACTGGTGGCCATTTTGTTTCAATGAATCTGGTTCTCGTGCCATATCTCTGACTTGCTTTCACTGATTATGTTCAAATTTTAAATATTCATTCTACATCATGTCATAGATAAACAGTTACATTGGTTTGACAATCCTATTCAAAATGGCCGAATGGTGGTCATTTTTGTGCTAAAAAATCATCAAATATCAAGCATTTCTGATATTTATGGATGGATTTCGTTCAAACTTGGTACATACATTAGACATTACGGGTTCCTGATGCAAGGCATTTTTTTTTTCAGATTGGATTCAAAATGGCTGACTGGCGGCCATTTTGTTTTAATGATTGGGCTTATAGAGCCGACTCTTAAAGGCCCAGGTATACTATAAATACGCTCCTAAACAATAGGGATTATTTCCTTGCTTGTCACGCTGTAGTAAACAGCTCCAGCCAAGCTTCGGTAAAAACATGTTTTCTCGAACTTACAGGTCGATTATGTCGTGCCAAAGTGGATGCATGTGACTATGAATATCACAGCAGTGACTGTGTGTAATATTTATGACAATAAATTGTGTACGAGCTGAGATTTTGGTGGATAAAAGTAAAAAACATGAACCGGGGAAAGGGATGCGCGACTAATCTTGAATAATTACTACTGTCAATCAAAGTCACGTGATGCTGGACCGCTGAAACAGGATGCGTCATAGGCTATGCAAGTGATTAACAACACTCAACACTTAGAATAGCCACACCTCCAATTCACACTTGCCCGGGGCAAGTGAATTGGGCCTTTAAATGCTTTGACTGATTATATTCAAATTTTATATATTCGTTATACATCATGTGATATATATACATGTATTCAAAATGGCTGATTTTGAATGCTGTTCCAGAGCAATATCTCTAAATAAGGACAAGTACTTGTTTGATGATCAGATACAAATGTCAATCATTTTAATGTTAAAACATAGTTGAACTCTGGTGACCTTGCCATTTGTTATATAATATAATTCCCTTTAACATAGTTTGTTTCAATATAAATATACATTGTCATAATTAATTTTGAATACAAAAAAGTTTTGGGGTTGAACTAACAGTGGGGAATCAGTCTACCGAATGTCCTTTAAAGATGTAAATATCTTACAAAAACATTGGTGCCTTATTTGTTTAATTATTTTAAGGGACATAATTTCCAGCTTTATTCAAAGTAATTCAGATATTTTAGTATAAAAACAAATGCCTCATTGCAAAAAAAAAGTGCTGCATTTAGACGTGAATAGATTCATAAAACATGCAAGATAACAGAAAATCTTAGCTGGCTTTTGTCCAAGTATTTTGTACAGGTGTCTGTCAAAAATTAATGATTCACTGAGACAAATATGAACTGCCTCATTGTGTGACTACTGTATTATATGAAAAGTAAAAAAAAAAACACCCTTTATGAATAGCTATCATGTTGCAAGCTCTGCTTTAAATAGTTAGTTGGTGTCCAGTGGAGGGAGAAGTCAACAGTACTGTTGCCTCCTGAGAACCTACATCTTCAAACACTGCAATCTTTGTTTGAAGTGAGTTTTTAAACTAATATTATAAAAACTCTATCATTCTGTTCTAATAGCTGAAACATATTCCTGTGAGTTTTCATTTGTCGAATGAACTGTTTGTCAAATACAGAATACATATATTTTAGAACAATTTTCTTTTTAAAATGAGGATGAAATGTTTTGCTTTTTATGTATTTTTTATGATTTGATAACTTTGAACTAAACAGATTTTCTATTAGCTTCAGATCTTGATCAAAGTTTGGCACCCAGTTCATAGGAGTGCTTATATTGATTTTCTGACATCTTGTTTTCTGTAAAGATTTATTGGTAGGTTTGCAAATGTGTATCAGACTGTGCAATCTCTCCATGAGTTGGTTTTGAAACCCAGTAAGGGATTCTGAGATACATTACCAAGGATATTATTACAAGATAAATCATTTGCTTCATTGAACACATACAACAATGCATATTTCCACTGAGATCAGTGACCTTTGATGTGTATCACCAGTGATCAGTCAAGTAGAAACAGTCGAAATATTTTATCAGTTTTTCTCAATTTTTGCATGATATTTTCATACAGGACATCTGTTGTTCAAACTCAGGGAAGACTTTATACTGATGAACAAGGTGACCAAGTTTGATGAAGTTTGGAATAGAATTAGTAAAGTTATCATGCACACAATAACAATTATTAACGATGACGACGACGACAACGCCGGACAAAATCTTTCCCTTAATATACCTTTCCCTTCCATCTTTGATGGTACGGGCAAGGTAAAAACCATATTCCTGACATGGTTATATTCCAGCTATATTACTAGAAACAAAACTATATTTCTTAAATTTAATAACTAACTGGGACTGTGCCATGCATGGCTTGTTAATAATATTTTTTAGCTCCGTTGTCGACGAAGTCGAGCGGAGCTTATAGTATTACTGATTGTCCATTGACTTCTTAAAAACCACAAACTGTATAGCTGTGAAACTTTCTAGGAAGGTATCTTGGTTGGTTCTCTCTCAGATTTGTTCATTTCGTGTGGATATTTTTGTCATTTTTGGTCAAAAATTCTATTTTCGACTTCTTGAAAATCGCTAGCCCAAATGCTTTGATACTTGGTATGTAGGTACCTAGGATGGACCTCTCTCAGATTTTGTTCATTTTGTGATGATATCTTTAATTCTCTAATTTTCATGAATATTTTTGGTAAAAAGTGATATTTTCGACTTCTTGTTAAAAACTGCAAGTCTAATTGCTTGATATTATATATACTACATAGGTACTACAGGTAGACCTCTCTCAGATTTGTTCATTTCGTGATGATTTTGTTCTTCAATTATCTAATTTTAATGAATATTTTTGATAAAAAGTTATATTTTCAAATTTTTGTTGAAAACAGCAAGTCTGATTGCTTTTAAATTAATGCTATACATATTGTTCATTTTCTGATGATATCTTCAGTTCTTTAATTGAAATGTGCATTGATAACAGCAGAGCTATCTCAGCCGACAGTTCTTCGAATTCGATTTCTTCGCATTTCATAGTCTAAACAGTCTCCTCCAGTTATCTATTTTATATTTGACTGCCACAAACAATGCATGTTGTTTCCTTGGTTGGAGTGACTGTTCATAATGTGAACAACCAACGCATTAAGGGGGTCATGAAATTATTTGCATACATTATGTTAATATAATTTATTTTGTGAGGTCAGCATCAACTAGAAACCTGCAGACGGGGACAGTCTCTCGGGACTATAGTTCGCGTGAAATGGTTCGCACTTCCCATCAAACGCCTTTGCCGTTCGTATGTCTAGGAAACAACATTAGGCCCGAGGACTGTCGTCAGTCTACAAAATAACTTGTGACTTCAATCAAAATTGCTCCTCTGTATCAAAGTAATTGGACTTGTAGTTTTTAAAAAGTCAAAATTGAACTGTTGACAGACTGTGAGCAATCATTTTATGGAAAGCTTCACTCTGCCATCCAAAGCAGAGTTAAAAAATAACACTAATACAATATGCTTTGTCTTTACTCTACCCAGAATATTTATTTCACATTTATGCATATTTACAGTAACAGAAACAAGAAGACACTATTTCCATAAAGCTTGGTCCACCACTACATATAACCTATTGATCAGATTCACCAGTAATTTATCACAACAAAATAATCTGTTGATATTTCTGTACAGTAATTATTGTGATATATCAAAATTGACTGTACAGTTCTACATTTCTAATATTCACATAAACTGACCACACTATTGTCATACAAGTCATTGACAATGACCGTTCAAATAGTTGCCAGTCATATTCAGAATTCACATACCGGTACACAAGTTCAGTCAAAATTTACAAGAATATACGATTAGAATGAAAAAGTTGAGAATCAATATCTGTGGGAGAAATGTACATTTAAGTTCAACAAGCAGCCTGTCGGCTGAGATAGCTCCGCTGTTAGCAATGCACATTTCAATTAAAGAACAGAAGACATCATTAGAAAATGAACAATATGTATAGTACCAAAGCAATCGGACTTGCAGTTTTTAACAAGAAGTCGAAAATATCACTTTTTACCAAAAATGACAAAAATATTCACCAAAATTAGAGAATTGAAGATATCATCACAAAATGAACAAATCTGAGAGAGGTCCACATGTAGTACCAATATATATAATATCAAAGCAATTGGACTTACGGTTTTTAACAAGAAGTCGAAAATATCACTTTTTACCAAAAATGACAAAAATACTCACCAAAATTAGAGAATTGAAGATATCATCACGAAATGAACAAATCTGAGAAAGGTCTACATGTAGTATCTATATATGTAATATCAATGCAATTGAACTTTTGGTTTTTAACAAGAAGTCGAAAATATCACTTTTTACCAAAAATTACAAAAATATTCACCAAAATTAGAGAATTGAAGATATCATCAAGAAATGAACAAATCTGAGAGAGGTCCACATGTAGTACCTATATATGTAGTATCAAAGCAATTGGACTTGCGATTTTTAACAAGAAGTCGAAAATATCACTTTTTACCAAAAATGACAAAAATATTCACCAAAATTAGAGAATTAAAGATATCATTACAAAATGAACAAATCTGAGAGAGGTCCACATGTAGTACCTATATATGTAATATCAAAGCAATTGCACTTGCGGTTTTTAACAAGAAGTCAAAAATATCACTTTTTACCAAAATTAGAGAATTAAAGATATTACAAAATGAACAAATCTGAGAGAGGTCCACATGTTATACCTATATATGTAATATCAAAGCAATTCATCAAAATTTGAGAATTAAAGAGAGAGAGGTTCACGTGTTATACCTAGATATGTAATATCAAAGCAATTGGACTTGCGGTTTTTTACAAGAAGTCAAAAATACCACTTTTTACCAAAAATATTCACCAAAATTAGAGAATTGAAGATATTATCATGAAATGAACAAATCTAAGAGAGGCCTACCCAAGGTACATATAAACTAAGTATCAAAGCATTCGGGCTTGTAGTTTTCAAGAAGAAGTTGAAAATGTAAAACATTGAGACGGGCGACGACGGACAATCACTCGTATGATAAGCTCTGCTCGACAAAGTAGACAGCGAAGCTAAAAAAACATCTTGAAATACCACTCAAAAGAAGTTTGAAAAGAGTATCATCTGGGTAAAAATATTATATTTGACAAAAGGTAACCTACAATATTGCTGGTAAGTGTCAAACCTAATTTTGTTGTGAAAACAACATGTATTTTCATCCTACCATATTAGCAAATGCGAATTCCAAATATGGAATGATTACACGCATAAGCATCTTTTAATAATAAACAAACTTGGCTGCCATCAGGTTTTGACCGGACTACGCACAAAAAAGTTCGCTGATTTTGTTCCGATGTAGGTATGAGGCTCCAATTTTTTTTTTTTATAAATGACCATTTATATTATATTTATTTGTATTTAGTTTAAATACATCAATTTTTTAGTCTTTCTTAATGGCAAGAAAAACCAAAAAATCAACATATTCAAACTAAAATACAAATACATATAATGAAATGGTCATTAAAAAAAAATTGGAGCTTCATACCTACATTGGATTTTAATCAGATTGATTCTGTTCTAAACTTTTTGGATTTCGGCATTCCCATGATGTATCGGGGGGGGGGGGGGGGACAAAGATGTAAAATGATACGGTTATTACAAGGATACTGAACAGTATGCACTCTGACAGTACGCCGTCGCATAACCTCTGCTGCATTTTGGGCGATACTTGCGCTTTTCAGTATCCTCGTAATAACTTCATTTTGTAAAGGAAATACATAATGTAATAACCAGTATTATGTAAAGGCAGTACATAATGTAACTAACTGAATTAACATGTACAAAGTGAGAATGAAATGACATTGTAGCACTGTCTAAATTTATTGCTGCTATTTTGGATAATGTTTGTGCGTATTGTTGTAGAGTTCACATCAGTGCTCTCACACTATTATATCCCTTTCTCAAATGTACCATAGAGGGCACTAAATGTGGAATGCAGTCTTGTAGATTATTTTCTGTTCCCCACTGCCAGCATACTTAAAACATTTTGATCAGACTTAAAACTTCCACACTGGTGGCCTGTACCTTTGACAAATCAAATTGCAGGAATTTCACAATTATTTTATTTGATGTGCCAATGTAGATGACAGAAGTAAGGCTATGGTCAGAATTGGACATATTTCAATGATCTAGTATACACAAAATGTGTAAAATGTCTTTGGGGGGGGGGGGGGGGTATGTGAAGATACACTTCCAATAGAATAAATACGGCAGGCAAAAGTTTAAGACATTCTGTTGCATCATTGAGACAATACAGAGCTTATAATACTTTTATTACTTTAGCCTGCAAGATTTAATTGTAATTAGAATCATCGTTATTTACACAGAAATTCAATGAACTCTTTATCTTACTTTGTAAGGATGCATGATGAACACATCAGCCATTGTCAATTCTGACCGTGCATGGTTATTTTTGTACATACAAACTCTGACAAACAATAAACACATTGACATCATAATGTAGTGCCATATGTCCCAAAAGTATTGAGTAAATTTGTGTGGCCTCCAATGTGTTAATTACTTTTTTCTTGGCATAGGGCCTCTATTTTTCAAATCAAAAGGTTCTGTATCGGGTGTTTGTGGGAGTGTTCTACGTTGTCGATTTCTTGGAGATGATTTCTTGAAAGCTGCTCGTGAAACACCAGGACTACTACGTTTTTTGGCATGCCTACGATGTAGTGGCCAGGACTCTATATGTGTATTTGATATGGTCGCATTAAAACTGGGTTGACTTGTTATCATTTGGGATGTTGCAATGTTTTCTTGGCAAGGTACAAATGGCGCTGTACCAAACGGATCAATTTCCTCAAACCACTCATTATGAAAACTTGCATCATCAGTGGCAGGATTAGATGTTTGTCCCGAAGACTTGTAATGATCATCAAAACTTTGGTTTATTGCACATTCCTGATATTTGGATTCTTGATTCCTTGATTCAGCTAAACAGCTGAATAATTGATGTTGAAATTCATCTTGTGATCTCAGCTGAGAGGGACTGGATTTGCTAGAATCGGAGCTGTCAGAAGAATGTCGTCTGTTACCTTTAGAAGACCTAGATGCACCACTACCACTACGTTTTCTGTATCCAGTAGGGGTAGTGTGTCGGATACCACTGGGTGTGCTTACTACATGGAGTCTTCTAGAGACACCAGTATGTCCTGAAATCATATAAAATATGACAGATTTATAGATAATCACACCTTGTAGCCATGTTGTTTCAAGTCTATGGTCAGCATCTTCTAAATGTCACAAGGCTAACACTAACGAATTGCATTCTCTCAGGTGGGATGAATTTCAAGTTTAATTTGCTTTTTGGTGACATTCCATGTTATATGAATTTTCTTAAACATCTTTGTAAACACAGAAATGAAAGTAGTATGAATTCACCATGAGATCTATTGTCAATTTTATTTTTATTAAAAGGGAGCAGAGGTGTGGCTTTTGACACTCTGTACATGAAATGTGAGATCTATGAATCAATTCTGTCGATAAAAACAACTTGTATGTGCTGCGAAATGCCCTAAATATCGGGTATAAAACGGCTGTGAAGCAGACGACAAACCTCCGCTTTTCCTGGCGTCATTTCGCCTCTAGAGGGCCAGTCAAATGACGTCATCAGTGAACACTGATAATTGAACCCATTCATGCTAGTATGTCAATCCCATAGAAAGACCTTGTTAACTGACTACTTAAAAGTTGAAACATGGCGAAATGTTGTGCGTATGAATGCCATAATGATTCATATTAAGTTTCTCGAAATCCCAAATAAAAAATCACATTGTTGGTTGCGAGAAATCGGCAGAAGAACTAATCTGAAAATGAAGACACGAACAGCACTCTAGCTATAGTAAACATTGAGTAAATAAATATTGTTTGAGTTAAAAACTAAATTAGAAATTTAATAAACGCTAATATCACTTGAACTACAGTAATCATTTCGCCCAACTTCCCACTTTTAATCCGCACTGTATTTTCCGACCGGAAAACGACCGCATTTTTATCGTAATATTTCTCTCACCGACCCATTGAAAACACTGACCGGTCGCCCAAACACTGGTCACTTGCACAGGAGTTATCGAAATAGTGGTTTTGAGTGATACAGTTTGGGGATACAACGGGTACTAACTATTATTAAATTCCAAACTACTCTTCACATCTATACCACATTGTATCAATCGCGGACGAAACTTCACCTGTGTCCAATATTAAATAACTGACTTTGCGTAATTATTAGGAAAGCGATATATTACAATGTTGAAATTTTTAGAGCCGGTACAACATTGTAAACAAATTTGCGTAATTAGAAAAGCAGCGCACTGAGAAAACGACCTCAAAATATACAAGTTTGCGTACAGCACCGTCAGAACTAATAACAATTTTACAAGATCGACGCGCGGAGCATTAAAGAAAAAGACTGCTAAGATAACGCGCCTGTTCAGTGCGTGACTTGGGGGTCAAACTTCGGTCAACACACACTTGATGTCAGCATCGCCGCGCAGTAAGTTACGCAATGAAGTACTTAAAGTTCAATTGCATCCCAAAATGATGTCGTTGATCACTCAGTCTTTTGCAAAATATTATAACTAGTTTCCAAGCTTTTGATGCAGCCAGATTTATTTAACTTTGTGGAAATATAATCTTTTTAATTTCCCAGTTCTTTCTGTTCATTCATTGTCTTGACAATAAGTGTGAATTGCTGTGCGAGCTTTTCGTACCCGACCGCTGTCAGACGGCGTCATGAAATCTATGCACAAAAGGCAGCTGTTTGATTTCCTACTCCCTCCTAAGCTAGCGATTGGTGAGAATGGTTATTAATATATTACCCGATGCACTTGTAAATCGGACAGTCATACCGCAATTGTGTTGAAACATTTTAGGGGCAGTAAGTAACGTCAGAATATTGTTTAAAATAAAATATTCCATCCCAATCAAATCTAGGTCAAAGGGTCAAATTGCGTGCATATAATTATAGAGTTAAAAACTAAATACTGTAAAGGGGGTAATTATTCACTGGGTTTTAATTTTGCTTATTTCGCTGACTGGAAAAATGCGCTAAATTAAAACACAGTGAATATGTAAAATTTAGCATAGAACACATTATCTAAATGACGAAACCGTGAATTTAAAACCTACTGAATATGCCTGAAATGGTAAATCAGTGAAATTTAAACCCAGTGAAAATTAGTCATTTTACAGTATATTTGAATGTTTGACGGCTATTCAACGTTTGTGCAAACCAGAATAAAAAAGGTAGTGTATACAATAGCGATATGACTGAGCATGGAGCTAAAAAAAGCTCCATGGACTGAGATATCATGGCATTTGTTTACAATATTGTACCGGCTCTAGTATTTGACACAGATAAAGTTGTTCTCGAACGATACAGAGTGGGGTAGATTTGAAGAGCCGTTCAGAATTTTCTTTGTATATCCCCAAACATTTTGACTACTCCTGTGCCGGTGACCAGTGTTTGGGCGAGCAGTCGGTGTTTTCAATAAGCGAGCGAGAGAAAAAAACGGTAAAAATGTGGTAGTTTTCCGGTCAGAAAATACAACTGTGGTTCAAGTGATATTAGCATATTTCTCATTTAGTTTTAAATCGTACAATATTTATTCACTCACTGTTTACTATAGCCAGAACGCTGTACTGTCTTCACTTTCAGGTTAGTTCTTCCGCCGATTTCTCGCAACCAACAAAGTGATTTTTTATTTGGGATTTCGAGAAACATTACATGAATCGTTATGGCATTCATAACACAACACCTCGCCATGTTTCAACTTTTAAGTGGTCAGTTAACAAGGTCTTTCATAGTAGCATTTCTATGGGATTGATGTACTAGCATGAATGGGTTCAATTATCAGTGTTCACTGATGACGTCATTTGACTGGCCCTCTAGAGGCGAAATGACGCTAGGAAAAGTGGACGTTGTCGTCTGCTTCACAGCCCGTTTTATACCCGATATTGAGGGCATTTCCCAGCACATATAAGTTATTTTTATCGACAGAATTCATTCATAGATCTCAGATTTCATGTACAGAGTGTCAAAAGCCACACCACTGCTCCCCTTTAAGTTTCAAATATGTATGATTTTTTTCTTTTCTTCTTTTATTTTGTTGCTGTTCCGAGTGCTTAATAAATATTATTATTATTATTAACAGTGGGTCACATGAGCAAGATTGGTATACATGTAAATTGATTAAACCTCAAACAACCAATAAACAGACTGGCAACTTGGCGTTTTATACTGAAGTAATGTGTGCCATGTTTGTTTAGGTTATCAGCTCCTATCATATCTAGTAAATGTTGCTGAGCAACAAGATTATCATTAGATCTCACAAATAACGCGAGATCTAATCATATTACAACCAACTATCGCGAGACATAAACACAGGTAGTAACACAGATGACAGTAATGGTTAGTGATCGAACCACACCATGGAGGTAATAAGAGGTAATTCTTAATGGCATTTATGGAAGAATTTAGCGAATCTGAGGACGGTAGTTATGAACAATGTGTATATAGCGTACTATGAAGTCAAATGCAACAAAAATAACCCCCCTCCCCAGTTTCCACCGCTAACCGGATTACACTGATACGGTAAGAGATATCATGTATATGACACCAGCTATCCCATGTATCGGCACCCCTGAACACAAAAACAAAACTGTTAACACACAAAGTGGTATGATCACTCAAAATGCTGCAATATGTCCTTCTCGAAAAATTACGAAAACCTTCCGCAAAATTCAAATTAGCAAGAAATATCATTTCAAAGTTGCTCATTATATATTCACAAACTATTTGAGGTATATACTAATTAAGACATTCAGTTACTTGTAACTCTCCTAAATCTTGGTCGATTCTTAACAATTTTACACAAATGCAAAGGTCAAAATGTCCAGAACGCATCTCCCATTGTTTTAAAAATGTCCGGATCTGTTTTACAAAGAAATATGCACTTTCTGAAGAAGTGCAAAGTGTGCAGAATATCAAGTGTTCGGTAAACTTTGACGGTATTTATGTATACACCTGAGTGAGGCACATGTAGCATATGGAATTAAGCCGAATAACACCTTTTACAATAGGCGTTGCAGTCTGTTTATTGGTTGTCTCAGATTAAACTGACTGCAATAAACATTTTCAAGTTCAACAGTCATCTGCTATCAGGAAAAGGGAAGGAGACAACCTTCAAGGTAGTCAAAGTAGTCAGCTCCAGTGTTCATGGTAATCTGACACTACAATATAAACCTTTAGCAAACCAATTAAGTCTATCATGAGGGGCCGAACTGTCCAGAGAGTTTTTTGGGGGGCGGAGGGGAAGTTGCTTACTGTAAAAGTAATAATTCAGGCCAAATTGGGGCAATATTTCTTTTGAAGAGTATGGTGTTTATTTGTCAAGTAAACAAACATGGTAGACATTGAATTGTATCAGTTATTTGCAAGTGTCTAAGAAATTACAAGCAACTAAACAATTGACAATGCATGAACTATAAACATAGTTGAACTCTGGTGACCTTGCCCTTTGTTATATAATATTATTCCCTTTATCATATTTTGTTTCAATATAAATATGCATTGTCATAATTAATTTTGAATACAAACAAGTTTTGGGGTTGAACCAATAGTGGGAAATCAGTCTTATCGAATGTCCTTGATAGATGTGAATATCTTACAAAAACATTGTAACTAATTTGTTTAATTATTTTAAGGGACATAATTTCAAGCTTTATTTGAAGTAATTCAGATATTTTAGTATAAAAACAAATGCCTCATCACAGAAAAAAAGTGCTGCATTTAGACGTGAATAGATTCATAAAATATGCAAGATAACAGAAAATCTTAGCTGGCTTTTGTCCAAGTATTTTGTACAGGTGTCTCTCAAAAATCATGATTCACTGAGACAAATATGAACTGCCTTATTATATTCATTGTGTGACTACTGTATTATATGAAAAGTAAAAAAAAAACACCCTCTATGAACAGCTATCAAGTTGCAAGCTCTGCTTTGTATGCAAATCAACTTAAATAGTTAGTTGGTGTCCAGTGGAGAGAGAAGTCAACAGTACTGTTGCCTCCTGGGAATCTACATCTTCAAACACTGCAATCTTTGTTTTTGAAGTGCGTTTTTAAATTACTATTATAAAGGCTTTATCATTCTGTTCCAATAGCTGTAACAAATTCCTGTGAATTTTCATTTGTCGAATGAACTGTTTGTCAAATACAGAATACATATATTTTAGTACAATTTTCTTTTCCAAATGTGGATGAAATCTTTTGCTTTATATGAATTTTTTATGAATTGTTTTTGATTTGATAACTTTGAACTAAACAGATTTTCTATTAGCTTCAGAACTTGATCAAAGTTTGCAAATGTGTATCAGACTGTGCAAAAAATCTCTCCATGAGTTTGTTTTGAAACCCAGTCTAGTATTCCCATGGGATTTGGGAGATACATTCCCAAAGACATTATTACAAGATAAATCATTTGCTTCATTGAACACATACAACAATGCATATTTCCACTGAGATCAGTGACCTCTGATGCATATCACCAGTGATCAGTCAAGTAGAAACAGTCAAAATATGTTATCAGATTTTTTCAATTTTTGCATGATCTTTTCATACAGGACATCTGTTGTTCAAACTCAGGGAAGACTTTATACTGATGAATAAGGTGACCAAGTTTGATGAAGTTTGGAATAGAATTCGTAAAGTTATTTTCCACACAATAACAATTATTAACGACGACAACAACAACGACGGACAAAATTTTTTCCCTTAATATACCTTTCCCTTCCATCTTTGATGTGGTTGGCATTGGCACTAGCTTGTAGATTAAAATGGAGGGGAGTGATGCCATTATTTAATCTTGTCGATAGACATTTAACATGAAACACACTGGCACAAATAATTATAGGATCTAAAGCTAATACACTTAACTTTACACATATTTCATTTGGGAAGCAATACCTGTTCTAGTGTTAGGTTAGACGAACCTGATTCTTTATGTGCTTGCTTCAATTCTTTTCCAGATTTATCAGCAGAGAATGAAATACCAAATAGATCTTCTTTGTTGGCACCACTTGGATCTTGTGGTTGTGCTTGAGCACCATACAAGTTAACCTCAGTTGGTGATATTGGAGGTGTTGGATTTGCAACGACCATCGCTTGTGCTTGTTGTAAATGATGTGATTGCTTACAAACTGTTTTCTTTTTAGATTTGGATGCACTCTTTCCTGGGAATGGTGCTTGAGTGAAGACATCAGAACTGTCTGAACTGGAAAGCCTTTGGTTCTGTTTTTTGTTCTGCTTGGCACTAAAAGGTGCAGCTCCAAAAACATCCACATCACCATCCTTATTCAGTGGTGGAGACATAGGAGGAGTTAAGGTACAACTGGTGGCCGATTCATTATTTGCAGTTATACCATGCTGTGGTTTCTTTAGATGGAATGGCGCATGTTTGAATGGATCATCATCACTAGTAGATTTGTGATGTCCAGCAGGAGTGAAACCATCCTGAGAAACACTGGATGATAACAATTCTTCAACATCATCCTCTAAAGGATGAAATTCTTTTTCTATATCAGAAGCACTACTTCGTCCATCTTCACTAAAATCAGACTCCTCACCCTCATTTACATATTGCTGTTGATTATCGCTCATCATATAACGTACACGTCTTTTCACATCCAGAGTTTCATCATCAAAACCAAGGTATGAAAACTGTTCACTTCCGACAGCTTCAGGATCCTTGTTTCCAAACTCATCTACAGCTAATTGGGATCTTCCACTAACTCGTGTAAATGCAGATGGTTGATCACTTCTTGCACCCGGGACAGAAGGTTGTTCTTTTGGGGTATCAAGAACAAATGGAGTTAATCCAAATTCATCCGGTCCAGATCCAGATCCAAAGTCAGAATGGTATGTATCTTGGTGTAATTCAACAAATGGTGCTGCTCCAAATAAATCCTCACTTGAGTTGACAACAGTTGCTTTGATGTTAGGTTTGGAACCTGAAAGACAACATATCCTTTATTGTACAGTCAAGGTAGAATGCTAAACAAAAGTAAAAATATTGTAATTTTTTTAACATATTGGATACATCAAGGATGAAGAAGATGGTTAAACTATTAGCTTGCCATGTACATGTAAGGGTGGGCAGACCATAGCATAGCATAGCATAGGGATATCATTACATAGGTGGGGCAGATCAAACCACATGGTAGGAAGATCACTGTATAGGCTGGGAAGATAGATACAGATTAACAATATATATATATTTATATAATTTAGACAGAAATAACCTAATTAGAATGTGGAAAAATTACTCATGACGTCTTAAATAACACTTTGTGCATATTACAGTCAGCCTAAATAATTAATTCTCATAATTAATTGTAGACAGATTTTCGCATGAAATTGTCACTGCTATATACCCTATCATATCATTGATAAAGGAGTAACTTTCACTAATATGCATTATGAAATACATCTATTATTTAAACCCCTCTAATAGTTGAACCAAAAATAAAATAATTTTTCTCCACCAAGCAATTCAACTACCTGGCAGAAAATGGATCGGATGACATCCAATCCACCTGGATGTTTCTTCTTATTGAAGAGAAATAAAACTAATTACACATGAAGTCTGTTTGTGTGTTTTTTTTTTTTTTAAATCATGCTACCATCAACTAAGATGGTAACTCACTGAAATATTTCAATCTACCTCGAAAAAGAATTATTACTGATACACCCCAACTCCTGAATGCCTCCCAAACTACTAATTTCAATGGCTCAAAAACTGGTGTATATCGTTATTCAAGAATTGATTAAACTGCAGAACATAATAAACCATCATGATTCAAAGATTTAATTCACTAAAATATCTACAACAGAAATTCATTATTCAGTCTGTCAAAACTGTTGAAATTACTCCGGTATATACAGCTGTTTTAAAGCAATTTACCTAAATCTCCACAGATACTTTTCATGAAATTGTGAATTGTATTAATATCAAAATGTTGCTATTGTTTGCACACTAACTACCTTAAATGAAAAGCGCACCATGCAGAAAAGATAGCTAAATCTCACCAGTACTTGCACTTCTGGGTCTGGTATTAGATTTCATTGAAGAACTGCTGTCAGTATCACTAATCTCATTGGATTGAATACAACCAACATCACCTGTAGAAAGTAGAAACTGCAGCATGATTTCCCAATTAAAATGCCTCAGAGAAGCTAAAAGTCAATTTTACTAAAATTTTAAGCCAAAAATGGCAATTATCCTCGCATCGACCTCCACTGCACGTTGGTCGATACTGCTGCTGTACTGTCTTCGTGCATACTTTGAGGTATCTTCATTACAACCTTATAATACATACAATCATGTATACATTGTATCATGTACTGAAGGGTGTCGTAAGTTGAGCAAGAAGCAGTAGTCATATGTTTTTGGGAGTAAAACTGACAGATGAATAAAACAGACCTTTCCCTAATTATCTATACATGTATACTTATCTTGCACTACAGGGTAAATGCAAACCTCAATATACATAGTAAGCACCCTAACAACCTCATATCAGCAAAATTAGTTTAGTGAAAGCTAGAGAATACAGGGACATGCAACAGTGTCAAACATCAAATGAAATCAGCAGCATCTCTTGGTCCATCATGTTCTATTAAATAAGTGTCATAGTGTGTCACAATCAATATCACACTCAAACATTGCAATCTCTCCTGGCTTGAATATAATTTAGGTTTTTCATAGTCATTAGCACCTAAGAGTACAATTAAAACTAATATATTAAAATCACTTAGAAAAATTAGATTACTGTAGAGTGGTTAATGTTCGGCGGTGTTAAATTGACGCGCATTACGCGCTGGGTTTTGTGCGCGAAAAACACCACAAATTTGTGTTTCGGGTGGCCATCTTGAATTTTGTTTCACCCATTGAGGTTTCACACAAACTTGTAACACAGACAAAAAAAGATACACGAACAAGTGTTTTGAAGCATCAATCTTTTTTTATTGAAAAAATATCTCAACTGTAAATAATAAATACTACACATCACAATTAATAGTACATAGATTGCAAGTTTCACCGAAGTCAACATGAAGTTATATAATTTACAGAGAAAATGCATTACGAGTTTGATTGTAAAACAAACAAGACCTAAACAAAACTGTCTAGAATCTCTGCTTTTAGAAATCCTTCTTTCAGTTCATCGTGTCGTTGGGAAATGCTCTGTACAGCAGTAACGAGCCATTTTGTGTGAAGGGGTTTTCGTTCACTTAGCCGGAGATCCAGCGTTGGGTCATCAACGCCGTCATTCATTCCTGAACACACACGCTCGCCGTACCAATTCTGGAATTCTCGCTATATTGCATCCTCAAAGATCTTATTCACAGACAAGTCAAGGGGCTGAAGACGATCTGTGCAGCATGCTGGCACAAATACCATCGTTAAATTTCTTCAACAGTTCTTGGCCGTGATGTGCTTTAAAAACATCAAATATGGCGACTGCCTGCTGGGTCTCTGGAAGTTGAAGCCTCGTTCTAGTGGCATCCACGTACGGTACAATAATGTTATTGATGTTTCGCATTATAGAATTATGATTTGACCAATGACTTTCTGTATGGAAAACATCCCAAGCATCGGGAAAATTGTAGCCCGGGTGACAACGATCGGTTTTCCCCTGATATAATATCCGAGGTGATAAAAGCAGTTGATGCAAACAATGCAGTAATTTGTCGCTTGTCATCGAGTCCTGCTATCGTGACTTGACGTGATCCTTGTTCTTCCATTGTCCACTCGCCTGCTGGAATTATTGCAACACCAGTCTGGTCCCAGATTATAACAAGTTCTTGGGGAACATTGTGTTCTTTAACAGTCTTGGTTATCCGTTCAAGGAAAGCTGCTTTAACGGCTAGAACAGCTTTCGTATCTTTTCTCTTAACATAACCCATGCGACGAAGCAGCGATTTTGCCCAGTCCACGGTTGAGATACGATTGTTTCATTCCTCGGACTATGCTCTCACCAACATACCAAGCTCTTTAGTGAATTTTCTAGCAGCATTCATTCATCGATTTTAGCTCAAACGTTTTCACCATAGTGCTGATAATTTCTGCGTTTTCGTTTCCGACTAGCGGATGTTATCTCTTCATTGACAATGGCAATTACTTCAGGTGACAGTTTGCACTGTTCGACGTTGTCAGGTATGTACGATCTAGAAATTGCGAAGATCACAAATCATCGATTCTATGCAAACGACTGAACGAACTTTTTGATATCAACACTTAAATGAATAATAAACAAAAAGCACTGGAAATAGTAGTTATAGCTACTTTTATTTGTGATCTTCGCAATGTAATCTGCGTACACTGGTCGACTGTAATGTTGAGTACCGGGCGGCGTGCGGCGGTTGACACCTACATTGTAGGCTAGATCGCGTTGACACCTATTTGCTACCATTATTTTTATATTTGAATCACCCCTAAAGTAAAAGCCTCAACAGCATTATTTCATAACCATGGTAAATATTTGATTTTAATGTGATAAACACATTTGAACGTATGTTATATTATCAGCAAACGAAGCAAATGACTCCACCCCTCGCATACACCAGTTTTCCTGGCCTTTGTATTACCCCTCGCATTGGGCTTTTTTGCTACTAGCAAATGATACATTTTACCACTTGCATATGCCGTTTTTACCACTAGCATATGGCATATTTTGCTTTTTGCGACTCGCAACTTGGTACTCGCATATGGCACTTTTTCTAGGTCGTACATATCTCACGTTGTTGATGCTATTAGGATCGAGCAAGTTTGGTTTGCTTGGTGACGATAATGGTGCTTTTTTCAATCATTTTATGAGGTCGGTAGCCATGTTGTTGTGTCGGTAAATTGCAGACGATGATTCATGTACGTTTACTACACAGGAGACACACAATAGTCTGAGTGCATACGATCGTCTGACACTGTGTTGATTGCATTGTATTTATTTTGCCACTTACGCATTGTTTACAAAATGGGACGGAAATGGGCAAGATGTTTGCTGCTTAGTTAGAGAAACTATAAAACCTCTGTCGCGCGAATTTAGAACACCGCTAAGCCGCTAAAAATTAACCTCTTCATAGTACTGTAAATTAGAGTATTTACAGTAACCTATTTTTTAAAACATGAAATATCCTCCCAACAGTCAAGTTTAGCTACTCCTGTGCATATACAATTACGTACAATAAAGGTACTATACTTAAGTCATGTTTAAATAAATGTTAAATTATTATTATTACAATAACACACGTTAGTCCCCTCAACAATAAGAGTTAGCCTGATTACATGCCACATACCACATTTCTTGTACCTATGCCAAGTGTAGGCTCTAGAAAGCATTCATAAAACAAGTTCTGATTGGTTCCGACCATACAAGACTTGAGCATACTTTACACATACATAGTTTTAGAATTTATGAAGAAATTGCTAATATTGTCACTTATATTTGTTGTCATAATATAGAATAATCTCTACATACTTTTTTGTGGTTTCCGGAGTGCGTCAAACTCCATATCAACAAAATGATCTTCTGACATTGCACTGAAATTATCTTTATCGCCAAATGGATTCCACTGGGACATATCAGACACAGGCAGTTGCGGACTAGCTATAGGTGACTGGCCAGGAGTTGAACTAGAGGACTTCACACCAGCTGTCAGGAAACAATCACTAGAGCGTTGCACTGCTACGTTCTGTTGTGAAGCTGCTGCTGCATTGACTTGGTTTCTGTGTTGTTGCATTCTTGGTGATTCTGGTGGAGTGACAGACACCAATGTATCTGTTGGTGGATTTTGCCTTGATTGATGTTGTGTCATGGCTAGCAAGGTTTGTTGCTGCGACTGTGGCTGAAGTTGCTGCTGCTGCACCATCATCGCATACTGCTTAGTGGACATTGGCGTTTTGAATTGCTCTTGTTGTTGTTGATGGTATTGCATTTGTTGCATATATTGTTGTTGCTGCTGCAAGTACTGTTGCTGTTGAAGGTATTGTTGCTGCTGCAGGTACTGCTGCTGCTGTTGTTGTTGATACTGCTGTTGCATAAAATGTTGTTGCTGTTGCTGCTGATATATAGCTTGCTGCTGTTGTCGTAACTGCTGCTGCTGTTGCTGTTTTTGTTGCTGTTGCTGTAACTGCTGTTGTTGCAATTGTTGTTGTTGCTTATACAAAGCCTGATGTTGCTGCATCAAAGCTTGTTGCTGCAGTTGTTTTTCTAAAAATAAAACATAATATAATCAGATATGTACATGCCATCTGTTTACTAATACCCTAATTTTAGAAAGACCATTTAATGTATCCGGTGCTGTCCACAGATTAGATTTCAAACTTTAAATAGATATTCAACTACACAATGCCAACCGATCATAATCCAATGGCGATATTAATGATGTTGTGTTTTTGCGATGACCAATATTTGAAAGATAACAACCACAAGCTGAACATAATAAGTAAACAGAAATAAATTTACTGATACACAGAATTGAAGTGCAAATGCATTTGAGTGCCTAAATTTATCACATATTGTCTAATGCACAGCCTGTCTGAGTGCTTTCAGATTTAAAATCAATGAGATAATAGTGTATTTATTTTTTTTTCATGTCAATCATAACACATTGGAGCCACACAACATACCTGGGACTGGAGTCACTTTTGTATGATTGGCCACTGGTTTAGGCCTATTGACTGGTGTAACTGTTGTAGTAGTAGGCGGATGTATTGTCTTTGTGCTTTTCGGAGTCACATTTACCTGACCAACTTTGGGTCTTTGTCTGGGAGTAACTGACGTACTAGTATCAACAGCTGTTATTGAGGCTCTGATAGAAAATAGAAATGTATTAAAAATTTTGTAAGGTAATAAACTCCTGGTAGTACTGAATTACAAAAAAAAATCCACTTGAACATGAAAATCTTGGGATTCAATAATTCAATCAGTCAAACAACAAAATCCCTAATTTAGCTATCATATACCTGGCTTTTTCTCTTTGTTTTTGCTGCTGATGTCGGAATTCAGACTCTGTCAATGCTTCTGGTAGTTTGTCCAAAATAGGTGATGGAGAATTCTACAAAAGAACAAATCGATAATATTTGTTATGATTGATTTCATAAAGAATGGAACATGGTGCTTATTTATTATATCTTTATAGAAGCAATAATAAGCAGTAGAGCATTTTTTTAATTTTACTGAAATGAGCATAGTGCCCAAATTTTGTGTTTATATAGCCATCCGATGACACTATCTTGAGAATAACTTATACATATTGAATTGTGTCTATGTTGTACAGGCTGGGAATATACTTACATGTAAATTGGGTATTGGAGTTTCTTTTCGTACCATCTTGAATGAAATGTAAGATACCTGAAAAATATCAGGTCTGATGTCGGGATCAACTTCTAACATATAAGCTGCAAGAATAAAATTACAAATATTTCTATTTTCAACAACAAAACGTAATTGAGATAATGTTACTGTAAAATGAACAGGCACCCTTTTTTTTTTTACAAAATGTGTCAGATAATATTGTGAAAGAGTTTCTTTGAAATGGACCAAAGTAGGACTACAGTATTGTAACTATGTAACTTAAGTAGTATACAAGACCATGATTTCAATGAAAAACTTTGTATGTTAAGATGCAACAAGTCAATTTCAATTTAACACAATTAGTACCAGTATGTTGTATTTGCTTTATTAGTAGCGCATACTCACTCAAATGAAAATTTGTCTATGGTCAAAATATGTCAAATTTAACGATCAAGCATTCAAGAAATGCAATTGTTGGTGTGTATGCTATTATTCTATTAGAGCAAAACAGTATATGCATGTGTAACAATCATCAACAAGAGTTGGCAGAGCCATCTCGATGCTGGGAAAATAAGAGCTTGTTTTAATGAAAACTTGAAGTATACATGAGGGTATGTGTTATTATTTATTTATTATGGAAACTCAATTTTTAACTGAAGGAATTAAACTAAATTAAATATTCATGGGTGTTTATTTTGAACCTTAGAAATGACTACTGCTCAACTCGGGACGTTTAATTGTACTTGGCATATGTTACTATGACAATCAACCAATACGAGAAAAACAGTCAACAATGACTAAATGCATGGCCACAGCCAAAGGGCTGTTTAATTGAAATAAAAAAAAATCAAAGAAAACAGAGAACTCCAAGACAGGAAGAAAAACACGAGCGATGAACGAGGCATTACGGCAGCCATGTTTGTTTTATCACGATCAATACAGTATTACCCATGATGCACTATTCCTATAAGCATGGGTATGTGGAAGTTCATAGCCAAGCGTATTGCGGTTAAGAACAAGGTAAGAAATTACGTGACGAGACCAACCCGATTTGCTGTAGATTTCCAGGTTCGGGTGCGTTTCATATAATATATACATGTATATACAAGAAGATCGATACGCACTACACCGCCAAGTGCAGTAGACATACTCCCAATGGCAATAGGAAGTTCGAAGGAAGCTAATACAGTTGATTTATAACAGACGAAGTAAATGGAAATCACTTTTCAGTCCTCGTTGAGGCACAAACGTATTTAAATGAGTTGGTAAACAAAAGACGATGGCAACTCCACGTTGTGGCAGATTTACACACTACTACAGTTCGACTACAGTTTAAAAACACCACAGTCAGTCACACAAAGTCCTTCAAATTCAAGTGGGATTTTTAAATGCGTTGGGGAACACAAGTTTTTGTACTTAGATGACGACTCCACGTTATGACACAGCGTGAAAATGGGAATTTAAAACTTTGCTTGCAGATTTCCATGGGCAGATTTACATAATACTATAGTTCGATAAGTTTACAGACACCACGGCCAGTCAAAAGGGAACTGCAAGTCGTATAATGCCAAAACAGTACCATGATTTCACAATTTTCAAAATACCTTCACTTTTATCGATAACTGAAAAAACAGCCCATAGAACACAAAGCCTAAACTATCAGAAATTCGGAACACATAATTTGAGTGATGGTATAACAAAATAACTCATCATTTGTAAATTCAATCCATCGAAAAAGTATAAAAAAAAACATTTTTATAAACAATTTTTATTATATAAATACACTTTGAAAAGAAACATGATTCATAAACATAAATCTATTTGAATACATTCTCATTACAAATTACACAATACTTAATTTTCAATGAATGGAGTCTCTTCACAGCTCCTGGAATCATGCACACGTGCAAGTACTTCGGTGACACATTTTATAGCTACGCCCAAAATAGTCCATTATTTATTGTGCAACTGTGACCAAACGACATCATTCTGTTAACATCCACACATTTTCATGCACTTTTTGACCATTCATAAGTAAAATACACTACAATTTAACAATTTTCTTGGTACATTCCTACATATTAAATGAGAGGTTCAGACACATTCCAAGCGGAACTCTTTTCTTGGACCAATAACAAAGCTGGTCAATCCTTTCCCAGCAATAACCACTGAAAGCTAAATCTAAAATCTAATTTCAGCCTTTCATAAAATAATGCAAGCTGTCCACACCCCTTGATTCCAAGCTGGTAATGTACATGTATGTGTGCAATATTGATCATTAGTATTCCCTTCAACATTGCTGATAACTGTCATTTTCATGGAATCTGTCCTTTCATTTCAGTATTATATTTACCTATTAGTTGGTGCATTTCTTTAGAGTATTTTGTATCATCTGGAATAGTAAAGTTGCCACTCTGTATAGCCAATGCACTCTCACCAAATGGTAATGTAAAAAAACACAATTTATAAAGCATACATCCAAGTGCCTAGAAAAAGAAAACACCAATGTTGAATAAACAGGTTGTTGAATTGAGAAAATGACTGACAACTGTTCAATATTGTGAATATAATAATTATTCAATGGTTTTAAAATAAATCCATGTGAACATTACATTAGAACTCATTATTTCACTAAAAATCAAAGAAAGTCGTCAAAATATCAAAACAAAAATACCGGTACCAGGGATTTTTTTAAACAAGGGCGCAGCACCCTCGAGTCATGGTATGTGTCCCCTTACCCTGAGGAGCAGATCCTCGGGCAACAGTCTTCAACTGTGACCTGAATTATAGTGCTCCCTCTTGCAATTTTTTTCTAGAAAAACCCCTGCCGGTACCACTGAAAATTAAACAGTTACATAAACAAGCAGCCTGTCGGCTGAGATAGCTCAGCTGTTTCAATTTCAATTAAAGAACTGAAGATATCATTAGAAAATGAACAATATGTATAGAATCAAAGCAATCGGATTTGCTGTATTCAACAAGAATTCGAAAATATCACTTTTTACCAAAAATATTCATCAAAATTAGATAATTGAAGATATCATCATGAAATGAACAAATCTGAGAGAGGTCCACATGTAGTACCTATATATGTAATATCAAAGCAATCAGACTTGCGGTTTTTAACAAGAAGTCGAAAATATCACTTTTTACCAAAAATGACAAAAATATTCACCAAAATTTGAAAATATTCTTGCGGTTTTGAAGAAAAAGTCGAAATTGTAAAGTTGACGACAACGGACAATAAGTAATATGAACAGCTCCGCTGTGTCGACTTTGTCGATAGTGGAGCTAAAAACAAGCCATACATGGCACAGTCCCCGTTAGTTGTCAAATTTTAGATGTATAGTTTTGTTTATACAGTACAATGTGCACACAAGGACCCAAGTGTTCTCGCCATTGGCGAGGCAATGGCGAGGCCATGTCCCGCCAATGTCGAGTCAATGGCGTGCCAGTGGCGAGGTCATTAAAGGGCTCGCCCTCAAAAAAGCGAGCCCAAGATCGAGCTCGTCGCGGTCAGTTAAATACGGCACGCCTTATTTAACTCGACACGATCACCGGCGCGACCGGTATTTCTTGGAACACCAAAACATAAAATATCACTTCAGCGTGGTTACAAGAGTGTTGTTTGAAAAGTTAACAAATGTTTGTTTTGTTGATTTCATCATTAAGATTTGTCAGATTGAATTATTTCCCCGAGTGGACCTTAATCTTTGCAGACCGATCGTTTTGTGAGATTTGCGTGGGTATGTGTACGTGTATCTGATTGTCGATTTCATATCATTGGTAGTTGTAAAAATAAAACAAAACAAAAACACTCTGTGCCGAAACCTCAGTGACAACACGATTTCCAAATATATGTTATCATGTTGTTTTGATGGGCGCTTCTATCGGCGCGCCACCAGGGCGCACCTCACATTTACACATCACACTTTGAACCTTAGTGACTCTGATGTCCACTGAATATGTACTTTTGCACATACATTTGTATGTTGGTTATTAGTGTTGTGTATTACACAGGGACATGTTTAATGTATGTCAGCGCGTATCTTGTTTTTATTCTTTTCAAACCCATTTGCGTGTTTTCATATGCGGTGTGCAGAGTTACTAACCATTGGTGTAACATGCAATTCACTTGTAGAGTCGGCACATCGCAAAATGCGGGCTTCTGCTTGGATGAGGGACTGATCAGTGTCACTTAGAATTTAAACGCCAGTTGTGTCAGAGTTTCCGACGTGAATAATATGTGTGCCTGTGTGACTTTATGGTGGTGTAACTTTATTTCAATAAAAAAAAATGATTGAATGAAGTACAGAAATATCATCACGACCAGCGTGAAGCATAACAAATGTTTTATGTGTACTGAATTATTGCAAAAAACTGTTTTACTATAGTTGTTATTATGGATGATGTGTTGGTTCTGATAGGGACCATTTGGTTAGTATATGAGAGGACGTTCCAGTGTTTTAACAGCAGTGGCGAAAAGCTTTCAGAAAAATACTCAGCAGCAGAGGACCTTTTTTTTTTCACTCTGGTTGTGGTCAACGTCTCGCCCAGTTCGTATGGCTGGTCGCCCACTATCTACATGCCGTCGACGTAGTGGCGAGACCAAACAGCAAGAACCCCGTATATGCTTTAACTGTAACTGTAACTGCAGCAGAGGAAACAAATGTTTAATGTTTAAATTTACTTTCTTTTATGACCATGTCGACCTTAGTACTGAGACCTCTCAGGCAGTGAATGAGTTATTACAAGAAACCATTTGTACCGGTCTTTTTGGCAGTCTCACTTCGACGTTTACGTTTATAACAGGCGGCTGTATGTTAAGAAATGTCGCGCTGTGTAAACTTGCCCCAATTTTTATTATTGACAGGAAAACAGTTCTTCAACGTTTTTTTTTTTTTTTTTTTTTTTAAATAAAACATCTGCTGTTCATAGTATTATCAAGACCGTTGACATGTTTTAGTTTGGCATACAAACTTTTCAAAAAAAAAAAAAAACGTTTTCCCGAAATTTTCAAACTGTCTGGAAATCACCCCAGACCAGGAACGGTTAACTAGGCACACATACAAACATCATATTTTTCACCCGTTTTTCGCAAAAATAAAACAACTGTCATCAAAAATAATAATATTTTCTATTTGAATCCGAAACTGTCTGGAAATCATTCCTAGGTCACTTTGATGAACCTAAGTGTGTCGTTGGGGCCAAACGGGTGACCTATGTTAATCATCTCACCGTTGCGTGAATTACTTATTTTTGATTGGCCAAGAGACTTTAGGTAACAAAAAAACGAATCTGACGACGTTCGTGCTTGACAAAATTATTGTAAAGTAAAAACAATTCACCCGTGCATACTAATGGGGGTTACCATTTTTTGACTGCCTGCTACGACAAACACGGTTTTACACACGACGTTTTAAATAAATTAGAGGTGAGGATACATTGTTTGAAATCGTTGGTCCTTTTTTTGTTTATCTTATCCGCTCCTGTTTGTTTCACAAATTAGTCGTTTGCATATCAATATGTCCGATGCAAGGTCACGCTATCACTTTGGAAACAGGTCATTTTGGGGTTTTCATCTGCCGATTTTACTAAACTAGAGCTCGTCTTTTTTCAAATTTGTTTGCAATTTCTTCTTATTTTTTGATTACCCTACAAGTGTTACAAGTGTTTTTCAAATTATTAGCGTCTTTTAACAAAAATAGTGTAAGTTTAGTGTCATCTGATTAATGCTAAACCACAGTCCCTCCCTTGTTGACAGACTGTGACTAACCACAGCTCTAACATAAATACCTCCATGGTTCAGGCAAACTATTATTGTTTTCCAACATGTGACCTTTTGTTTGGATTCAGTACGTTACTTTTCAAAACACGGCGCATGGATACAACTGCCGAGACGCATCCACTGAACTAATAGGAAGCGTGAATCTTTTTTAGTTACCGTGCGTGAATAAACAGCGTCCTAGCACAGTAATAATTGTGTAATTTATTTATTTTTTCAGACGACTCTAAAATATATATACATGTACTAGTACGTTACTGGGGCGTTCTGTGTCCATTTAGATTGAAAGCTGAAAATAAGTATGCCAATTGTAATAATACTACCATATAAATGCAAGAGCAACACACGCGCCATTATTTTAGATCTCCCGTGCGAACGACATAAACAATTGCGACCTTCTGATGTTACAATTAGTGCTAAGCAGGCGTCAAATAAAAAATCCCTTTTCGAGACACCATTTAATAATTCGACAGGGATTTTTAATTTGAAAACGTCTTGCATAATTTCTGTGACGTTAGGTGCCGACCAAGTGGTTTCATTGACCTCTGACTGAACTTTGAAGAAAACGTACATCATGCCTACGTGATGCCACCACGTAATTTAAATGATCAATTTTACTTTGTCGTGGCATTTTACCTCTTTAAACGTCTCAAATGCCTTGAGTATAATTATAGTGAGTTACAGTTGGAATTTAGGCGAGTAAAAAGGTTTGTGACGATTATTATGTTGTGTAATGAGACCCGTTTTACAAGATCGGGGTTGGGTGATTCGGAGTGACATTTGTTATCTTACGGTGAACCATGGTCGGTTCACGCATCAAATTCAGACTCAGACTCGAGATGCCATTGAGTTTTAATTTAGCAACTGCAACACTACTTGTACGCAAGACAAGACAAGCAGAACAGGACAGGGTACACAACAATTCAATCCCTGGTTTACTTTTTCAGTAACCGTTTCCAACTCACAAATCAACAAACACGTACAAATTTCAATGTTTAATTTACCACTGGCCACGCTATTTGCAACACATTACGCAATTTATCCGTTATTTAATCTACATTCATAAACAACAATGTAAGAGAACTGAAACTATGTTTTCTGTTGTGGTGAAAAAAAAACATCGGTCGCGCCTGTGATCGCGCCGAGTATAATAAGGTGCGCCGTATCTAACTAATCGCGCCGAGCTCGACCTTGGGCTCGCTTCTTTGAGAGCGAGCCTTTCAACAGCCTCGCCACTGGTACGCCACTGGCACGCCATTGGCGAGACATGGCCTCACCATGGTCTCGCCACTGGCGAGAAAATTGGGACCTTGTGTGCACATTGTACTGTAGTAATATAGTTGGAATATAAACATTTCAAAGATATAGCTGATGATTTTTTAACATTAAAATTACTGACATTCGGTCATCTGGTATATGATCGTACAACAAGTACTTCTCCATATTGCTCTGCAACAGCATTATTTATAGCAAAATGGCCACCGGTCGGCCATTTATTATCGTGCCAAGTTTGAACAAAATCCATATGTAAACAGTAGAGATCCGGTTCTGGAATGCCAAAAATGCTTGATTATGAAATTAATCTTTACATCCCTAAAATATACTTACCCAAATATCAGCTTTTGTTGATATCTGTTTATCGTTATACAAATCAATCATTTCTGGTGAACGATAAGATAATGTGGTATATCTGAAAGAAAGAAAATGCATTTTCTAAAACCTGAAAAATATCCTGATATAATACAAATGTATGTTCTCTAAAATTAAGAGGTACAGTGTTAATAAATTTGAATAAAACACCTACTTTTCTATTTCTTCTTTACATTTAGAAGCTCCTTGTACTAACGGATTAAGTACCTTAGGGGTAGCACTTCCAAAATCACACAACATGTAACAACTAGATTCTGGATGCAGTAAAATATTTTCAATCTGAAATAAAAAGCAATTAATGAGCAACATCTGTTATTCTTCTTAGCATCATTGCTGTATAATCATTAATTATTGTTTCTTTTACCAAGTTTGAAAGAAAATCTTGCAATCAATATTCAACACCTCAGTGAAATTTAAACACCAAATTTTGTTTCATTTTATTAAGAAGCTTTTTAAATATAACCAGAAAACATTGTGCAAATTTGGTAATTAATATCACATATTTCAACCAAAAACTAATCAGGTCTGTGGATTATCTCAGCAAAAAATTTCAAAACAATTGATGATGGGTTTTTGAGATATCAGTACAGACAGGCCATGAAGACACAGACAGAATAAACTGCAAGACTCGCATAGTAAACAAGCCATGCATGGCACAGTCTCTGTAAAATTATCAAATCTAAATTATATAATTTTGCTTATAGTAACTTAGTACAATACAGTACAGTTCTCGCGGAAGCTTTGGCTTCACTTCAGCATCAGCTTCGCTTCAGCATTGCATCATTATGGCATTGTTATGGCTTCAGCGTCGCTTCAATGTCGCGACATAAAAAGTTGAGGCGGTGATTGCTTCGCTTCATTGTGGCCTCATTATGGCGACAATGTGGCATCAGCATCGCTTCATCAAACAAAGAAGTACAGAACCCATTTCACCCAACCTCTCGCACGCTTCCGCTTTTCAATCGCTCGCTTTTGCGATCGCTTGTTGAATTTCCGCTTTATTTTCGACTGTGCATAGATCACAGTTACCGTGCATAGATGTTGAACAACCGTCAAAAGTTCAAATACTTTTCATTTTAACTATCTATAATTCTATGCACGCAATCTGACCATTTGACCTAGATTTGGCTGGGATTGACGATTTTATTTTAAACAACTTATTCTGACGTGACGCACTGCTACAAAATGTATTTCAACAGAAGTACGACATGGTTGTCTGGGTTTCTTTTCCTGACTGTGTTGAGTTTATGATTTGTATAATTATTGTTATTTCCCCCAAGGAGAAGACAAGCCGAAGGACCATGAAGCTAAATAGAAGTCCCACGCATGGACTGAGTGAAAGAAAATATTTCTAAGGCTAAAATAAAACCTAATATCTCTTTGTGTATTTGTCAATTTTGCATATATTTAGTATGACAGTATGTTCGTAAATATCTGGAAAAATCTCGTCTTTCGTTAATAATTTCATTTGTTTGAAATGTCTACCGCCCGTGTCCCAATAATTTGTTTGGAATATCCCCGTTGGTTTCTCCAAACGGTCCCGACGTTCGTCATTCAACACAATCAGCATTTATTTATCGTAATTCATGGGGATCATGTCCTGTAATTTGCGGGCTGTAAAACCAAATAATTAAACAAGTACTATTTATTATATCTATATTTTTGTTATACATGTACCTCGCAAAACTACAACACGGCATAGAGTTGTCATGGTGAAACAGTCGCGTTGAAATCGATGGAACTTCAATTATCCATTTCTCACCTTGAAATAAAATTTAAAAAAATCGAAGAGCATCAGGGGATATATTATTAACCAGTCTTACCAATCGCTAGCTTTATTTTATTCAAATCCATAAAATTCACGAGTTTTTCGACATTTGTTGGCAACTTCCGCGCCAAATATGATTGAAAGTGTGGATGTGGTTCTCTCGCAAAGTCCCGTTGATAATACGGACAAATCTGGTTCTGTGACCCAGGTTGTGTGCACTGATCAGGTGACTCAGCCAATCAATGATGTTGTAACAAAGCATATTTGACGCTAATTTAAGGGTCGTCGTACCATCCAATCTCCTGCGTCGATTCACATAGTTTGTTTGTGCTGTGACAGGCTTCACAATTATTCACTAAAAAACATTGGTATATTTTGACAAACGGCCGGGATTTGACCTCAGTTCAAAAAAAGAAAAAGAAAACTGGGCTGAGATACAAATCAGTTTTGCAAGTTGGGAAATAAGGTAAACCAGATTGGGGTCGATGATATTCAGTATCGAATGACTTCCGTGTGTATCATGAGTTTCAAATTGTTCATCGACTGGGCACCACTGGACACGTTTTTTTCTGAAGCCCAATAAATTATTTCTGCATGTCAAGTGCTATTCAATTTTTTACAGGGCATGTGGCTCGTTTTTATTTGAAAATATTTTTTGTGAGAATACTTTTAAAGTACGTATAGGTCGAGCTTAGGTCACTGATCGTGACTTAATTTAGAAAATTGGATGTAAAATTTTACCAGACCGACTCCACCACAACCATCCAATCATAGTTAGAAATGTACGCACTTGTTTTGGAACTTTGTATCAAGATGGCAGGCGACAACGCCGACGCACCAGGCAGCGTACGTGTGTCTTGCATGTATTAGTAGTCCGGGCATGGGATCGGACTTTGCTAAAAATAAATGAAACACAGAAAAATACCACCGAAATGAGGAATCTGAATCTGTTTTCTTACCAGCAAATAAAATGAACGAAAATAAGGTAATTTTATAAGAAGAACAGTTTCATTTCGTATAGCAAATTGCGTTGTATCCGAACGACGATTGCATCGTGTGATTTAAATTTATCACGATTTTCCTTGCAGTCAATATGACACTCGTCACCTTGCAGATTGCAATGTACTTCACAAAGTTTTTGGTACCCAATACTCGCAACATTAAATAATTAAACAAGATATCTTTTTAAAATGTCATTTTACTCTTGGTCATATTATTTTATTCCCCTTACCGCCTTGAATTTCAAATCGATTACATATCGAACTTCTGTACATGTGTTTTTCTCTACTGCCTTTCCGTGTGAAAATAATGAGGTCATACTCATGTTGCAATACTTTGAAGCTGATGCCATGTTGATGCCATGAGACTGCGAAGCTGAGGCCACGATGATGCCACAGAATAAGCAAGGCGAACACAGCTTCAATTTTCAATGACGCGAAGCTGATGCCACAATGATGCGATGCTGAGGCGACAATGAAGCCATGCGTAGGCGACAATGATGCCACAAAAGCCAAAGCTTTTGCGAGAACTGTACTGTACTTGTTCATATTGAGAGATATTGCCCTTGTACATGTACATCATTAATTAAAACTAAATGACCGCCAGTCAGCCATTTTGGATCTGATCTGGAAAACAAAACGATGTGCATCAAGGACAAATAATATCTAATCTATGTACCAAGTTTGAAGGAAATTCATCCATAAACGATCCAGTTTTGGAATGTCAGAAATACTTTATTTTTGATGATTTTTTTAGCACAAAAATGGCCATCATTCAATCATTTTGCATCGGATTGTCAAACCAATATATCTGTATATCTATGAGATTATGTATATTGAATATTTAAAATTTGAACATAATCAGTCAAAGCATGTCAGAGATATGGCACTAGAACCACATTCATTAAAACAAAATGGCCACCAGTCGGCCATTTTAAATTAAATCTGAATCAAAGAAAGCTTAGAAAGAACTCCCGTGTGCTGAGAGTATTGAAGACACATTACAAATTAATTCAAAATTACTTGTACATGAGATATTGATGGAAAAGCTGATCAAAGAAATCTTAGAATAAACTCCCGTGTGCTGAGAGTATTGAAGACACATTAAAAATTAATTCAAAATTACTTGTACATGAGATATTGATGGAAAAGCTGAAAACTAATTATGTAAATCAGGTAACTAATATGAACAGAACAGAACAAAAAAATTATGAATTATTATGCTATTTAGAGAATTAATATTAATCAAAATAAATCAGGCCTGTCTATTGTCCTAGAGCATTTATGTATCAAATTTTATTCAAATGTGATGATCAGTAATTGAGATATCAGTGTTAATTAATTATGTTAATTAGGTGATTAATAAGCATAAATATTTACCAAAAACTAATTGGGTTTCTGCATAGTTCTCTTTAAAAGTTTCATTAAAATCCAATTTGTGGTTCTTTATATATCACTGGAACATTTTGCAAATTAGGTAATTAATGTCCAATTAAAACTAATCAGGTGTCTACATAATCCTAGAAGATCTATGTAGCAAGTCTCATTGAAATATGATGATTACAACTTGATATATCGAAAGCTGAAAATGAATTAATTATGCAAATTAGGTAATTAATATGTACTCATATTACCCTAAAAACTATCAGGTCGGTGCAGTGTCCTATGACATTTATGTACCAAGTGTCATTGAAATGTAATGATTACTACTTGAAATATCAAAAGCTGAAAATTAATTAATTATGCAAATTAGCTAATTAATATATACTGATATTACCCTAAAAACTATCAGGTCTGTGCAGTGTCCTATGACATCTATGTACCAAGTTTCATTGAAATGTGATGATTACTACTTGAAATATCAAAAGCTGAAAATTAATTAATTATGCAAATTAGCTAATTAATATATACTGATGTTACCCTAAAAACTATCAGGTTTGTGCAGTGTCCTATGACATATATGTACCAAGTTTTATTGAAATGTGATGATTAGTACTTGAGATACATTGTGTATCAGTGGAAAAGCCGAAAATTGATTAATCATTATGCAAATTAGGTAATTAATATTGCACAGATTTCTACCCAAAACTAGTCAAATCTGCACATTAGTTTGGAGCATCTGTGTGCCAAGTTTCATCAAAATCCAATGAGTGGTTCTTTAGATATCAGTGGAACAGTCATGGAACAGCTAAAAATCAGCTAATTATCATGCAAATTAGGTAATTAATATGCATGGATTTTTACCAAAACCTAATCAAATCTGTGCATTGGCCCAGAGCATCTATGCACCAAGTTTCATCAAAAACTGATGTATGGTTCTTGAGATATCAGTGGAACAGATGGACGGACACACATACACACACCCCCACACACACACACATACAGACACACTAACTGCAAAGACTCCCTTTTTGTGCTTCGGGAGTCAAAAACAAAATGACGAGCATCAAGGTCCCATAATGTCCAATGTATTTACCAAGTTTGAACAAAATCGATCTGTAAACGGCCGAGAAATGCTTGATTTCGATGATTTTTCAGTACAAAAATTGATGTGCATATTTATAATATTATGACACATGGACGCAGAGAGGTTAATCCATAAGTTCCTATTTTTGGACTGCATCCTAACAGGGACTAAAAATCATCAAATAGTGGTTATCCCCACCTCGCTAAATATAACAGCCATTTTATTGATAGATGTAATTGAAACCTACCTTTAAGTCTCTGTGTACAATAGGAGTTTGACAATGATGTAATCTAGATACTGCTTCACAGACATCACAAAATATACGCAATACTTCACCTTCAGTAAAACCAATATTTATTCGTTCATTCATTAACTGTATTACACTAGCTGAAAGGTGAAAACAAAAAATAAGACATGACAGTGTAACTGCAGCCTAGACATATTACCGTTGGTCTATTCAAATACACGTACAAAGCTTGAAAAAAATCCATCTATGCAAAATAAAGCAGATGAAAACATGCTGGACCTGTGAAATAACAGCAATCTTATACACTAACTGACTTCAAAAGAATTGAATTTGATTTTTGTGACTGACCTCCTACAGACCAGTGTTGTATAATAATCTTAAATTTCACATAAAGTTCTGATTCATGCCTTCTATGCAAGTGTTTCATCTATTTTACATTAGTTTGCAAAAAATAGAAACCACATATTTTAAGAACTTTGTCCAACAAGAATGTGACGACAATAGAATACAATATACTTACTTCTACAGTACTCCATCAATATTAATACTTCATAGACATCAGTGCTAGATCTTGTAATGCTTGAATCAACATAAGGAATTATATTCTTATGACCATTTAAAGATGACTGTAAATGAAACAAGCCATGCATGGCACAGTCCCTGTTAGTTATCAAATTTAAGAATTATAGTTTTGTTTATAGTACCGGTAATATACAAAAATGTAGCTGGAACATAAACATGTCAGGAATATGATTATGATGATTGTTTAACATATTTTGCTCTAGAACAGCATTAATTAAAACAAAATCAGCTATATTGAATACATGTATAATGAATATATAAAATTTGAACATAATCAGTCAAAGCATGTCAGAGATATGGCACTAGAACTGCATTCAATAATACATAATGGCCACCATTCAGCCATTTTAAAATCCGATCTTCAAATCAATATATCTGTACATCTATGAGATGAATAATAATGAATATTTAAAATTTGAAGATAATCAGTCAAAGCATGTCAGAAATATGGCACTAGAACTGCATTCATTACAACAAAATGGCCACCAGTCGGCTATTTTGAATCTGATCAGAAAAACAAAATGAAGTGCATCAAGGTCCCATAATGACCAATGTATGTACAAAAATGTACCAAGTTTGAACAAAATCCATCTGTAAACAGCCGAGAAATGCTTGATTATGATGATTTTTCAGTACAAAAATGGCTACCAGTCCACCATCTTCAATCAGATCGTGAAACAAATTGATGTGCATATGTATAAATATTATGTATGATGTATGTGTGAAGTTTGAATGCAGGGTTCTCCACGAGGGGTTTTAACAGGGCGCCGCGCCCTGTTATCTGAAATTGACGCCCTGTTTAAATTGTCAGCGCCCTGTTATATTTCCTGTGCGCCCTGCATGGTCCCAGACAAAGAATTGTTTTTAAAACAGACCATCACTCATTGTCTTCCGAAGATGATTCATCATAATTGGTTTATTGTTTTAAGGTGCAACTGTAAAAATCCCGCTTGTTATCGTAGCAGGTTATTGTGAGGTGATAACACAAGCGAACAAAAAGTTGCAAGTTTTTCAACACGATTAAAATTAAACTGTGGCCCCGAAAAGTGTATTACCGTACCCATATTTTTAATGCCAGGGTGACATCAAATACTGTAAAAGGATTAATTATTCACTGGGTTTTAATTTTGCTTATTTCTCTAACTGGAAAATGCGCTAATTTAAAACCTTGTGAATATGATTGAAATGGTAAATCAGTGAAATTTAAACCCAGTGAAAATTAGTCATTTTACAGTATATAAAATCAATATTGGTAAAACCATTCATTAAAACATAAGGTCTATGGTTAAAACCAAGTTCACACCATGACTTGTAGCGGCAACATCGTCACCGCCGAGCAGAACAAAGGCAGCCATGCACTTGCATGATCGGTAAATGACAAGCGCAGCCGACGTGCCATCACAGACATTGCTGATTACCAAGAAGTCCACATGAATAATTGCTTAAACATGTAAATGTTTATATTTTGACGAACGTCACTATTCAAAGTTGAATCTTCTTTAAATCATGATTTAAAAACCCTGGTAAAACGGTAATTCTTTCAACTCGCATCATAAGTGGAGGAAATAAATTTACTTGTGTTCTTCTTGAAACAAATATTCTGATTGGTTGTTTTTGGCGTCAATGCGTGGCTTTATCCAATCAAATTCGTCGTTACACAGTATCGGGGCACACACTAAAATGAACTGTTTCTGGGTCATAGCTGTTTTCAACGAAGCAGACGTCAACAAACATTCGATTCGAATGAAAATTATTTTTTTTAAGTATGTATTTTTGTTATACATAATGCTATTATTTTTGATAGAAACTGTTAATTGCAGATCGAAAATCTTCTATTGTGTAAATTATATTTCGTTTGATCATCTTGCTTTTCGGTGCCAATGACGTACATTCATGCAAGTTTTTTTAATGAAGCAATTTTGAATATAAATTTTATATTTTATTTTAAAACAAAATGACAAACTTGTTCAGTCTTTTTCTAGACACGATCATTATTGGTAAACAACTAATATAGCCGTATGTGTGGAGCTCAAATCAGCTGATTGTATGTTGTGACGTTTACTTAATGTTCTTATTCATTTATGGAAAATATTTTGTAATAAATAAATAAATAAATAAATAATATATATATATATATATATATATATATATATATATATATATATATATATATATATATATATATATATATATATATATTATGCATATGTAATTGTACCATAGAATTTTGGTTTCCTTTTTTCAACATCTATGCCAATGATGCATGTTACAAAATGTCATGTCAAAGGTCAAATCCCACGCCCACTCCACCTTCACATTGGCACGCCCTGTTTAATTTTCAAACCGTGGAGAAACCTGGAATAATGTAATCGGCCATGGCATGTCTAAGATATAGGTCACACACAGACACAATCCATAAAAATTGTGATAGTTGGGTATCAGTTAAAATAATGTCCTTAGCCAAAGATGAAAGTATGATAAATTTAATGTGTAATCCATAAGGAATCTTATTTCCTATATTATCTCTAGCAAGCAGCAGTAGATGCAATCCATGGCATTATTTTTTCAAGGACTGCATGCTACACATACAAGCATAATGATATTCAAACACTGTAGTTCAACACACACAACAGCATTTTTTTTACCTACTATTGAATGCTCGCAATTACCCACCATAATTTTAATCTCACGTTGACATATTTGTAAGTCATGTTCTTCATTTACATACATCCTCTTCAAGGCATACTTCCTGCCAGAGCTTCCTCGTACAAGAAACACTATAGCAAATCCACCTGAAAATAAGCCCAAGAAAAAATGTCTTCATTAGAATCAATGCAATTGAACAATTCACCCCGGTATGTCAGCATCCTTTATTCTATGTTTTTGTCATATTATCTCAAACCCTGCATAGAAGTGTGCATGGAATCATGTAGACTGGCGCAGTCAAGGTGATTAATTTGTTTTTGTAGTTTAAATAAAATAAAAAAAATCGAGAAATGGAGGTGTTAGCGCGAAATCCCCTGTAACTACGAAATCACCCCGACTGGTTTATTCTGCATGGCCCTCTATCGACACTGCAGGAATCCGTCCATTTTTCAACGGGTAATTATGTTAATAAGTGTTCTAATTGACAATCATCTAAGCAAATCACAACGTCTCTTCAACTGACATCTGACTGAGAAGACGTCGGCTGCAGCCTCAAACTCAAATTTCAATGTGCCGCCATGTTGGGTCTGCAGTGTGACCTTTATCATGTTGACCTCATTATGCACGTATTTCCGCGCCCACCTCATTATAATATGTGCATTCATACATTTAATAGCATAATATTTAATAGCAATGAATTTCCTGCAGAATAAACCAGTCAGGGTGATTTCGCGCTAACACCTCCATTTGGCGAAATTTTTTATTTTATTTAAATTACAAAAACAAATTAATCACCCGACTGTCTAGAAATTATGGTATGCATTGCCATGTGATAACTGTCATAAAGGTGATTGACAGGTCATACTTGTTTACCACTCTGGAAGGCAATTTGAATCTACCTGATGTGCTTGTGATTTCAATAACAAAGGATGTTTAAAGCTTTGGAAGGACAATTGGATTCTACCAGGTGTGCTTGTGATTTACATAACAAAAGATGTTTATGATCTACTGACTTGCCTATGTAAAACAGCTGCTAGCAAGACAACATTCTAATTGGCTCATGTGGAAACCCAGGTGGTATCCCTGAATCTGGGCCATTTATGCCTATAAATAGGCTAGACTGAGGACAGTTGGGGTCCATCCTTTCAACTCAGTACCCTGTGAGTTGCTGCTGCGATATTAATACAGGCTTCAATCATCAGTCTGTGAGATTTGTATGAACTACTATGCGATCTCCAGTTTTCAATGGTGCCCTCCAGAATACCAACGTTCCTCTGCAAGTAAGACTCCTGTATTTCCTCGTTGTTTTGCAGAAGCCATTGACTGTCATCCATTTCTACATCCTGGAACTGTGAGTTATCACTAATGCACATTTCCCTAGGCAATCCCCATTTTAGTGAATTTATTCATTGTAGTGTATTTTTGTATTTTTCTGTGCTTTGTTTCTTGTAATTATTTTGAGAGGTATTAAAACAAGGAACTCAATATTTTGGTGTATGTGTATTTCATTTCCAGTACTATTGTCTTGTCTATAACATACTAGCAGTGTGAGCAATAAGCAGGCCTTACACTGTGACACGGTACATGTACATGACACAGTTGCCATATGACATTAGTTTCTTGCAACAAATGCAAAACATGCAATATACATTGTTTGTTTACATGAAATTAGAATGATTTTGATGTCATTTCATTTGCCAATTTTTTTAATGGCGATCTGACATGCATGGATTTTACAAAGATTTAATTCTGAATTTCTGGCATGAATATTTATTTTTTACCGAGCCATTAGATGTACATGTAGAAGTGATTGTTTGAATAGAACAACCAGTTGCTTCCACAACTAAAGCTGTCTATCCATTGAAGATGGCAGCAATATATTATTTTGTTGTTGTTGTTACAATACTAGTTTTTACTACTACCGGTAAATAAGAGTGTAATGTTAAATAATCAATACATGGCTGGTTATTGAATACACTTCAGTAGACCTTATGAACAAACAGCAAAATCTTGTGATTGAAATGTATGAATGAAATTTACACCGAGAAGGAAAGAAATCTTGTGTGAGAATTTACATTTCAAATATCTCCATGGTTACATAGATGATAGGTACCGGTAGACAGGGTATCATTCATTTATTCATCATCTGTAATGAGCACATAATACAACATGTACATGTACACAGATATAAGAGACACCAGACAATCGACGGCACTACGGCACTATTCCATGATTTTTATTGATAAGTGATATCTGCTGAATTAAAACCACATTACATGTAAAACTACAATACAACTCCCAACAAAATTTAAAATCCAGTAAAATTGTTCAGAACAGGCAAAATATTAAATTAGAACTCAATGAAGGATTATAATGAAATCGAGGCTTTCATGACAAGGACAAAGCCATGTGTCTTGGGAAGAACAGTACAACCTGTATGTATTATATAAATACAAGTAGAATGCTTGTTATTGAGTATATATCATCGTAATGTGTGAAATAATATCATTAATCAATGAAAACATAACAAGGCAGTTAAATTCAATTTCTTCTGGCTAATATAATGGGTTGAATAAAAAAAAAAAAATGTCTTCACTCTAAAAATAACCATGCTTGGAAAGTTTTTTTTACATAATGAGAACTGAAAACATATAAAACAAGCCATGCATGGCACAGTCCCGTTAGTTATCAAATTTAAGATATATTCCAGCTATATTACTATAAACAAAACTATAACAATGTCAGGAATATGATTATGATGATTGTTTAACATTAAATGATTGAAATTTGTATCATCAAACAAGTACTTCTCCATATTGGGAAATATTGCTATGGAACAGCATTAATTACAACAAAATCAGCCATTTTGAATACATGTATACATCTATAACGAATATAATCAGTCAAAGCATGTCAGAGATATGGCTCTAGAAGCCCATTCATTAAAACAAAATGGCCACCAGTCAGCCATTTTATATCAGATTTGAAAAATAAAATAGACGTGCACCAGGAACCCGAATGTCTAATGTATATACCAAGTTTGAACGAAATCCATCCATAAATGCTTGATATTTGATGATTTTTTAGCACAAAAATGGCCACCATTCGGCCATTCTAAATAGGATAGTCAAACCAATATATCTGTATATCTATGACATGATGTATAATGAATATTAAAAATTTGAACATAATCAGTCAACGCAAGTCAGAGATATGGGTCTAGAAGCCCATTCATTACAACAAAATGGCCGCCAGTCAGCCATTTTGAATCCAATCTGAACAAGTCATTGTCAATGACACGTCCCCGTTCCGTTCATATTTGAGTGACATGTACATTCAAAGCAGATCATGACCGAAATCTCAGACCACGAAACAAATGCACATACATATTTGTGACATGATGTACCTTGTGTGTGTGAAGTTTGAACTCGATCAATCCAAGCATGTCTCAGATACGGATCCAGAACTGAATTCTTTAAAACAAAATGGCCACCAGTCGGCCATTTCGAACCCGATCCAAAAAAAAAAAATGACGTGCATCAAGGTTCTATTATGTTTAATGTATGTACCAAATTTGAACAAAATCCGTCCATGCATAACTGAGATCCGGGTCCGGAATGGTGAAAATGTGCGATTTTGATGCATTTTCGGCCTTAAGATGGCAGCTATTCGGCTATCGTTAATCGGATCATGAAAAAAATGCATGTGCATATGTCCCATACAATGTGTGATGTATGAGTGAAGTTTGAACTTAATCGGTCTATGCATGTTTGAGATACAGATGATCACGGACGCACGGACGCACACAGGGCAAATCATAAGTCCCCGTTTTCGGACTACGTTCGAACGGGGACTAAAAAAAAGTGTTTGCATCAAGGTCCCAATAATGTCTAATGTATATACCAAGTTTGAACAAAATGTTTGCACAAAAAAGGCCGCCATTCGACCATCTTGAATCAGATCGTGAAATAAATTGACGTGCATATGTATAATATCATGTATGATGTATGTGTGCAGTTTGATTATGATTCGTGCAGGCATTTCTAAGATACAGGTCTGGACACGCGCACAGATGCACAAGGGTCAAAACATAAGTACCTGTTTTTTGAACGGGGGCTAATATTTGAGAGAATAACAGATGAGAAACAATGGGCCATTCCAGTTTATATCTGCACCCCCCTGTTGATGTGGTTGGATTTCCAGCACTGAAATTAGATAAGGATGGTGGCACGAATGAGCTCATCAACACCGTGAATCAGGACTAGTTTGGATTTCCATTATCAAATATGAAATTTTGAACTTGCTAAATTAGCATATGATGAGTTATATTTGGAAATTCTACTCTGTATGGTGGCACAATGTAACTCATCAACACCATAAGTAGAAACTATAATTTTGGATTTCCATTACTGTATGGTGAATGGTGATTTGGAAATAAAACTTTGTATGACTTGTACACCCATGGAAATTATACCCTGTATGCAGGTATGAAGTAAACACAAGCTCATCAACGGGCGGGTAGGGGGGGGGGGTGCACAGATATAAACTGGAATGGCCCAATATTGGAGTGACAGGTTCAGCTGATGCAGTATGTTTAAGAAAAAATCTAGGTCATTCTTAATTTAGTATAATAAAAGCACAGATGTACTGTACACAACTACAAAGATATAATTCTAGCAGAGGGACTGTGTTACACACCACTGTAGATTTCAAGCTAATAATGAATTACTCGCTACTTTTGTTAAGTTACCAGTATACATTCCTGCTTATGTATATTTGTCGATCTGTTTGTGTGTGTCACAGGATAACAAAACATGCAGCCTGACGGCTGAGATAGCTCTGCTGTTAGCAATGCACATTTCAATTAAAGAATGAAGATTTTATTAGAAATGAACAATATGTACAGTATTAAAGCAATCAGACTTGCTGTTTTCAACAAAAATTCGAAAATATCACTTTTTACCAAAAATGACCGACCAGGCCTGTCACATGCAGCAATGAACTAATCCAGGTCGATACCCACAGTTGGTTTGTCTTTTCATCTTCAATGGGGTGAAAATTATCTTTTTTTCCTTTCTCGTAACTGACCTAGTTCATCTCTGTTGCCACTGGAAAAATAAGAATCGAGCAGGTTTACAAGCCCTGTAACCGCGAATGTCTTTCTTTGTGCACATACACTAAGGAAGTTATTGGAATGTTTGGAATGGGTAAAGGTAAATTCAGTGTGGTGTGTGAAATGTGGGAAGTGGATACATGGGAGATGTGCAAAGATAAAGGAGGGTGACCCAAAGATTGGCAAGGGATTTTGCGTGTGGAAGATGTAAGAATGGAGTTGGAAGGGTGGTGGAACAGGAAGAAAAGTTGTGTGATGAGGTTGAGTCAGTGAAGGAGTTTACATACCTGGGGGACAAGGTAAGTGTGGGTGGTGGGTGTGAGGCGGCTGTGACAGCTAGAGCAAGGTTTGCTTGGGTCAAGTTTAGGGAATGTGGAGAGCTACTACAGTATATGGGAAGAGATTTCCCTTGGAGATGAAAGGAATAGTTTATAAGAGTTGTGTGAGATCAGCATTGCTGTATGGGAGCGAGACATGGTGTTTGAGTGAAAATGAGCTGGGTATTTTAAGGAGGACAGAGAGAGCGATGATGAGAGTGATGTGTGGGGTGAAGTTGATGGACAGAAAGTTAACTGAGAACTTGATGCAGATGTTGGGTTTGAATGAAGCGGTAGATCGGTTGGCGAAGACAAATGGGGTACGTTGGTATGGGCATGTGCTGAGGAGGGAGGATGGGCATGTATTAAGAAGGGCCCTTGATTTAGAGGTGAGTGGTCCAAGGAAAAGGGGAAGGCCAAAGAAGACGTGGAAGATGCAAGTGGAGGAGGAGAGTGGGAAGGTTGGGATGAGGATGAGGGATGTTTTAAATCGTGCAAAGTGGAGGGAGGGGGTAAGAGCGATTGCCACTAGTTTAAGGTGAATCCGGCCACCCTCGTCTTCGGGGACCAAACCGGATTTAAAACTCTGGACTACTACTTACGCACAGTCCCTCCCCTCTCATGAACACCCCAGCTCGTGCCACCTGCACTCGATCGGGCTGGACCAGTTCATGGAGTGCCCCTGAAGTGGCTCCATGCTATCACTTATATCATCAACTCGAAATTACATAAACATACGTAGAGATTGAACAAACAACTCATGATTAACACCTTGCATTTGCATAAAATCATGACTGAAAGTCATTTTGAGCAGTCAAATCATGCTTTCCCGTAGCTTTTACGTGGAAATCACACTGACATCGCTCCGAACTTGTAAATTAACATCAAAATTGTAGCGGATATATTCATGTTTGTATACAACATGAAAATAAAGCACCACATGTGTTAGATGCAGATTTTCCGGAGCACTCAAAAGCGATATTTCAAGGTTGAGTGTCATTTGCATATACTGAAAAACTGGCGGCCATCTTTCTTTTTATATATCCGGACCCGCGGTTTAAGTTATTGTCATGCAAAATTACCATTTTGTAATTATTCAACTATTGTGATATGTGTAAAAGTTGTCAATCTAAACCAACTAAGATTACGGCCACTGTACCGTGATCGCTTCTACAATTATTATTTTTGGTGTCTTTAAAAAGTTTCTTCAATTTTATATTTACACCTTACATATATTTTTTTTTTCAAGTTTTTGTTGCATTATTTCAGCAATCAATCTATCACAGTATTTCTTTATTCTGCCAAATAAATATTAGGATGAGTACCTCTTCGTCAAACCAGAAATTGAAATTACGAACAATGTTGCCTTCACAATAATTGAAGATGATTGAGGGCGTGATTTGGGCTCCGAGCCATGTCGGGCTCAACCCTATCGGAGTTCAACCCTTAGGGTTTCTTGGAGCCGAAATTGGCTCTAAGCCGAACAGGGATAAAATGCTGTCGTGTGAACGTAGCAATAATGCAAAGCCTACTGTTCATTCAGATTTACTTTTGTTTATTGACATCTACATAAGTTCAATTGCTGAGCCAAGCCAGTAATGTGTATTGTTTAACTGATGATGCATAAAGTCAGTGTTCTGAAAGTGCTGTGTACTTTCAATTTAAAATTAAGTTGTGAGAAAAGACATGTATATGATAAAGCAAATGAGCAGTTTAATTATCAAGAACAAGTGATTTAGGCAGATAGAAAAGAACTGTCCTCTTCTAATCGAAATTCCAAACAATGACTGCGTACAGACTGCAAATTATGTTATCAGAAAGTAAACATCAACTTTTATGTAAATAACACGTGGTGACATTACTAAATTTCAGTTGATTCCACCCCAAAACCGTTAGGAAACGTGATTTGGGGGAGGAGCCTCCGTGGCAGTGCCAGGCTTGACATCAGCTAAAGTAGACATAAGGTAAACAAAGTACCTGATGTACGATGCATTATTACAATGTTGTTAATTATTCGTTGCAGTGTAAACTATGTACTCAGGAGATCGATCGAAATTTGGAACATACCTTCCGCTATCGTATCGTCAACAGTTACTTGATGTCGCCCCACAGAGAAAACACGGCCGACAAAACTTGAACCGGATGAGAACAGTTTCTTCATTTTTCACTCCAGCAAGAAGAAAACAACCACTATTATCTATTTTTTGTCGCAGATCAGGATTTGTAAAATAACGTCATCACAGGTTGTAAATATTATCAAATATAAATTAAATACGAATCGAATATAGGGAGAATCTCGACTTTCGTCCTGTCAGGAAACAGAAAATGGCGGAGCAATCCCAGCATGCATCTAAACTATGAAGTCATGGAAGAGCGACTCTGATTAATACGCTCCAATTACAAATAAATTGAAATAAAATGTATATTAAAATAAAAAAATTAATTCATATTAAAATATATAAATAGATATATATATATAAATAAATAAATAAATAAAATAAAAAAATCCCAAACTAGGATCAGACTGTGGATATTTGTAGGAATTCAACTAGATAGAAGAATGAACTCACCTGAAAATAATTCTGTAACAACTGTAAAAAAACATTTCATTCTTAATTAATTTTTGAAAAAGAATGTAATGCAGCATGTGACATATAAGAAAACCTGTAATAAGGATCTAAACCTGTATAATATGTAAATTATGAGACGTGCATTTATTGAAGGCATGCATGTTTTTTTTTTTATATAAAATGTTTAGAAATGTTTTATAATTGTTTAGAAATGTTTTAAAAATTTCAAAGGACAGTTTAAAACAACTTTACCAATCAAAACATTTTAACAGATACATAGCAGTAAATCGCCAATGATTAAAAACACTGCAAATACTCATTAGTAATGGGCATTGCCAATTGGTTTTTAGCCATTGAAGGCGTATTCTTTGAAATTAAAAGAAGAGTGAGGGTTTCGCAGGTTAAATTTTTTATGAATATATATTATGCATTTAGGTAAAAAACATTCATTCATTCATTCATTCATTCATTCATTCATTCATTCATTCATTCATTCATTCATTCATTCATTATATTTGAAAGATAAAATTTACTTTAAATTGCTATTTCCTCACTGTATCCTTTGATTATATATAGTTGTTTAATAAAGTTATTATTATTGTTGTACTGGATCATTAAAATAAGATTTTGTTTTACCATAGGCAAACCTAAAGTTGGACGAAAACATTGAGACCCCAAAAAATACTATTTGGGTTACAATTACTAGTGGAGAGTACTGTGATGCACAAGTTAACTGACCCTCGTGGGAACGAGAAACAGCCAGTAAATATTTTATTTTTAGGCATAATTTTCAATTGTCTTGAATTAATTAAAAATGAAGTAATAATTATATTCTATGAAAACTGTACTCAAATTAGCAATTGGTTATTTTTTTTTCAAAATATAGTTTTGTAACCCTACAACAGAATGTTATTCAGTGCTCAATATTGACTGATAAAATGCTGTTTTTGACATTTTATATTGTCAAATGTGTTACCAATTTCTTCAATTATTTAATTTAGCTTATTAATCCGACAGTGACTTACAAGGATCTAAATCTCGAGGTAAACGAGAGTACCGACACATCGCGAGACCAAACTTAAAATGGCGGAAGACAAAGCGAGGTAGGTTTGAAATCTAAAGAAATCCTGAAGTATAATTTAGCAAATACATTATTAATGCTGATCTACCAGGTATTAATGGATCGATCTATTTTGTACTATGTTAGGGTCGACATTTATCTAGCATCAATCGTTTAGTTACAAAATCCGTGTTGGAAATTACAATTGTTTACAAACATTTCCATGTATGCGACGAGTACTACACCGTCACTAGCATTCTATTAATTAATTAATTAATTGTGATGTAATTGTGTATTCGAACTTATATATTCTACAGTATATGTTATGTGCATTGCCCAGTTAATGATAAATGCTAAACAGATTTGTTTTCATAATTTATTTCTAATTGGATCATTCGTATTTGGGTCAAATCACAAGGAGACCTAGCTGCAGTTCTGTAGGTAACAAGAGAAGTCGGCCAGCAGGAGAAGTCGGCCAGCAAAACAACGGAGAAGTCGGCCAGTGCGAGAAGTCGGCCAGTGAGCATCGGAGAAGTCGGCCAGTGAAACATCGGAGAAGTCGGTCATTACGTACATACTACGTTCAAACAGATTTACATTTTTTTTCTCCAAAAGTCGATCATTACTGGACATGGTACTTACTACGCTCGTACATATTGACTACAAATATGTTTTCGTGCGTCAAGTACAAAAGTGAGGAGTCGGCCATTTCGGTACAGACTTCGTTCGTACATAATGACTACAAACATTGTTTTTCATGTGTCAAGTACGAAAGTGAGAAGTTGGCCAGTACAGTATAGACGTAAGTCAGAAGTCGGTTTTTACAGTACAGATTGCGTTCGTACACTTTGATTACGGAATATGTGTTTTCGTGCGTCACGTACTATTAAAAAAATGTGAGTAAGTGAGAAGTCAGCTATTACATTACAGACTAGGAATTCAATGTATTTAATTGTTATTTTAACCATATCCGTCTCCCAGGAGACGCGATTGTGTCTTGAATAAACTAAACTTAATTGACAGTTAGTGAATAACATGTCTTTCTATTTACAGAGTACTGAAGGGATTTCAGAGTGATCAAACAATAGTTGGATGTGTTTAAGGGTTTCATTATACCTCCAGAATTGTTGTAATTGTGACACCACTTAACCATTTTTCCATTGTACTAGCTGTTAATATTTGAACTTGCCGACTTGATAATGCGTTGCTCTTACGGCCATATCGTTTATCATCGCAACTCGATTACCTTTATGTTATGTACTTTTCATGTTTTAAAATAAACTTAAATGCTGACTAATAAATTTCTCTAGTGTTTTTTTTCAGCGCCGTTTACTTTCGTTTATCATCGCAACTCGATTACCTTTATGTTATGTACTTTTCATGTTTTAAAATAAACTTAAATGCTGACTAATAAATTTCTCTAGTGTTTTTTTTTCAGCGCCGTTTACTTTCGTTTATCATCGCGACTAATAAATTTCTCTACGTCTATGTTATATTTTATGCACAAAACATAATTAGTTCTTTCTGGCTAAATAACTATGACCTTACAGGTAATCTTCCCTCACTGAACTTCCGTTTTGCCATAAGGTTTTACTGAAAGAGAAAATCAAACATTGTTCTAGTAATCACCATGCACCGACACATTGCCACCCCCGTGAAAAGGGTGGTAAAGCCAGGCTATCCACGTAACAATATGGCCGCCGGCACGTTCTCTCAACTACAGGTTCGCATTGTTTATTATTCATGGCACACATGTGTGTCACTGCAAGATTTCGTTTAAAAAAAATGAAGATCCAATGATAACGTATGAGTAACAAATATCTGTCAAAAGTTTCTAATAAGTATTTCAATGCGATCACCCTGAATGAGTCCCAAAACTGCCATGTATCGGCGAATGGTCAATATTTTTGCTTGTCGAATGCTGTGATGTAGGGGTCGCCTGGTACCCAACATGCAGTGGTTGTACTATTATAGTAGGTAGCCTATATGAACTCAGCAATTTGCTCTGTAGCTTACGAACATAGATTTGTACAGTCTCCCTGCCTATTCGTAGAGTTGAAGTGGCCGACTTCTCCGCCCGGCCGACTTGGTGACTGGCCGACTTCTCCTGCAGGCCGACTTGGCGATTGGCCGACTTCTCTCGTATTCGTTCTGTAGCTCGCTTGGTTTCGCTGTCAGTTATTTTGTTCGTCGTGGTGTTAACGCGAAACGACGAACAAAATAACTGACAGCGAAACCAAGCGAGCTACAGAACTGCAGCTAAAGGAGACCAGGAACGATGAGTGATAATGCTACTGTAGTTATCCATGACGTTATTAGTGGGCTTATTATATTTGGTCGCTTGACTGCCCACTCAACACCGCCATGGATCCTCCTGTGCAACTTTCAGGGGAATGTGCAGCCAAATGTTGAGCAGCAGTTGTGGGCTAACAAATGAGCTTGCTGCAAGTTAATAATGATTATTAATAAAGTGCGACTCAAGAAATTAAATATAAATACCCAACTCTTAGTGATTTTGCATTAGTTTGCTGTGCGACAGCGACCAGCCATAAAACGTTTGGCGTTACAAATACTGATCACTTTGTGCATGCGCAAATAAAGGGAAATTACCCGATCACATGACCTTGTCAGGTGATTGTTTACAGTTTGGACATGCAAACAATATTTGGCCACCAAACTGGTTTCTCAGTTTGCGGCTTTTCTTTGTCGTACAATGATCTCACACAAAAGTTGTATGAATGGGAGATTTGTAGTGTCACATTTTATTGCCAATAATCAATACATTCGTTCTGACGTGTTTTAGTCAAGAAAGAGGTACACTTCTGTTCCAAGTAAATTTATGGCGTTGGTAGAGTGGACAGTCAAGCGACCGATGTAAATATCGTAAAGTAAATTTATGGCGTTGGTAGAGTGGACAGTCAAGCGACCGATGTAAATATCGTCTGCTTGACACCACAGTATGGCTATACTGTAGTAAGAAGGGGCAGGCTAATATGGGTCATCAATGGAAATAGGCATGTTTGTATGGGGGTCTAAAAACTAACTCTGCGACGCGAATGTGCGACTCGCCGAATGTCGATCATTGCACTCTGCGACAGGATCGCAGTGGTTGGTGGGTCGAACAGCGTGAATCCCAATTGTCGATGTTCACTGCATGCCTTATAAAAAATTAAGTTTTAAATGGTAAAAATGGTTTGGTAAAGAAAAGTGTGTAAACACTATGTACCGGCGACATGCCGCACTGTTCAGTGATCGGCAAGCACATGGAAGACAAATTGTGGGACCAAACAAATGACACATGGTTTACGGTGATTAGACACATCACACCGCTGGCTAGAAAGATTAAATAGTGTAATGTGCACGTTGGTTTTGACTGCCTATTTACGGTGTAACGTTATCGCCATCTTGCAGTTGTAAGGCTTCGTCCCAACGACTATGCTCATTAGCATAGGCGGCAGCTTCAAAGAGAGTGGTTCTGCAACGAATGTTGTACGTCTGCTTTGACTTTGTTGAGTGCATCAAGGAAAATAATTTGCATGCAGTGAAAAAAAATACTGATCACTTTGTGCATGCGCAAATAAAGGGAAATTACCCGATCACATGACCTTGTCAGGTGATTGTTTACAGTTTGGACATGCAAACAATATTTGGCCACCAAACTGGTTTCTCAGTTTGCGGCTTTTCTTTGTCGTACAATGATCTCACACAAAAGTTGTATGAATGGGAGATTTGTAGTGTCACATTTTATTGCCAATAATCAATACATTCGTTCTGACGTGTTTTAGTCAAGAAAGAGGTACACTTCTGTTCCAAGTAAATTTATGGCGTTGGTAGAGTGGACAGTCAAGCGACCGATGTAAATATCGTCTGCTTGACACCACAGCATGGCTATACTGTAGTAAGAAGGGGCAGGCTAATATGGGTCATCAATGGAAATAGGCATGTTTGTATGGGGGTCTAAAAACTAACTCTGCGACGCGAATGTGCGACTCGCCGAATGTCGATTATTGCACTCTGCGACAGGATCGCAGTGGTTGGTGGGTCGAACAGCGTGAATCCCAATTGTCGATGTTCACTGCATGCCTTATAAAAAATTAAGTTTTAAATGGTAAAAATGGTTTGGTAAAGAAAAGTGTGTAAACACTATGTACCGGCGACATGCCGCACTGTTCAGTGATCGGCAAGCACATGGAAGACAAATTGTGGGACCAAACAAATGACACATGGTTTACGGTGATTAGACACATCACACCGCTGGCTAGAAAGATTAAATAGTGTAACGTGCACGTTGGTTTTGACTGCCTATTTACGGTGTAACGTTATCGCCATCTTGCAGTTGTAAGGCTTCGTCCCAACGACTATGCTCATTAGCATAGGCGGCAGCTTCAAAGAGGGTGGTTCTGCAACGAATGTTGTACGTCTGCTTTGACTTTGTTGAGTGCATCAAGGAAAATAATTTGCATGCAGTGAAAAAAAATCATTCACGATGTGCAACGTTTTGCCACGACAGCAGTTGTTTGCAATTGTCTGCCTTCGTTTAGATCATAAACGGACTCCAAACTTGTGGTCTACGATCGATTAACTGGTATTTTGCCCACCAGAAATGAAATACTTTGTAACAGTTGTGAAAAGTAAACAAAAACGGCGTTGGTTTGTGGTATGAATGGAATTATTTTTGTATCATATTTTTCGAAGTCAGTATTACTGAAAATTATGGTTTATTTTTCTAAATGAATGCCAAATTTTGATGGTCTATATTGATCTTAATGTAGCGGGAGGGAAATTTTCTTTTTTTTTCTTCTTGATTTTTCAATAATTGATAAAACGGTTTCATTGTACATGTACATTTCGGAAAGACCAGTGCTCAAACTCTAACACTACTACAGTTTCGTTAATATTTGCATAATGTTTATAACATGTATATGTATACTACCGGTAATACTCTGTTGTTGACGATTCTGATAGAACGGGTGACAAGCTTCCTGTCGCAAGCTATGCATATTTATCTAACGTTCATTGTCAGCATTATTATCAGTCAAGACTTCATTTGAGAAATCGTTTTATTTTCTATATTCTATTTTAATAACACCATCTTACTAACGCAATGACGATGAAAAAAGAAAGCAAAGACGCCAATTACAGACGAGGCAAATATTTACTAATTTAGACTTGCCTGCAGCCTGTTGTGATTCTGATGAAAAATTACAGGACTCTTGCGCTCACCCCTCGTTTACGCAATTTATATTTATTTTTCAAGAATTTTTCATCGGAATAGCAACAGACTGCAAGCATGTCTAGGTCATATTATGACCAACCTCGCGAGTGGTTCGAAAGGGACGATTAGGCTGAAATATTCGCATCAACACGAAAGAGTTTCAACTACTTAACCGATGACGACACCGATACGTGAGACCGTTGAGGGCCGCTGATCAGACGAGGAAGTGAGTACAGGAAATCTGTTGCTCGTCGACATCGGCCAAATAAACAAAGCCATCGTTTCCGTTTATGCAGAGAGCGTGCAACCATCTAATTTTCCGTTGACACTGCCGTTTTAGTTTTCTATCTTCAGCAGTAGTTTCAATCCATTCACACAGCTTTACGTTTTTTCTCTCTTAATATTTTTAATAAAACGATATTGATTGCCTAGAAACAGTTTGACCCACTACACGCTTTATTTGGGAATTCAAAGTGATGAATATAGTCATTAAAAATTTTACTTGCTAATGACAAAAAAAGAACGTAACTTCGCACTCTACTCGCTTTAAAGCTGCCGCCTATGCTAATGAGCATAGTTGCGGACGAAGCCTTACAACTTCAAGATGGCGTTAATGTTACCAGCTCCCTGATGTTACACCGTAATAAGGCAGCCAACACCAACGTGCATGTGTTTTGTAACCCCTTTCATCCCCTCCGGGGGATGTTATATATGTTAATAAATCAATGTTAAATACTTGCTGATTACCGAACCGTGCGGCATGTCGTCGGTAAATACTTGTTTGCCGTAGTTCGCGAGCAGTCGGCGAAATAACCATTTAAAACTGAACATTTCTATAAGACATGTTGTGTACCCTTACATCGATCGATCATTGAGATTTGCGCTTTTTGACCAATCAACCAATGGGAATCGTGCTCTTCGCAAAATGACACTGCGATCCTGTCGCAGCGTGCAATAATCGACATTCGGCGAGTCGCACAATCGCGTCGCAGAGTTAGTTTTTAGACCCCCATACATACCTCGAATGGGAGTTGGCTTGGGAGGTACTGAAAATTAATAGTCAGGTGGCGGATCGGTCATCTGACTTTCTGTCAATTACTGATGGTGTAACAACACTTATTCAGGCTTGCACTGTTCAAGCTCCTCTGATTATTACTTAGGCGTGATTTTGGTACTGTCATCAGCAGAAACTGTTGAAATACTCATGAAATAAACTTAGTAATTGAAGATAATACATGTACCGGATTTTGCCGTAAATTCGCCCATCCAAAAAATCGCCCTGGATGGTTTCATGGCTGATGGGCCCTTATTTGGGGTTCATATTTTCAAAAAATTATCATCCAATATTTTTAGGGGGCTTATATTTTCATTGAAAAATTCACCTACGCAGATTTTCAACACCGACAGTTGGACCACCCAAAACGAAAGAAACTATTGCAAAAGCTAATCTAAAATTGTATACATTTTTTTTAGTTGGATTAAAAAGTGGACCGCGCATCTTTCTCCAAAAAAATCACATTAATGAACCTTGTGCGCCAAATACAATTATTTTGTTTCATTTTATTACTATAGTAACAAAAGTATATTCTGAAAGAAGTTTCAAATAACAACGAACCCAACTGCATTGCTTAGTAGCAAATGATCGTGGAAGCGCAGTCCTGTCATGCTGTGTTTTACAAATGTTGATTATTACCTAGTAATGATTATAATAACTTGCAAAAAATAAATTGGTTGAATTGTTATGAAATGCAAATAACTTATTTCATCGTAACCGAATTATTCCGATTGCATTTTCAACACTCGATGCTGTAGAAATGAATATTCGCCATGTCAGGTCAGGTCAAATAACACCATCTCAGGTCAAATCGCTGTTTAACCAATGAAAACGATGGATGATGCCAACGTGTTCAAATTACCATTGCACATTTAAATATGTTAATGTTATTGAACACAGCATTTGCCGATGTTGTTGTACGATCTTTTGGCTTGGATTTTGATGGGAAAGCGAATAAAAAATAAATAAAAAAATTAGTTGTCCGAAAACGGGGACTTATAATTCGGTCTCTGTGTTTCTGTGCGCCCATCCGTCCGTCCGGAGTCATATCTCAGAATCCTTTGGACCGATTCCATTCATTCTTTGCATGTGCCTAGTACTTTATGTGGGACATATGCACATACAGTGGTGTAGTGATTTGATTCAAAATGACCAACTGGCAGCCATCTTGTTTTTTGAAAATGTTCTATTTTGGACATGCTTTGTCAGTTTTCATTCAAATTTGGTACATAGATTATACATTTTAGGATACATGTCCTCCGTCCATCTGTGCGTTTGTTCGTTCGTCCGTCTGTCTGTACGTCAGTCTGTCCAGATCATATTTCAGAATCCTTTGGACCGATTCCGTTCATTCTTTGCATGTGCCTAGTAATTTATGTGGGACATATGCACATGCAGTGGTTTAGCGATTTGATTCAAAATGGCGGACTGGCAGCTATCTTGTTTTTTGAAAATTTTGTATTTTGAACATGCTTCGTCAGTTTTCATTCAAATTTGGTACATAGATTATACATGTTAGTATACATGTCCATGACAATTTCTTTTGCAATTGGATCAAAGATGGCCGACTGGCAGGCATCTTGTTTTGTTTTTTATATGTGGTATCTTGGACATGCTTTCATTCAAATTTGGCACATACTTTATACATGTTAGGATACATGTCCAGGACAATTTGTTTTAAAATCGGATCAAGGATGGTTGATTAACAGCCAGAGATTTTGGCCTTACTGTACTACTATATTTCCAAGATGTATGTACCATTTTCATTCGTATTTGGCACATACATGTCAGTTTGTTTTTATAATCAGATCAAAGATGGCCAAATAACGGCTGTTTTTATTTTGGGCATATTACTATATCTCTGTCACCCATCTATCATTTTCATTGATATTTAGCATGTATACATGTACATGTCAATTCAATTTGCAATTTGATCAAATATGGCCAACTGGCGGCCATCTTGTTTGTTTAAAATGTGATAACTTGGACATATGATCTATGTTTTTCTTTTTACGTCACACAACACGTGTTCGAATTTGATGTGAAACAAAATTTAACGGGGACTGTGTCATTTTCAATGACTTGTTCACTATCTAAATATCAATATTATTTCCTCAGTCTACCTGAAGCGTTGGCTGATGTTTGTGACAAGAGCAATGATAAAGACAATACAGAAATCATGGAAGTAGAACAGACTGAAACAACAGCTCCGCAGGCTCCTACTACTGAGTCATGTGAGGTAAAAGTTGCAGAAACCACAACTGCTACGACTGAAAACGTTGACGAGACCATGGTGACAGAAACATCTACTGTAACGACTGAGATAGAGACTTCACAGCTAGAGGTGGCAGTTATTACACCATCTCTTCCTATGATGTCATCAGTCAAAGAACAGACTTCCTCATTGTCTAAGTCTTCATCTACGTCTTCACTTAACAGTACATCAGAAATAACTGCATCTAACAGCAACCTGGATGAGTTTCAGAAAAAAATGATGAATACACAAGATGCAACCTATGGGTAAGACTGTCCGTCAGGTGCTGTGAATGCTTGTATGTGTTATACACTGTCCATACCACCAAAACATTATGTGCTGTGTATGCTTGTATGTGTTATACACTGTCCATACCACCAAAACATTATGTGCTGTGAATGCTTGTATGTGTTATACACTGTCCATACCACCAAAACATTATGTGCTGTGAATGCTTGTATGTGTTATACACTGTCCATACCACCAAAACATTATGTGCTGTGAATGCTTGTATGTGTTATACACTGTCCATACCACCAAAACATTATGTGCTGTGTATGCTTGTATGTGTTATACACTGTCCATACCACCAAAACATTATGTGCTGTGTATGCTTGTATGTGTTATACACTGCCCATACCACCAAAACATTATGTGCTATAAAACCAGGATTTTCGTAATTTAAAATTTTTTTACATTTTATGATTTATTTCTTCTAGGAGCTATGAACACACATTAGATGGAATTGAAGTACAATGTATACATTGTCTAAAGTGGTTTCCTGAGAGTAAATTGGAATGTGATCTTGGGTAAGAAAAAAATATACACAGTACAGTTATTGTATCACTTGATTAGCATAATCATACCAGGCACAGCCTTACTGCTCGATTAGTAGCACATGTGCTTACATAAAAGACAGTTGTAACTATGGTAATACTAACTGCAAAATTTGGTTTTCTGGTTGGGTTTAGTGCTTTTCTTTTGGTGATCTATACATTTCTAATAGATCAAATATATTTTACATGTATTACACAGCATGATTTATTTGCATTCATATCCATGAATGTGTTGTGTAGCAACAGTGTCTGTATGGAAGTATCTATTTCTAATCACTGGTGACATGCCAAGTGTTTTTTCCCTCTGAGGTTATAATGGGCATCTTCTATTAAAATAGTAGAATACAACAGATTTTTGCTTTCTATTAGAGATGTGGCTTTTGATGCACATGTCATGGTAGTTCATATTTGACCTGAACCTGAATCGAGGGGTTGACTTGTACCTTATGCGCATAATGTTTTCAACCTTATCTTGGACCATGACATTCTGGCTGATCACAATTAATTATTGTGTGAATGTGTCACCCCATTTCTTACCCAACCAACCTTGGTTCAAAAAACAAGGCTCAAGTGCCTGTGTTTAGGAGTGATATTCTATCAAGTTATACCTGTACATATTTTCTTACTATTAAACAAAAAAATGTTTACATATTTCCCCAGAAAAGGTTTTGTTCATTGTCACCACACGTCAGTTTAAAAAATTGTTTCTGTTCCTGAAAATGCTTTGTCAATCCAAGTCAGCTCTAATTGATATATTCAAAAGCAATTGTTTATAAAGGTTGATATATATGATCTTGTATCGAATAATATCAATAATTTTTCAGTTCCCTCTCAAACACAAAGTAATACCTTTTTTAGTCCACGTTTAAATGAAGTTTGAAACGGGGACTTTATAATTCAGTCTCTGTTCGTCTGTCCGGAGTTGTATTTCAGAACCCTGGGGACAAAATCTAAACATCAAACGTACAAGCGTATAGGAATACATGTTCATGTCAGTTTGTTTCATAATCAGATAAAAGATGGCCGACTGGCTTTCATCTTGTTTTTGACTCCCGTGTGCGAAGCACACAATGATAGTCTTTACAGTTACCCTGTCTGTATGTATGTATGTGTGTGTGTGTCCGTCCGTCCGTCCGTCCGTTCCACTGATATCTCAAGAACCATATGTTGGTTTTTAATGAAACTTGGTGTATAGGTAGATGCTCTGGGTTAATTCGCAGATTTGATTAGGTTTTGGTTGAAATCTATGCAAATCAATTACCTGATTTGCATGATAATTAGCTAATTTTTAGCCGTTCCTTTCCTGTTCCACTGATATCTAAAGAGCCATTCATTAGATTTTGATGAAACATGGTACATAGATGCTCTGGACTAATGTACAGATGTAATTTGTTTTGGGTACAAAATCCATGCATATAATTACCTTAATTTGCATAATGATTGATCAATTTTCGGCTTTTCCACCAATATCTCAGGTACTAATACTCACATTTCAATGAAACTTACATAGATACATAGGATGATGCACAGCAGATACATGTATGTGAAATATTAATTACCTAATGTGCATAATTAATCAATTTTCAGCTTTTGATACAGTATTTCAAGTACATGTACTATTACTTCATTACTTTTCAATGAAACTTGGTACATAGATGTTCTAGAACAATCCAAAGACCTGATCAATTTTAAGTAAAAATGTGTGCATATTATTCAACTAATTTGCATAATTAGTTAATTTTTGGCTCCCATGTGCAAAGCACATAATGGGAGTCTTTGCAGTTAGTGTGTCTCTGTGTGTGTGTGTGTGTATGTGTGTGTATGTATGTGTGTCCGACTGTTCCACTGCTATCTCAAGAACCATACATCGGTTTTTGATGAAACTTGGTGCATAGATGCTCTGAGCCAATGCGCAGATTTGATTAGGTTTTGGTAAAAATCCATGCTCGTTAATTACCTAATTTGCATGATAATTAGCTGATTTTTAGCTGTTCTATGACTGTTCCACTGATATCTAAAGAACCACTCATTGGATTTTGATGAAACTTGGTACATACCCCGGTAGATGCTCTGAACATATGCGCAGATTTGATCAGTTTTTGGTAAAAATCCGTGCATATTAATTACCTAATTTGCATGATAATTAGCTGATTTTTAGCTGTTCCATGATTGTTCCACTGATATCTAAACAACCACTCATTGGATTTTGATGAAACTTTGTACACACATGCTCTGAACTAATGCTAGGTTTTGATTAGTTTTTGGTAATAATCCTTGGATACTAATTACCTAATTTGCATAATGATTAGTCAATTTTCGGTTTTTCCACTGATATCTCAAGTACTAATCATCACATTTCAATGAAACTTGGTACATAGATGTCATATGACACTGCACAGACGTGATAGTTTTTATGGTAATATCAGTACATATTAATTATCTAATTTGCATAATTAATTAATTTTCAGCATTTGATATAAGTACTAATCATCACATTTCAATGAAACTTGGTACATAGATGTCATATGACACTGCACAGACCTGATAGTTTTTATGGTAATATCAGTACATATTAATTACCTAATTTGCATAATTAATTAATTTTCAGCATTTGATATAAGTAGTGAGCATTACATTTCAATGAAACTTGGTACTTACATACTTGAGGACTATGCAGAGATTGATTGTTTCTGATAAATATTTGTGCATATTAATCACCTAATTTGCATAATGATTAGTCAATTTTCGGTTTTTCCACTGATATCTCAAGTACTAATCATCACATTTCAATGAAGCTTGGTACATAGATGTCATATGACACTGCACAGACCTGATAGTTTTTATGGTAATATCAGTACATATTAATTACCTAATTTGCATAATTAATTAACTTTCAGCATTTGATGTAAGTAATAATCACATTTCAATGAAACTTGGTACATAGATGTCATATGACACTGTACAGACCTGATAGTTTTTATGGTAATATCAGTACATATTAATTACCTAATTTGCATAATTAATTAATTTTCAGCATTTGATATAAGTAGTGAGCATTACATTTCAATGAAACTTGGTACTTACATACTCAAGGACTATGCAGAGATTGATTGTTTCCAATAAATATTTGTGCATAATTAGTTAATTGTCAGTTTTTCCACGGGTATCTCAAGTACTAATCATCGCATTTCAATGAAACTTGGTACATAGATCCTTTAGGACTATGCAGAGACCTGATTAGTTTTAGGGCAAATAATTGTGCATATTAATTAACTAATTGGCATAATTAATTTTCAGCTTTTCTACTGATATCTAAAGTACTAATCATCACATTTCAATGAATCTAGAATTATGCAGACCCAATTAATTTCCGGTAAATATTTGTGCATATTAATCACCTAATTTGCATAATTAACCAACTTTCACACTGATATCTCAGGTACTAAACATCACATATCAATGAATGTACATGGATGCTGTAGGACAATAGACAGACCTGGATAATTGTGGGTTAAAATCTGTACATATTAATTACCTAATTTGCATAATTAACCAATTTTAAGCTTTCACACTGATATCTAAAGTACTAATTATTCCATTTCATTGAAACTTAGTACAAAGATGCTCTAGCACAATGCACAGACCTAATTAGTTTTGGGTTAAAATCTGCGCATATTAATTACCTAATTTGCATAATTAGCCAATTTTCAGCTTTTACACTGATATCACATGTACTAATTATTCCATTTCATTGAAACTTGGTACATTGATGCTCCAGAACAATGCACAGACCTACTCACTTTTGAATTATAATCAGATCATATTAATTACCTAATTTGCGGAATAAATCATAATTTTTGGTTATAATCTAATTTCAATGAAACTTCGTACATAGATGGTCTGTGACAGTACTTATCTTAACAATGAATCTCAGTACGTATGAACTCTAACACAATGTGATGATCTAATTAGTTTTAGATTGATATACATCTATAATAATTACCTAATTTGCATAATAATTTACTTTTCAGCTTTCCACTAATTTAGTTAGGATTAATCATCACATTATAATGAAACTTTGTACTTGTGCACCCTGAAACAATATACTGTACAAACCTAAATCTATGCATAATAATTGCTTAATTTGTATAATAATTCATTTGGTTCATTGAGGTAATCCACAGACATGATTAGTTTAATGTTGATAAACATGCATATTGATTATCTATTATTAGCCCATTCCAAGTTCTCTGGAATAAATTAGACTAAAAACTATGGATGAAAAATCAAATGCATTTTCTGTATATATTATATATTTTGATAACGTGAATCACATTTTTCTCATGTTATGCATCTCAAATAGCAGACAAAAATTAGTTGACATGCTTCTTGTTTGATTCTTAAATTTTGAATTAATTAATGTGTCTCCAATACTCTCAGCACATGGGAGTCCTTTCTAAGCTTTCTTTGATGTTGAATATGTTGCGTCTTGGACAGGGTTTGTTGGTTTTCATTCAAATTTATTATAACCATTATAAATGTTGAGATACATGACCATGATGATTCGTTTTGTATCTCTGTACATGAGCCTGGACAAATGAAATTCAGTTTGGATACAAAAAATGAATAGCATACTGTGGAATACTTTATTTTCGCTGGAATTAATTTTCGCTGAAAAGGCTTTTTGGGCGTTTTGTATGGAATTTATTTTCACTGATTTTTGATGAGTTTAATGTTAAATATAGGAAAAAAAGTATATTCGCTGGATTTTATTTTCACGGAATCATCCCTTCAGCGAAAATAGCGAAAATAAATTCCAAGCGAAAATAAAGTATTCTACAGTATCCTGTTTAGTTTCTGACCGTATGTTTTGAAAGGTTCATTAAATACATCTGATTTCTGTTGATATAGACCAGCCAATTACTAACTATGCTTTTGGTCCATATTAGTTTATTTTTGGCCTCAATAACATTTCCCCTAATCTCAATTGGGACAATGTCATTAACAATGACTTGTTTTCTTTATACTAAAAGAAGGCATCCCTAAACAAGCATGTCAAATTCATCTTAGTACAAGTCGCATTTCTAATAGAAGTCGCACACATTCTTTTTGAACAACTGAGAACCAAAAATTCACCATTTCTCATATGTGTAGATGCTCCAATAGAAGCCGCATCCCTTCCGTTTCATTGTATCATTTTAATAGAAGTCGCAGCTTCTAATACAGATTTTACAGTACTTTCAGTATCTCTCTTCCTAAATCTTTCTTGTTATTTGTAGGAAATGTCTCCCATTTACTACCAACTATGTATTCTACTGCAGACTGTGCAGTGTTAGTAGAGCAGAGACTTTTTCAAAAAAACAAGCCAGTAAGTATTATTGAACAATAACCCAATTCTTTTTTGTCATTTACAACTTTTACCAATACAACAGATATCCATAGCCAACATTTTAATTTTATCATACAATGATATTTTTTACGACTTTTTTCTGCACAAATAACTTCAATCTTATATACTGTATAATAATGCTTGTTTTTTGACTCTCGTTTGCGAAGCACAAAAGGGAGTCTTTGCAGCTACCCTGATTAGGTTTTGGTAAAAATCCATGAATATGAATTAACTGATTTGCATGATAAGTAGCTGATTTTTAGCTGTTTCACTGATATCTAAAGAACCATTCATTGGATTTTGATGAAACTTGGAACATAGTTGCTCTGAACTAATGCGCAGATTTGATTAGTTTTAGGTAAAAATCCGGACATATTAATTACCTAATTTGCATAATGATTAATCAATTTTCGACTTTTCCACTGATATCTCAAGTACTAATCATCACATTTCATTAAAACTTGGTACATATATGTCATAGGACACGACACAGATCTGATAGTTTCTAGGGTAATATCAGTACATATTAATTAGCTAATTTGCATAATTAATTAATTTTCAGCTTTTGATATTTCAAGTAGTAATCATCACATTTCAATGACACTTGGTACATAGATGTCATAGGACACTGCACAGACCTGATAGTTTTTAGGGTAATATTCAGTATATATTAATTAGCTAATTTGCATAATAAATTAATTTTCAGCTTTTGATATTTCAAGTAGTAATTATCACATTTCAATGAAAGTGTGTACATAGTTACTTGAGGACTGTGCAGAGACCTGATTAGTTTTTGGTAAATATTTATTCTTATTAATCACCTAATTAACAAAATTAATTAACACTGATATCTCAATTACTGATCATCACATTTGAATAAAATTTGGTACATAAATTCTCTAGGACAATAGACAGGCCCAATTAATTTTTGGTTAAAAAAATTTGTTCATATTAATTATCTAATTAGCATAATAATTCATAATTTGTTTGTTCTAATCACATTTCAATGAAAGTTTGTACAAAGATATTACATTACTTATTAGTTTTACACTCAAATCTGTTCATATAAGTTACCTGATTTACATAATTAGTTTTCAGCTTTTCCATCAATATCTCAAGTACAAGTAATTTTTACTTAATTTTTAATGTGTCTTCAATACTCTCAGCACACGGAGTTCTTTCTAAGCTTTCTCCGATTTTAGGTTTCAGTCAGATGTGCCAAACAGCAATTGCCAATTTGATGGTGAAGCACCAGCATGATAAAGTACCAAGAACTATGTTTTCAAAAGATAAAGAAATAATTCCATTTCTTGAAAGGAACTGGGAAGTTTTGACGACTATGCCACGAAGAATCAAACAGACATGGCATACAACAATTTATAAAACAGTGGTGAGTTAAAAGGTCAAATTTATTCCTGTAGTAAAATAAATGTGACATTTTCATGCACACAATAATATTTTATTCATTCATAGTTATTAGCCCTGAGTACAGTCCTGTAGATTGTCCTACTTCTGCTGATCATTTGCCCCCCCCCCCCCCCCCCAGTCCTGAGAAGGCGCATAGACTGGGGATTCAACACTATGTGAAGGAGTGTATTGGGCAATTTAAGAGGCATTCAGCTTTGCAGTTAAAAAAATATTTCCCACTAGGGTCGATCAAATCGACATTTTCCAACGGCAAAAGAAAATATACGCTGCCATCTTGTTATGACGTATTTATAAACAAACTGTCGTTTTGTTGCGTAAAATTAGCTTTCGCCAACGTTTCAGTACTGTAGGTACATGTTTCGGCCACAAGAAAGGTATTTATGATCACTAGATCATAATTGTGTGGAACGATATCGACGAAATTCAGGAATAAGTTGTAGGGATTTTGTTCTACGGCTACAGTGACGCCGACTTGGACTTTGAGGGTTTTGAGTTTGACGAAGATGGCAATGAACGTACAAGTAAAGCTATGAATTTTTATAATTTTTACTGTGTAAATTTGTAAATTATTATTGATTTGCATGACGGTTGATTCGTAATTTGTCGAGACCGGAAATCATTTTACGCAGTTTAACCCCTGACATTTTAATTCATTTTGAGTTCAGGCGTATTGGGCGCGTTTTATTATTTCTGGTTTATTTGTCACATTATAAGCAATGCATTATTTTTGTTTTACTTCTAGTGTTGCATATTGTTCATTTATTTCCGTTGCATGTTTTCATTTGCCGTTCTATGCCGCAGTTCGATCTGCGTGTTGTCAATTTTCGAGAATTTTCATTTTTTTTGCCAGGGATCTCCTGGCAAACGCCCACCCCTTCTTTTTGGCAATTTTCAATGTTCAGGACCCTGGGCTTAAACATGTAGCCGGAATAATACAGTAGTTATATGAGATCGAAAGGTTGGAAGGCCACAAACAAAGGATGTTGTTGTTTCATTCAGTCATGAATACATGTTATTTATGTATGAGATAGGAATATAAGACTCTTCGTATGTTTTTTTGATGAATTTGGTGAATTTTTGACTCTCGTGTGCGAAGCACACAATGGGAGTCTTTGCAGTTAGTGTGTCTCTGTGTGTGTGTGTGTGTGTGTGTGTGTGTTTGTGTGTATGTACATGTACATATGTATGTATGTATGTATGTATGTGTGTCCATCTGCTCCACTGATATCTCAAGAACCATACATCAATTTTTGATGAAACTTGGTGCATAGATGCTCTGGGCCAATGCGATTTGATTAGGTTTCGGTAAAAATCCATGCATATTAATTACCTAATTTGCATGATACTTAGCTGATTTTTAGCTGTTCCACTGATATCTAAAAAACCGCTCATTGGATTTTGATGAAACTTGGCACATATATGCTCCAAATTAATGCCCAGATTTGATTAGTTTTTGGTAAAAATCTGTGCAATATTAATTACCTAATTTGCATAATGATTAATCAATTTTCGACTTTTCCACTGATATCTCAAGTACTAATCATCACATTTCAATAAAACTTGTAATTTTTTTGTTCTGTTCTGTTCATATTAGTTACCTGATTTACATAATTAGTTTTCAGCTTTTTCATCACTCTCTCATGTACAAATAATTTTGAATTAATTTTTAATGTGTCTTCAATACTCTCAGCACACGGGAGTTCTTTCTACGCTTTCTTTGATTTATTCAGTGCTTCTTCCCTACCCATCTGTGCAGAGTATATCATGTATCATCAATTCTTGGCCTTCTATAAAACTTATAAAACGGTTACTTTGATACTTTCATTTCATTCACTACATTCATAGACTCTCGGTCAGTCAAAATGACTATTTTGAACTGTAGGCATTAATCAGCGATTCTGCCAATGACGGAGAGATAGAATCTAAGTCAGGGGAAGCCCCATAACCCCAAGATTCTTTTCCCTTACGACACGAACCACGTGACCGAGGCCATATGGCGGCGCCATTACGGCTGGCTAATCACTCTGGTTCCTTTTTCTCCGCATCGAGCGGGGATGAAGTTTAGCGGGTCTGCCTGGATCGCTTGCTTTTTCCTGTCCGGGTCTCTAGCTTGTGTTGTTGCCGCTGCCACGGCATCCGACATTGTAGCTGGTAGGATAAGTTTTCCTTGTCTTTTTTACCCTCGTGTCGTTTTCCCCTTTGTGTGTAGCATTTTTCACAACAAAGAAATAAAACTCGGGCGTCGTAGCTTAATCACTCGTTGATTTTGTTGCGTCACCTTTTTCAACTGTCGTCTTCTTTTTATGCGTGATCTATGTTTTTAGAAATGGATAGATGTAATGAAAGCACCAGAAGCTCGCTGCCGTTTTTTTCTTTCCTCGTTTTTCGAGACGTCTGTGCTGTGGTTATATTCAAAATTTACCAGCATAGAACCCACATCAGAAATGCTTTTGCCGTGGCTGCGTGCAGGGTTTTTGCCTTGAAGTGTGTTTTTCACTTGAGTTCTGAACCCTGAGATATTTTATCAGAGCCATCAAAATTGCTGTGACTGACCGCGTCGCTCGTATTTTCACAGCAAGGTTGCGCGTCCAGTAAAAATCGGTTAAAGTGAGTTGCGTGTTTGGCATGAGTGGAAAGTCCTCACACTCGGCTACCGGTACTTCTTGTACTGAGCTGCCGAGTAGGATCCCTTTGTGGATCCTTCCTCGCACGGCGCCGGGCTTGCCTCCGAGATGAAGGCTTTGGTCGAAGGACTGTTGGGGCAAATTGCGTCCCTGGCAGGCCGGGTAGATCAAGCACATTCAGAGCGAGCTGTCTTCGCTGCGGCCCCTCTGTGGGCAAGCAGGAAGAATCACGAAAGCATCGCTCGCATTCAACATGTCTCTTCCGGGGAACCCCCCGTTCCCAGCCTCGGCTCTCCCGCTAATTTGGGTGAAACCAAGGCTCAGGCTAGTCGCACCGGGTCTCCTCTGGGGCCTCAGGCGCTGAATGCCAACAGGGATGCTGGCAGCCAAGCCTCCGATTTCGGGGCAGGGCTTTCGGGTCAGGGCACATGTTGCAACTCACCCCTACTTTCAGCCAGTCAGAGTTCGTCGCGCGGTAATGGTACAACGGAAACGAATTTCTCCCTACCGACCCACGGGCGCCCCAGAGGGAACCAACCCTGTCATGAGACGCACAGTCGAACACACTCTCTCTCCCATATTTAAGTGGAAAGGAGTCAGTTCGCTCACGTTGGATACAGCCGGTACCTCGGGTGGTCCCTCAGTCTTCCATCCGTAACGACTCGGTGAGCCATGCCATTGGGGTGATGCGGAGTATCATCGATCCTAGTTATACAATGTAAATACCAGCCAGGGTTCGTCACGCGGAAATGGTACAACGGTAAAGAATTTACCTTTGTGTCCGGTCTCCGCTGTGGGTTTTGACTCTCTCCTTACCGACCAACAGGCGTCCCCAGAGGGAACCAACCCTGTCATGAGACGCACAGTCGAACATGCTCTCTCTCCCATGTTTAAGTGGAAAGGAGACAGTTCGCTCGTGTCAGATACAGCCGGTACCTCGGGCGGTTTCTCAGAGTCTTCCATCCGTAATGACTCAGTGAGGCATGCCATTGAGGTGATGCGGAGTATCATTGATCCTAGTGATACAATGTAAATACCCCCACCCTTATTCTAAGGTGACCACTTCCGGTTGCTTCAACGCTTATGGGATCACGGGCGTCTGGATCCAAAGCTTGTCGGCTTGTCTCTTCATGCAAACGGTGTTGATGGGCGGACGTTGGTCAGCCGCGAAGGAGGTAACACTTAAGGTCCCCCCAGGTGGGAAAAAAATTTATGCAACACTTTCCGCTGGACCAAACACTACCCGGTCGGTATGGTTTCGGGATCAGACCTCAAAGTGTGGGATGAGATCAAAACACCCCCAACCGGATCCCAAGGCTCCTTCCCCAGACCCCGGTATCATGAATTTCCGTTTGGCAAACCAGGTAAAGGGGGACAGCCGCGTTCCATGGGCATTCTCGCCAGCTCCATCTGAGACGATCCATCACGCCCTGAGGGCAGAGTTGCTTGAGCACATTATTGTATGCATCCAATACTCTGAGACCTAGGAGGCAGAACGCACCAGCTTCCTAGACCAGGCGACACATTTACTGGTGGCCCACCGCACATCCACATGCGACATCCCCTAGTGTCACCTGGCCCTCTTGGCCGGGGCCACTACTCTGCAACGAGACGTGGCCTTAGACGTGTGTGTTTTCGCCGGCAAACTGAGTCAGGGGGTACGTCCACACCTCAGTGACGCAGACTGGACATCTTCCACCCTCTTTGCTCGCTAGCCAGAGTCAGCCAGGAGGCAAGCGCTCCTACTCTTCCACAGGAGGGAAGAGTATTGGCGCGCCCCCAGGGAGGAAGGGTCCAGGTGGTGGCTCCTCACCCTCCTGGGGCGGTCGTCCACCCTGGCAGCGGGGGAAGCATGTTTGACGCTTACCTTTGCGACCGGGGGGGACAGGCATGTGTTCTGTCAGTGGGCAGTTCACAACTTAGTGACTAGGCCTTGGGGAAACTCACCTCATGAAAGAAGAGAGCACCCAGCCCTCGCAACTGCCGAACCCATGGCCACATATCCCTGTCGTACACAGATTGTGCCAGTGTAGTCCGGTTTGGAGGCAGCGGGTGACCGATCCCTGGACTTTCCAGGTGGTGACATACGGTTACGGGATACCGCTAAAATCTCCATTCCCCCGCCAGTGTCTCCCCTATTGGGGACTGCCAGGGGACTCCTGCAAGGCGGAAGCAATCTGACAGGAAGTAGCAGTTTGCTGGAAAAGGGCGCCATACACAGGGTAGATCAGCCAGCATTAAGTCCAGGCTTCTACCCAAATGTGTCCAGTTCTGAACCTAGGCAGACTGAATCAGTATGTGCTCCTCGATTGGTTCCGCATGGAGACACCATTCAGGGTTCTTCTCGCCATCTACTGTTTCGACTAGCGAGCCCCAATAGACTTAAGCTGGGCCTACCTGCACATACCGATGCAACTGGCGAGTTTGCCATCTTCTTCGAATCGCCCAGTTGGGGCAAGTATTCGAATTTCGGGTGCTCCTCTTCGGGTTATGCACAGCGTCCTACGTGTTCACCAGAGTGATGAAACAGGTAGTGCTGCTGCTTCACCAAATGGCGGTTCACCTTAATCCGTACCTAGACAACTGGTTTCTACACAACCCAGTCAAAGGGTTATTAGCCAAACATGTCAGGCTAACACAGGATTTACTTCACCAGTTGGGCTCTTTAGTAAATCAACAAGTCCCATCCCGATCCAACGCAACAGTTGGTGTTCTTGGGCATGGAGTTTGACACAGAGGTAGACTTGGTATAGCTATTTTAAGCGCGTTGCCTAGTGCTAAGCAACCTAGCTGAATGCCTAGTGAGATATCCCTCTGTGTCCCTCCAAGAACTAATGAGGTTTATCGGAATGATGAGCTCCGTTCAAAGGGTAGTTCCCCAGGCCGCATTATGCAGTCGTCTGGTCCAACGCTTGTTATTGGAACACCGAGCTCACCTACAGGAACTAGACAGGCGAGTATTGATCTCGGACCAAGTGAAGGAAGTCAAGACTCAACTTTATGAAACATTCTTTTAAATTGTTTTATTTTATTAAGTCAATATTCTATTTTACTATCACATTTTTACTAACACAATGACGAGAGAAAGGAAGAAAGCGAAGAGGCTGATGACAGATATTTTTGGCACAGGGTCATATTATGACCAACCCCATGAGTGGTTTGAAAGGGACAATGATTTTGAACTATCTGCATCCATGTAAAAGATTTTCAACTACTTAACCAATGACGACATCGATACATCAGATGAGGAAGCGAGTACAAGCAATCTGTTGCTCGTCGATGTCAGCAAAATAAACAGTCATCATTACCATTAATGCTTTAATTAACGTTAATTTGCCGATCAAATTTTCTATTGACACTGTCATTTTAGTTTTCTGTCCTCAGCAATGGTTTTTTTCAATCCATTCACACATTTTCACGTTTTTTCTCTCACTAAATAATATTAATAAAACTAAGTTGATTGCCTAGATGCAGTTTGACCCGATACACGCTTTGTTTGGAGTTCAAAGTAATAAACGTAGTCATAACAAATTATACTTGCTAAAGAACATAACATCGATATAGCATACTAGTAATCAAAAACAGTAAACTAATAATTCACGAGCAGTAACTAAATAAGGAACTGTTTTCCTGTGATTTCTACAACGTCTAGCTATGGTCTTGCTGCAGTAAATTGTTTCTTGGAACATCAGCCATTTCGTTTCACCATGACATTGTCCCTCAAGAATGTGTCAAATATCAAATTTATTAGATGACAAAAAGCAAACCTGCATTGAAATCAGAAGAATAGATCTTTTGATTATCGGAAACACAATTCAATGGATCTGATTAGGGGTAATAAGGACAATGTATGGGGCAAATTTTACCTGTAAATTCTACAGTGTACACTCATAATCAGTCAAACTTGTCCCTCTACACTTAGGCTTTTGAATCGTACATATTCTGAATGAGACAGAGAATGCTTTATTCAAAAAACGTCATCAAACCCTTCTTGTTACCTGAAAGAGTAAAAGTAGATAGTATTTATTTATCTACTTTTTAGCTCTGCTGTCAACAAAGTCGACACAGCGGAGCTGTTCATATTACTGATTGTCCGTCGTCCTCAACTTTACAATTTCAACTTCTTCTTCAAAACCGCAAATCAGAATGTTTTCAAATTTGATATGCAAGTACCTTGGATGGTTCTTTCTCAGATTTGTTCATTTCATGTTGAAATCTCAAATTCTCTATTTTTGGTGAATATTTTTGATAAAAAGTGATATCTTGAGTTCTTAATTGAAATGTTCATTGCTAACAGTGGAGCTATCTCAGCCGAGAGGCTGCTTGTTTGACAAATTTTGAAATTGACCAATAAATTGGTATTTCATGTGTTTATTGTCTCAATACATAACAATATAAATATGCAACTTATCAATATATTTATTTCTCAATTTATTGTTTTTATTCAATTCAATACACCTTGCTCTTATTCTTTAACATTTATATTCTAAAATATAAACGAACACAACTACTGTATTGCTTAGTAGCAAATGATCGAGGAAGCTTAATCGGGTCTATGCTGCGTTTCAAAATTGTTGATTATTACCAAGTAATGATTATAATAACCAAGTAATGGTTATGAAATGCAAATAAATTTCAACTTATTTCATAATGAGAATGATTTTGATCGCATTTTCAACATTCGATGCTGTAGAAATGAATATCCGCAATGTTTTGATCTGAGACGGTGTTCTTTGACCTTATGAATGAAAATGATGGATGATGCCAACGTGTTCAAATTACCATAGCTCATTTAAATATGTTGATGTTACTGAACACACTACGGAAGAGATTTGCTGATGTTGTTGTATGATCATTTGGCTTGGATTTTGATAGGAAAGCGGAATTTTTTTCGAAAGATTAACTGAGCATTTGAAGAATAATTTAACATTGTTTACAGCGATAACAGCACATTGTCAAAACAAAGCTTACCTATTGATGCTAGTCGCAATAAACATCAATACTCTTGAATAGGCGTCAATGACTAAAGTGAAACTTTTAGGCTTCAGAAAAGATTAAAATAACACCTTAAAAAAACTGCTGACAAATTTCTTAGTCCATTTTATTTTCTAAAAAACTCAAACAGCTGTTAACGACCCTGGACGAATTTACGGCAGAATCCGGTATTCTGCATCTAACTCAACCCTATGCGACAAACTTGATATTATGTGTTCATTATTGTTCAACAAGTACATAAGTGGCAATTTAGTCATAGATGAGAAAACTGTACATGAAGAGTGCCTTATATATACATATCGGCAATGCAAGCTGCCCAGCAAGTTCCCTTTCTTACGTCACAGTGGAATTTCTATATGCGAATGAGAAGCTAATGTAATGAGGAGCCTCGTTTTAAAACACACAAAAACAAAGTTGCCATAGACTTGAAACGAGTAGACTGAGTTTGAAACGCATTTTTGCACTTTAAAAAAATATTTTATGCTCAAAAACATAAAATTAATAATATTTATGAACCAATGAATGATTTTAGGCAAGAAAATAGCAGCCATTTCACAGGCACTTTAACTTGACCCCTAATCTCTATTGCCCCCTCAAATTGTATATGCCCCTCTTGATTTGGGGGTCTGGAGGGTTAGGGTTTGATTTCGGGTGAGGGATGGGGTTACATTGGAAAGTGTTTCCCCTCTGAAATTCAATTCAAGATAATCAACTCATTTATGATATTTGATAGGAGCTTGTAATATAGTAAAAATAAGGCTATCTTTACAGCACTCAAATGTTACTTTTATGTTTGTCAATGTCTTGAATAAGAAAGCTTTGATACTTTGTTTGGTTTTACAGATTAAAGACAGTGATATATTTATTTGTCAAGAGAAACTGGATGGGGAAGGAGATCCTAGAGAATATCCAATGTTTGGTCTAATTGATAAGGTATTGTAATTATTGTCACAACTACTGTAAAAGTCTTACTTGTCAACACTGCAATAGCTCATTGTTTGCTCTTTCTCACATGTGACTTGTTGGTGCAAACACAATTAGCTTGTCAATTGTCATGCGATCTGACTCAAATTCATTCAAATCTTGTATTAAGATTAATATGTTTGTTTTCTTCAGAACTTAATTAATATTGTTCCTAATTATGAGCCTAATGTGAAGTTAACAAGTTCCTACAAGGCTTCAGATAATGGCCAGAAATTAGGATCATCAATTGGTTCCAATGGTACGTTCTAATTATTCTATTTTATATATCTTATAAATGGATGCTTACATATTCAAGTGGTTTCAGAAAAAAAAACTGCTTAAGTGCAATTGTGGTTGCTTTTTTAGGTACCTTATTGTTATCACTGGGAAAAAGTAGGGGTGCAAAACGAAAAACTCAAGATAGCAGCCTGACGAGCACAACTTCTAAAAAATCCAGAGGGTAAGATCACTCTGTTTTTATACTCGTGTGTCATTGACTTGATGTGTGTGTGTTCCTATGTTGTGGTACATGTATCAGGGATAGAAGTAGTAATAGTTTATTGCATCTTTATAGAAATAGAACATTTTTATGAGTTGTTAGCAATAAATATATGGGTAACTAAAACTAAAAAGTAGTACAAGTAACATCAAAAGAAAAATTATGCAATTTCATTTCTTGTTGTGAAGCATCGGTTTACAACACTTCTAATGCTTTTGATCATCTCAACTCTATTTTAAGTAGATTTATAAGATTCTTGAATGAATTGGTGATTTTAGCTTAGAATTCAAATATTTGCCAGGGTTTTTTGTTAGTCTAAATGATATTTAAGGGAAAGGAGTAAAAAGTGCAATTCATCTTCAATCTCACTTAGCAAGCATTGTTTACAAATTTTTTTTTTAACGGTGTCTTTGGCTTTCTCAATTGCTAAATTGTTTTACTTGTTACTTGAATTTTCTTTCTTTATATTTTGTCTCCTGAAATTTATATACCGTAGTTTTCTGTTAATGTTTTATAAATAACTTTAGAATTTGATGACAATAAAATATTAATTTTCTTGTAGATTCTCTTATTAGTCCCCGTTCGGACGAAGTTCAAAAACAGGGACTTATAATTCGGTCTCTGTCCGTCCATCCGTCCGTGCTTCTGTGCGTCCATCCGGAATCATATCTCAGAATCCCTTGGACCGATTCCGTTCATTCTTTGCATGTGCCTCGTACTTTATGTGGGACATATGCACATGCAGTGGTTCAGCGATTCGATTCAAAATGGCCGACTGGCAGCCATCTTGTTTTTTTTGAAAATACTGTAAAGGGGGTAATTATTCACTGGGTTTTAATTTAGCTTATTTCACTGACTGGAAAATGCGCTAAATTAAAACCCAGTGAATATGTAAAATTTAGCATAGAACACATTATCTAAATGACGAAACCGTGAATTTAAAACCCACTGAATATGCCTGAAATGATTAATCGGTGAAATTTAAACCCAGTGAAAATTAGTCATTTTACAGTATTCTATTTTGGACATGCTTTGTCAGTTGTCATTCAAACTTGGTACATAGATTATACATGTTAGGATACATGTCCATGACGATTTATTTCGCAATTGGATCAAAGATGGTCGACTGGCAGGCATCTTGTTTTTTGTTTTTTTTATGCGGTATATTGGACGTGCTCTGTTAGTTTTCATTCAAATTTGGCACATACATGTACTTTATACATGTTAGGATGCATGTTCATGACAATTTGTTTCAAAATCTGGTCAAGGATGGCCGATTGACTTTTTGGCCTTACTACTATATTTCCGCAATTTATGTACCATTTTCATTTGTATTTGGCACATACATCATACATATCAGTGTGTTTCATAATCAGATCAAAGATGGCCGAATAACGGCTGTTTAATTTTGGCCATATTACTACTACACAGAACACGTGTTTTGATGTAAATAAACAATCTGTTGTATACGCCACTTGGAACTCAAGTTTCAAGGACATGCTCGCGACAACCCCTCCGCTTTGATATGACGAGCACAAAGAGAACTTTAAAAAAATTTTACGGGGACTGTGTCATTTTCAATGACTTGTTTCAATATATTTTTCACAGATAGAATCCACAATAAATTTGAGTGTATTTGTTCATGAAATGCTTGTATCGGGAAGGTATTCATGTATGCATGTTCCTATATTGCATCAACTTGTACATGTGTCACAGATTAGACTTTTGACTGGGTATGCGTGTTCCAATGTTGCCTCAACTTGTACATGTGTCATGGATTAGACTTTTGACTGGGTATGCGTGTTCCTATATTGCCTCATCTTGTACATGTGTCAGGGATTAGACTGTTGACTCGGTATGCGTGTTCCAATGTTGCCTCAACTTGTACATGTGTCACAGATTAGACTGTTGACTGGGTATGCGTGTTCCAATGTTGCCTCAACTTGTACATGTGTCAGGGATTAGACTTTTGACTGGGTATGCATGTTCCTATGTTGCCTCAACTTGTACATGTGTCAGGGATTAGACTGTTGACTGGGTATGTGTGTTCCTATGTTGATTCAACTTGTACATGTGTCAGGGATTAGACTTTTGACTGGGTATGCGTGTTCCTATGTTGATTCAACTTGTACATGTGTCAGGGATTAGACTTTTGACTGGGTATGCGTGTTCCTATGTTGCCTCAACTTGTACATGTGTCAGGGATTAGACTTTTGACTGGGTATGCGTGTTCCTATGTTGCCTCAACTTGTACATGTGTCAGGGATTAGACTTTTGACTGGGTATGCGTGTTCCAATGTTGCCTCAACTTGTACATGTGTCAGGGATTAGACTGTTGACTCGGTATGCGTGTTCCTATGTTGATTCAACTTGTACATGTGTCAGGGATTAGACTTTTGACTGGGTATGCGTGTTCCTATGTTGCCTCAACTTGTACATGTGTCAGGGATTAGACTTTTGACTGGGTATGCGTGTTCCAATGTTGATTCAACTTGTACATGTGTCAGGGATTAGACTTTTGACTGGGTATGCATGTTCCAATGTTGCCTCAACTTGTACATGTGTCAGGGATTAGACTTTTGACTGGGTATGCATGTTCCAATGTTGCCTCAACTTGTACATGTGTCAGGGATTAGACTTTTGACTGGGTATGCATGTTCCTATGTTGCCTCAACTTGTACATGTGTCAGGGATTAGACTTTTGACTGGGTATGCGTGTTCCTATGTTGCCTCAACTTGTACATGTGTCAGGGATTAGACTTTTGACTGGGTATGCATGTTCCAATGTTGCCTCAACTTGTACATGTGTCAGGGATTAGACTTTTGACTGGGTATGCATGTTCCAATGTTGCCTCAACTTGTACATGTGTCAGGGATTAGACTTTTGACTGGGTATGCGTGTTCCAATGTTGATTCAACTTGTACATGTGTCAGGGATTAGACTGTTCACTGGGTATGCATGTTCCAATGTTGCCTCAACTTGTACATGTGTCAGGGATTAGACTGTTCACTGGGTATGCGTGTTCCTATGTTGCCTCAACTTGTACATGTGTCAGGGATTAGACTTTTGACTGGGTATGCATGTTCCAATGTTGCCTCAACTTGTACATGTGTCAGGGATTAGACTTTTGACTGGGTATGCGTGTTCCAATGTTGATTCAACTTGTACATGTGTCAGGGATTAGACTGTTCACTGGGTATGCATGTTCCAATGTTGCCTCAACTTGTACATGTGTCAGGGATTAGACTTTTGACTGGGTATGCGTGTTCCAATGTTGCCTCAACTAGTACATGTGTCAGGGATTAGACTTTTGACTGGGTATGCGTGTTCCAATGTTGCCTCAACTTGTACATGTGTCAGGGATTAGACTTTTGACTGGGTATGCGTGTTCCAATGTTGATTCAACTTGTACATGTGTCAGGGATTAGACTGTTCACTGGGTATGCATGTTCCAATGTTGCCTCATCTTGTACATGTGTCAGGGATTAGACTTTTGACTGGGTATGCGTGTTCCAATGTTGCCTCAACTTGTACATGTGTCAGGGATTAGACTGTTGACTGGGTATGCGTGTTCCTATGTTGCCTCAACTTGTACATGTGTCAGGGATTAGACTGTTGACTGGGTATGCGTGTTCCAATGTTGATTCAACTTGTACATGTGTCAGGGATTAGACTGTTGACTGGGTATGCATGTTCCAATGTTGCCTCAACTTGTACATGTGTCAGGGATTAGACTGTTGACTGGGTATGCGTGTTCCTATGTTGCCTCAACTTGTACATGTGTCAGGGATTAGACTTTTGACTGGGTATGCGTGTTCCAATGTTGCCTCAACTTGTACATGTGTCAGGGATTAGACTTTTGACTGGGTATGCATGTTCCAATGTTGCCTCAACTTGTACATGTGTCAGGGATTAGACTTTTGACTGGGTATGCATGTTCCAATGTTGCCTCAACTTGTACATGTGTCAGGGATTAGACTTTTGACTGGGTATGCGTGTTCCTATATTGCCTCATCTTGTACATGTGTCAGGGATTAGACTTTTGACTGGGTATGCATGTTCCAATGTTGCCTCAACTTGTACATGTGTCAGGGATTAGACTTTTGACTGGGTATGCGTGTTCCAATGTTGCCTCAACTTGTACATGTGTCAGGGATTAGACTTTTGACTGGGTATGCGTGTTCCAATGTTGATTCAACTTGTACATGTGTCAGGGATTAGACTGTTCACTGGGTATGCATGTTCCAATGTTGCCTCAACTTGTACATGTGTCAGGGATTAGACTTTTGACTGGGTATGCATGTTCCAATGTTGCCTCAACTTGTACATGTGTCAGGGATTAGACTGTTGACTGGGTATGCGTGTTCCTATGTTGCCTCAACTTGTACATGTGTCAGGGATTAGACTTTTGACTGGGTATGCGTGTTCCAATGTTGCCTCAACTTGTACATGTGTCAGGGATTAGACTTTTGACTGGGTATGCGTGTTCCTATTTTGCCTCATCTTGTACATGTGTCAGGGATTAGACTTTTGACTGGGTATGCGTGTTCCAATGTTGCCTCATCTTGTACATGTGTCAGGGATTAAACTTTTGACTGGGTATGCGTGTTCCAATGTTGCCTCAACTTGTACATGTGTCAGGGATTAGACTTTTGACTGGGTATGCATGTTCCAATGTTGCCTCAACTTGTACATGTGTCAGGGATTAGACTTTTGACTGGGTATGCGTGTTCCAATGTTGCCTCATCTTGTACATGTGTCAGGGATTAAACTTTTGACTGGGTATGCGTGTTCCAATGTTGCCTCAACTTGTACATGTGTCAGGGATTAGACTTTTGACTGGGTATGCATGTTCCAATGTTGCCTCAACTTGTACATGTGTCAGGGATTAGACTTTTGACTGGGTATGCGTGTTCCAATGTTGCCTCAACTTGTACATGCGTCAGGGATTAGACTTTTGACTGGGTATGCATGTTCCAATGTTGCCTCAACTTGTACATGTGTCAGGGATTAGACTGTTGACTGGGTATGCGTGTTCCTATGTTGCCTCAACTTGTACATGTGTCAGGGATTAGACTTTTGACTGGGTATGCATGTTCCTATGTTGCCTCAACTTGTACATGTGTCAGGGATTAGACTTTTGACTGGGTATGCATGTTCCTATGTTGCCTCAACTTGTACATGTGTCAGGGATTAGATTTTGACTGGGTATGCATGTTCCTATGTTGCCTCAACTTGTACATGTGTCAGGGATTAGACTTTTGACTGGGTATGCATGTTCCTATGTTGCCTCAACTTGTACATGTGTCAGGGATTAGACTGTTGACTGGGTATGCATGTTCCTATGTTGCCTCAACTTGTACATGTGTCAGGGATTAGACTGTTGACTGGGTATGCGTGTTCCTATGTTGCCTCAACTTGTACATGTGTCAGGGATTAGACTTTTGACTGGGTATGCATGTTCCTATGTTGCCTCAACTTGTACATGTGTCAGGGATTAGACTTTTGACTGGGTATGCGTGTTCCAATGTTGCCTCAACTTGTACATGTGTCAGGGATTAGACTTTTGACTGGGTATGCATGTTCCTATGTTGCCTCAACTTGTACATGTGTCAGGGATTAGACTGTTGACTGGGTATGCGTGTTCCTATGTTGCCTCAACTTGTACATGTGTCAGGGATTAGACTTTTGACTGGGTATGCATGTTCCTATGTTGCCTCAACTTGTACATGTGTCAGGGATTAGACTTTTGACTGGGTATGCGTGTTCCAATGTTGCCTCAACTTGTACATGTGTCAGGGATTAGACTTTTGACTGGGTATGCATGTTCCTATGTTGCCTCAACTTGTACATGTGTCAGGGATTAGACTTTTGACTGGGTATGCATGTTCCTATGTTGCCTCAACTTGTACATGTGTCAGGGATTAGATTTTGACTGGGTATGCGTGTTCCAATGTTGCCTCAACTTGTACATGTGTCAGGGATTAGACTTTTGACTGGGTATGCGTGTTCCAATGTTGCCTCAACTTGTACATGTGTCAGGGATTAGACTTTTGACTGGGTATGCATGTTCCTATGTTGCCTCAACTTGTACATGTGTCAGGGATTAGACTTTTGACTGGGTATGCATGTTCCTATGTTGCCTCAACTTGTACATGTGTCAGGGATTAGATTTTGACTGGGTATGCGTGTTCCAATGTTGCCTCAACTTGTACATGTGTCAGGGATTAGACTTTTGACTGGGTATGCGTGTTCCAATGTTGATTCAACTTGTACATGTGTCAGGGATTAGACTGTTGACTGGGTATGCGTGTTCCAATGTTGCCTCAACTTGTACATGTGTCAGGGATTAGACTTTTGACTGGGTATGCGTGTTCCAATGTTGCCTCAACTTGTACATGTGTCAGGGATTAGACTTTTGACTGGGTATGCGTGTTCCTATATTGCCTCAACTTGTACATGTGTCAGGGATTAGACTTTTGACTGGGTATGCATGTTCCTATGTTGCCTCAACTTGTACATGTGTCAGGGATTAGATTTTGACTGGGTATGCGTGTTCCAATGTTGCCTCATCTTGTACATGTGTCAGGGATTAGACTTTTGACTGGGTATGCGTGTTCCTATATTGCCTCAACTTGTACATGTGTCAGGGATTAGACTTTTGACTGGGTATGCATGTTCCTATGTTGCCTCAACTTGTACATGTGTCAGGGATTAGATTTTGACTGGGTATGCGTGTTCCAATGTTGCCTCAACTTGTACATGTGTCAGGGATTAGACTTTTGACTGGGTATGCATGTCCTATATTGCCTCATCTTGTACATGTGTCAGGGATTAGACTTTTGACTGGGTATGCATGTTCCTATGTTGCCTCAACTTGTACATGTGTCAGGGATTAGACTTTTGACTGGGTATGCGTGTTCCAATGTTGCCTCAACTTGTACATGTGTCAGGGATTAGACTTTTGACTGGGTATGCATGTTCCTATGTTGCCTCAACTTGTACATGTGTCAGGGATTAGACTTTTGACTGGGTATGCGTGTTCCAATGTTGCCTCAACTTGTACATGTGTCAGGGATTAGACTTTTGACTGGGTATGCGTGTTCCAATGTTGCCTCAACTTGTACATGTGTCAGGGATTAGACTTTTGACTGGGTATGCGTGTTCCTATGTTGCCTCAACTTGTACATGTGTCAGGGATTAGACTGTTGACTGGGTATGCATGTTCCTATGTTGATTCAACTTGTACATGTGTCAGGGATTAGACTTTTGACTGGGTATGCGTGTTCCTATGTTGCCTCAACTTGTACATGTGTCAGGGATTAGACTGTTGACTGGGTATGCATGTTCCTATGTTGCCTCAACTTGTACATGTGTCAGGGATTAGACTTTTGACTGGGTATGCGTGTTCCTATGTTGATTCAACTTGTACATGTGTCAGGGATTAGACTTTTGACTGGGTATGCATGTTCCAATGTTGCCTCAACTTGTACATGTGTCAGGGATTAGACTTTTGACTGGGTATGCGTGTTCCAATGTTGCCTCAACTTGTACATGTGTCAGGGATTAGACTTTTGACTGGGTATGCGTGTTCCAATGTTGCCTCAACTTGTACATGCGTCAGGGATTAGACTTTTGACTGGGTATGCGTGTTCCAATGTTGCCTCAACTTGTACATGTGTCAGGGATTAGACTGTTGACTGGGTATGCGTGTTTCAATGTTGCCTCAACTTGTACATGTGTCAGGGATTAGACTTTTGACTGGGTATGCATGTTCCTATGTTGCCTCAACTAGTACATGTGTCAGGGATTAGACTGTTGACTGGGTATGCGTGTTCCAATGTTGCCTCAACTTGTACATGTGTCAAGGATTAGACTTTTGACTGGGTATGCGTGTTCCAATGTTGCCTCATCTTGTACATGTGTCAGGGATTAGACTTTTGACTGGGTATGCATGTTCCAATGTTGCCTCAACTTGTACATGTGTCAGGGATTAGACTTTTGACTGGGTATGCATGTTCCAATGTTGCCTCAACTAGTACATGTGTCAGGGATTAGACTTTTGACTGGGTATGTGTGTTCCAATGTTGCCTCAACTAGTACATGTGTCAGGGATTAGACTTTTGACTGGGTATGTGTGTTCCAATGTTGATTCAACTTGTACATGTGTCAGGGATTAGACTGTTGACTGGGTATGCAAGTTCCAATGTTGCCTCAACTTGTACATGTGTCAGGGATTAGACTGTTGACTGGGTATGCGTGTTCCTATATTGCCTCATCTTGTACATGTGTCAGGGATTAGACTTTTGACTGGGTATGCGTGTTCCTATATTGCCTCATCTTGTACATGTGTCAGGGATTAGACTTTTGACTGGGTATGCATGTTCCAATGTTGCCTCAACTTGTACATGTGTCAAGGATTAGACTTTTGACTGGGTATGCGTGTTCCAATGTTGCCTCAACTTGTACATGTGTCAGGGATTAGACTTTTGACTGGGTATGCGTGTTCCTATATTGCCTCATCTTGTACATGTGTCAGGGATTAGACTTTTGACTGGGTATGCATGTTCCAATGTTGCCTCAACTTGTACATGTGTCAAGGATTAGACTTTTGACTGGGTATGCGTGTTCCAATGTTGCCTCAACTTGTACATGTGTCAGGGATTAGACTTTTGACTGGGTATGCGTGTTCCAATGTTGCCTCAACTTGTACATGTGTCAGGGATTAGACTTTTGACTGGGTATGCGTGTTCCAATGTTGCCTCAACTTGTACATGTGTCAAGGATTAGACTGTTGACTGGGTATGCGTGTTCCAATGTTGCCTCAACTTGTACATGTGTCAGGGATTAGACTGTTGACTCGGTATGCGTGTTCCAATGTTGCCTCAACTTGTACATGTGTCAGGGATTAGACTTTTGACTGGGTATGCGTGTTCCAATGTTGCCTCAACTTGTACATGTGTCAGGGATTAGACTTTTGACTGGGTATGCGTGTTCCTATGTTGCCTCAACTTGTACATGTGTCAGGGATTAGACTTTTGACTGGGTATGCGTGTTCCAATGTTGCCTCAACTTGTACATGTGTCACAGATTAGACTGTTGACTGGGTATGCGTGTTCCTATGTTGCCTCAACTTGTACATGTGTCAGGGATTAGACTTTTGACTGGGTATGCGTGTTCCAATGTTGCCTCAACTTGTACATGTGTCAGGGATTAGACTTTTGACTGGGTATGCGTGTTCCTATGTTGATTCAACTTGTACATGTGTCAGGGATTAGACTGTTGACTGGGTATGCGTGTTCCTATGTTGCCTCAACTTGTACATGTGTCAGGGATTAGACTTTTGACTGGGTATGTGTGTTCCTATGTTGATTCAACTTGTACATGTGTCAGGGATTAGACTGTTGACTGGGTATGCGTGTTCCAATGTTGCCTCAACTTGTACATGTGTCAGGGATTAGACTTTTGACTGGGTATGCGTGTTCCAATGTTGCCTCAACTTGTACATAATAATAATAATAATAATAATAACTCTATTTAATTAAGCGCAACAATTCCAACATATGAAGATCAAAGGCGCTGATACAATAAACAATCAGTCAAATATTAAAAGCACATTTAAATAAGTGCGTTTTCAGTCTGGATTTAAAAATGTCTACTGAAGGACTAGAACGAACAGACAGAGGTAATTCATTAAAAAGTTTAGGACCTAAATTTTCAAAAGCACGGTCTTTGTATAACACCTTGGACTTTTTACTACACATCTGACGAGTTTTAATAAGAAACTTCGATTCAGATCTTAAACTACAACTCGGTACATAAAATTCGATTAATTCACATAGATAATTTGGGGCAAAACCATACAAAGATTTATACACTAGTAAAAGTAATTTGAAATTGATTCTTTGTACAACTGGTAACCAATGAAGTTTAATAAAAATGTCTGTAATGTGGTCATATTTTCGAGCACGAGTGACAAGGCGGGCTGCTGCATTTTGTACACGAATAAGAGGTTTTATCTTAGTTACAGGGAGACCAGACAATAGTGAATTACAGCTGTCTAAGCGAGAAGATATGAAAGCATGTACCAACTTTTCAGTATCAGATTGGGATAATGATTTACGAATACGATTAATATTTCTTAGATGGGAATATCCAGATCTACAAATAGTAGAAATGTGTGTTTCCATAGACAGCTGCGAATCAAACAAGACACCTAAGTTTCTAGCACTTGACGAAGCACTAACCAATTCTTCACCAATTGCGATACTAGACAAAGGACACGAGTCTTGTGAGAATCTCCGAGACGACATGCACACAAATTCAGTTTTCGACACATTCAAAAGTAGGAAATTACAAGACATCCAATCGCTAACATCTTGAATACATGTCTGAAGTATCACCCGGGCGCGAATTTGATCATCTTCAGAAACCGATAAATAAATCTGTGTGTCATCGGCGTAAAAATGATATTTTACGCCGTGACGTCGCAATAACTCGCCCAATGGACGCATGTACATTGAGAACAATAATGGCCCTAAGACGGAGCCCTGTGGAACACCGGTTACTAATATAGACGTCATATCAGAAAATACATTTCCAATTTTCACTTTTTGAATGCGGTTACTCAAATACGACTCAAACCATTTGATGATGAGACCATTTAAACCAAAATTTGATCTCAACCTATCGATGAGAATCCTGTGATTCACAGTATCAAAAGCGGCTGAAAGATCCAAAAGTACGAGAGCAACTGAATTCTTAGAATTATCAATACTGCATAGTACATCGTTAGCGACCCGCAAAAGAGCCGTTTCAGTGCTATGTGCGGTCCGATACGCTGATTGAAACTCTTCATACAACGAATAATTCTCTAAATGTTGTTTCACTCTGGATGCAACGACACGTTCAAGGACTTAGATATAAAAGACAAATTAGAAATCGGTCGATAATTTTTCAGCATGTTTGAATCCAACGATGCTTTCTTGAGCAGAGGTTTAATCAGCGCACATTTCATTTTCTCAGGAACACTTCCAGTGCGAAGTGATTCATTTATGATATCTGTTATAGGTGAAAGCAGGATAGAAAGGATCTTTTCATCTTTTAATATATTAGTGGGTAAACAGTCCAAATCGCACGAAGCCGACGACGATTTTTTTATAATTTTAATTATTTCATCCTCCGTGGCTGGTTCAAAACATTTCAATTCATCATGCAGTTCGTTAAAACGGTTTCCATTCAATAAATTTAGATTTAGTCCTTGATTGATTTTCTTAATCTTATCCACGAAAAACATGCTAAAACGATTCGCTAAATTTATTTTGTTATCGTGAATCGGCAACGCATTCAAATTATTTGTCGAGCCTAGAAGACCATTTACGATGGAAAACAGTTTTCTTTGGTCACCATTACAATCCGCGATCTTATCAGCGAAATAACTCCTACGTGATACATCAATAAGATCATTAACTTTATTTCGTTTAGATTTGTAGATTTGGCGATGGACAGTTAAACCAGTTCGCCGCCACGTCCGTTCAGCTTTACGGCGTTCAGTGCGGGCGTGGTAAATGTCAACATTTATCAGTGTGTCAGGGATTAGACTTTTGACTGGGTATGCATGTCCAATGTTGCCTCAACTAGTACATGTGTCAGGGATTAGACTTTTGACTGGGTATGCGTGTTCCAATGTTGCCTCAACTTGTACATGTGTCAGGGATTAGACTGTTGACTGGGTATGCATGTTCCAATGTTGCCTCAACTTGTACATGTGTCAGGGATTAGACTTTTGACTGGGTATGCGTGTTCCAATGTTGCCTCAACTAGTACATGTGTCAGGGATTAGACTGTTGACTGGGTATGCGTGTTCCAATGTTGCCTCAACTTGTACATGTGTCAGGGATTAGACTTTTGACTGGGTATGCGTGTTCCAATGTTGCCTCAACTTGTACATGTGTCAGGGATTAGACTGTTGACTGGGTATGCAAGTTCCAATGTTGCCTCAACTTGTACATGTGTCAGGGATTAGACTTTTGACTGGGTATGCGTGTTCCAATGTTGCCTCAACTTGTACATGTGTCAGGGATTAGACTGTTGACTGGGTATGCATGTTCCAATGTTGCCTCAACTTGTACATGTGTCAGGGATTAGACTTTTGACTGGGTATGCGTGTTCCAATGTTGCCTCAACTTGTACATGTGTCAGGGATTAGACTGTTGACTGGGTATGCAAGTTCCAATGTTGCCTCAACTTGTACATGTGTCAGGGATTAGACTGTTGACTGGGTATGCGTGTTCCAATGTTGCCTCAACTTGTACATGTGTCAGGGATTAGACTTTTGACTGGGTATGCGTGTTCCAATGTTGCCTCAACTTGTACATGTGTCAGGGATTAGACTGTTGACTGGGTATGCAAGTTCCAATGTTGCCTCAACTTGTACATGTGTCAGGGATTAGACTGTTGACTCGGTATGCGTGTTCCAATGTTGCCTCAACTTGTACATGTGGCAGGGATTAGACTTTTGACTGGGTATGCGTGTCCTATATTGCCTCATCTTGTACATGTGTCAGGGATTAGACTTTTGACTGGGTATGCGTGTTCCTATGTTGATTCAACTTGTACATGTGTCGGGATTAGACTTTTGACTGGGTATGCGTGTTCCTATGTTGATTCAACTTGTACATGTGTCGGGATTAGACTGTTGACTGGGTATGCATGTTCCAATGTTGCCTCAACTTGTACATGTGTCAGGGATTAGACTTTTGACTGGGTATGCGTGTCCTATATTGCCTCATCTTGTACATGTGTCAGGGATTAGACTTTTGACTGGGTATGCGTGTTCCAATGTTGCCTCAACTTGTACATGTGTCAGGGATTAGACTGTTGACTGGGTATGCAAGTTCCAATGTTGCCTCAACTTGTACATGTGTCAGGGATTAGACTTTTGACTGGGTATGCGTGTTCCAATGTTGCCTCAACTTGTACATGTGTCAGGGATTAGACTGTTGACTGGGTATGCATGTTCCAATGTTGCCTCAACTTGTACATGTGTCAGGGATTAGACTTTTGACTGGGTATGCGTGTTCCAATGTTGCCTCAACTTGTACATGTGTCAGGGATTAGACTGTTGACTGGGTATGCAAGTTCCAATGTTGCCTCAACTTGTACATGTGTCAGGGATTAGACTGTTGACTGGGTATGCAAGTTCCAATGTTGCCTCAACTTGTACATGTGTCAGGGATTAGACTGTTGACTGGGTATGCGTGTTCCAATGTTGCCTCAACTTGTACATGTGTCAGGGATTAGACTTTTGACTGGGTATGCGTGTTCCAATGTTGCCTCAACTTGTACATGTGTCAGGGATTAGACTGTTGACTGGGTATGCAAGTTCCAATGTTGCCTCAACTTGTACATGTGTCAGGGATTAGACTGTTGACTCGGTATGCGTGTTCCAATGTTGCCTCAACTTGTACATGTGGCAGGGATTAGACTTTTGACTGGGTATGCGTGTCCTATATTGCCTCATCTTGTACATGTGTCAGGGATTAGACTTTTGACTGGGTATGCGTGTTCCTATGTTGATTCAACTTGTACATGTGTCGGGATTAGACTTTTGACTGGGTATGCGTGTTCCTATGTTGATTCAACTTGTACATGTGTCGGGATTAGACTGTTGACTGGGTATGCATGTTCCAATGTTGCCTCAACTTGTACATGTGTCAGGGATTAGACTTTTGACTGGGTATGCGTGTCCTATATTGCCTCATCTTGTACATGTGTCAGGGATTAGACTTTTGACTGGGTATGCGTGTTCCAATGTTGCCTCAACTTGTACATGTGTCAGGGATTAGACTTTTGACTGGGTATGCGTGTTCCAATGTTGCCTCAACTTGTACATGTGTCAGGGATTAGACTTTTGACTGGGTATGCGTGTTCCAATGTTGCCTCATCTTGTACATGTGTCAGGGATTAGACTTTTGACTGGGTATGCGTGTTCCTATGTTGATTCAACTTGTACATGTGTCAGGGATTAGACTTTTGACTGGGTATGCGTGTTCCAATGTTGCCTCATCTTGTACATGTGTCAGGGATTAGACTGTTGACTGGGTATGCGTGTTCCAATGTTGCCTCAACTTGTACATGTGTCAGGGATTAGACTGTTGACTGGGTATGCGTGTTTCAATGTTGCCTCAACTTGTACATGTGTCAGGGATTAGACTTTTGACTGGGTATGCGTGTTCCTATGTTGATTCAACTTGTACATGTGTCAGGGATTAGACTTTTGACTGGGTATGCGTGTTCCAATGTTGCCTCAACTTGTACATGTGTCAGGGATTAGACTGTTGACTCGGTATGCGTGTTCCAATGTTGCCTCAACTTGTACATGTGGCAGGGATTAGACTTTTGACTGGGTATGCGTGTCCTATATTGCCTCATCTTGTACATGTGTCAGGGATTAGACTTTTGACTGGGTATGCGTGTTCCTATGTTGATTCAACTTGTACATGTGTCGGGATTAGACTTTTGACTGGGTATGCGTGTTCCTATGTTGATTCAACTTGTACATGTGTCGGGATTAGACTGTTGACTGGGTATGCATGTTCCAATGTTGCCTCAACTTGTACATGTGTCAGGGATTAGACTTTTGACTGGGTATGCGTGTTCCAATGTTGCCTCAACTTGTACATGTGTCAGGGATTAGACTTTTGACTGGGTATGCGTGTTCCAATGTTGCCTCAACTTGTACATGTGTCAGGGATTAGACTTTTGACTGGGTATGCGTGTTCCAATGTTGCCTCAACTTGTACATGTGTCAAGGATTAGACTTTTGACTGGGTATGCGTGTTCCAATGTTGCCTCATCTTGTACATGTGTCAGGGATTAGACTTTTGACTGGGTATGCATGTTCCAATGTTGCCTCAACTTGTACATGTGTCAGGGATTAGACTTTTGACTGGGTATGCATGTTCCAATGTTGCCTCAACTAGTACATGTGTCAGGGATTAGACTTTTGACTGGGTATGTGTGTTCCAATGTTGCCTCAACTAGTACATGTGTCAGGGATTAGACTTTTGACTGGGTATGTGTGTTCCAATGTTGATTCAACTTGTACATGTGTCAGGGATTAGACTGTTGACTGGGTATGCAAGTTCCAATGTTGCCTCAACTTGTACATGTGTCAGGGATTAGACTGTTGACTGGGTATGCGTGTTCCTATATTGCCTCATCTTGTACATGTGTCAGGGATTAGACTTTTGACTGGGTATGCGTGTTCCTATATTGCCTCATCTTGTACATGTGTCAGGGATTAGACTTTTGACTGGGTATGCATGTTCCAATGTTGCCTCAACTTGTACATGTGTCAAGGATTAGACTTTTGACTGGGTATGCGTGTTCCAATGTTGCCTCAACTTGTACATGTGTCAGGGATTAGACTTTTGACTGGGTATGCGTGTTCCTATATTGCCTCATCTTGTACATGTGTCAGGGATTAGACTTTTGACTGGGTATGCATGTTCCAATGTTGCCTCAACTTGTACATGTGTCAAGGATTAGACTTTTGACTGGGTATGCGTGTTCCAATGTTGCCTCAACTTGTACATGTGTCAGGGATTAGACTTTTGACTGGGTATGCGTGTTCCAATGTTGCCTCAACTTGTACATGTGTCAGGGATTAGACTTTTGACTGGGTATGCGTGTTCCAATGTTGCCTCAACTTGTACATGTGTCAAGGATTAGACTGTTGACTGGGTATGCGTGTTCCAATGTTGCCTCAACTTGTACATGTGTCAGGGATTAGACTGTTGACTCGGTATGCGTGTTCCAATGTTGCCTCAACTTGTACATGTGTCAGGGATTAGACTTTTGACTGGGTATGCGTGTTCCAATGTTGCCTCAACTTGTACATGTGTCAGGGATTAGACTTTTGACTGGGTATGCGTGTTCCTATGTTGCCTCAACTTGTACATGTGTCAGGGATTAGACTTTTGACTGGGTATGCGTGTTCCAATGTTGCCTCAACTTGTACATGTGTCACAGATTAGACTGTTGACTGGGTATGCGTGTTCCTATGTTGCCTCAACTTGTACATGTGTCAGGGATTAGACTTTTGACTGGGTATGCGTGTTCCAATGTTGCCTCAACTTGTACATGTGTCAGGGATTAGACTTTTGACTGGGTATGCGTGTTCCTATGTTGATTCAACTTGTACATGTGTCAGGGATTAGACTGTTGACTGGGTATGCGTGTTCCTATGTTGCCTCAACTTGTACATGTGTCAGGGATTAGACTTTTGACTGGGTATGTGTGTTCCTATGTTGATTCAACTTGTACATGTGTCAGGGATTAGACTGTTGACTGGGTATGCGTGTTCCAATGTTGCCTCAACTTGTACATGTGTCAGGGATTAGACTTTTGACTGGGTATGCGTGTTCCAATGTTGCCTCAACTTGTACATGTGTCAGGGATTAGACTTTTGACTGGGTATGCGTGTTCCAATGTTGCCTCAACTTGTACATAATAATAATAATAATAATAATAACTCTATTTAATTAAGCGCAACAATTCCAACATATGAAGATCAAAGGCGCTGATACAATAAACAATCAGTCAAATATTAAAAGCACATTTAAATAAGTGCGTTTTCAGTCTGGATTTAAAAATGTCTACTGAAGGACTAGAACGAACAGACAGAGGTAATTCATTAAAAAGTTTAGGACCTAAATTTTCAAAAGCACGGTCTTTGTATAACACCTTGGACTTTTTACTACACATCTGACGAGTTTTAATAAGAAACTTCGATTCAGATCTTAAACTACAACTCGGTACATAAAATTCGATTAATTCACATAGATAATTTGGGGCAAAACCATACAAAGATTTATACACTAGTAAAAGTAATTTGAAATTGATTCTTTGTACAACTGGTAACCAATGAAGTTTAATAAAAATGTCTGTAATGTGGTCATATTTTCGAGCACGAGTGACAAGGCGGGCTGCTGCATTTTGTACACGAATAAGAGGTTTTATCTTAGTTACAGGGAGACCAGACAATAGTGAATTACAGCTGTCTAAGCGAGAAGATATGAAAGCATGTACCAACTTTTCAGTATCAGATTGGGATAATGATTTACGAATACGATTAATATTTCTTAGATGGGAATATCCAGATCTACAAATAGTAGAAATGTGTGTTTCCATAGACAGCTGCGAATCAAACAAGACACCTAAGTTTCTAGCACTTGACGAAGCACTAACCAATTCTTCACCAATTGCGATACTAGACAAAGGACACGAGTCTTGTGAGAATCTCCGAGACGACATGCACACAAATTCAGTTTTCGACACATTCAAAAGTAGGAAATTACAAGACATCCAATCGCTAACATCTTGAATACATGTCTGAAGTATCACCCGGGCGCGAATTTGATCATCTTCAGAAACCGATAAATAAATCTGTGTGTCATCGGCGTAAAAATGATATTTTACGCCGTGACGTCGCAATAACTCGCCCAATGGACGCATGTACATTGAGAACAATAATGGCCCTAAGACGGAGCCCTGTGGAACACCGGTTACTAATATAGACGTCATATCAGAAAATACATTTCCAATTTTCACTTTTTGAATGCGGTTACTCAAATACGACTCAAACCATTTGATGATGAGACCATTTAAACCAAAATTTGATCTCAACCTATCGATGAGAATCCTGTGATTCACAGTATCAAAAGCGGCTGAAAGATCCAAAAGTACGAGAGCAACTGAATTCTTAGAATTATCAATACTGCATAGTACATCGTTAGCGACCCGCAAAAGAGCCGTTTCAGTGCTATGTGCGGTCCGATACGCTGATTGAAACTCTTCATACAACGAATAATTCTCTAAATGTTGTTTCACTCTGGATGCAACGACACGTTCAAGGACTTAGATATAAAAGACAAATTAGAAATCGGTCGATAATTTTTCAGCATGTTTGAATCCAACGATGCTTTCTTGAGCAGAGGTTTAATCAGCGCACATTTCATTTTCTCAGGAACACTTCCAGTGCGAAGTGATTCATTTATGATATCTGTTATAGGTGAAAGCAGGATAGAAAGGATCTTTTCATCTTTTAATATATTAGTGGGTAAACAGTCCAAATCGCACGAAGCCGACGACGATTTTTTTATAATTTTAATTATTTCATCCTCCGTGGCTGGTTCAAAACATTTCAATTCATCATGCAGTTCGTTAAAACGGTTTCCATTCAATAAATTTAGATTTAGTCCTTGATTGATTTTCTTAATCTTATCCACGAAAAACATGCTAAAACGATTCGCTAAATTTATTTTGTTATCGTGAATCGGCAACGCATTCAAATTATTTGTCGAGCCTAGAAGACCATTTACGATGGAAAACAGTTTTCTTTGGTCACCATTACAATCCGCGATCTTATCAGCGAAATAACTCCTACGTGATACATCAATAAGATCATTAACTTTATTTCGTTTAGATTTGTAGATTTGGCGATGGACAGTTAAACCAGTTCGCCGCCACGTCCGTTCAGCTTTACGGCGTTCAGTGCGGGCGTGGTAAATGTCAACATTTATCAGTGTGTCAGGGATTAGACTTTTGACTGGGTATGCATGTCCAATGTTGCCTCAACTAGTACATGTGTCAGGGATTAGACTTTTGACTGGGTATGCGTGTTCCAATGTTGCCTCAACTTGTACATGTGTCAGGGATTAGACTGTTGACTGGGTATGCATGTTCCAATGTTGCCTCAACTTGTACATGTGTCAGGGATTAGACTTTTGACTGGGTATGCGTGTTCCAATGTTGCCTCAACTAGTACATGTGTCAGGGATTAGACTGTTGACTGGGTATGCGTGTTCCAATGTTGCCTCAACTTGTACATGTGTCAGGGATTAGACTTTTGACTGGGTATGCGTGTTCCAATGTTGCCTCAACTTGTACATGTGTCAGGGATTAGACTGTTGACTGGGTATGCAAGTTCCAATGTTGCCTCAACTTGTACATGTGTCAGGGATTAGACTTTTGACTGGGTATGCGTGTTCCAATGTTGCCTCAACTTGTACATGTGTCAGGGATTAGACTGTTGACTGGGTATGCATGTTCCAATGTTGCCTCAACTTGTACATGTGTCAGGGATTAGACTTTTGACTGGGTATGCGTGTTCCAATGTTGCCTCAACTTGTACATGTGTCAGGGATTAGACTGTTGACTGGGTATGCAAGTTCCAATGTTGCCTCAACTTGTACATGTGTCAGGGATTAGACTGTTGACTGGGTATGCAAGTTCCAATGTTGCCTCAACTTGTACATGTGTCAGGGATTAGACTGTTGACTGGGTATGCGTGTTCCAATGTTGCCTCAACTTGTACATGTGTCAGGGATTAGACTTTTGACTGGGTATGCGTGTTCCAATGTTGCCTCAACTTGTACATGTGTCAGGGATTAGACTGTTGACTGGGTATGCAAGTTCCAATGTTGCCTCAACTTGTACATGTGTCAGGGATTAGACTGTTGACTCGGTATGCGTGTTCCAATGTTGCCTCAACTTGTACATGTGGCAGGGATTAGACTTTTGACTGGGTATGCGTGTCCTATATTGCCTCATCTTGTACATGTGTCAGGGATTAGACTTTTGACTGGGTATGCGTGTTCCTATGTTGATTCAACTTGTACATGTGTCGGGATTAGACTTTTGACTGGGTATGCGTGTTCCTATGTTGATTCAACTTGTACATGTGTCGGGATTAGACTGTTGACTGGGTATGCATGTTCCAATGTTGCCTCAACTTGTACATGTGTCAGGGATTAGACTTTTGACTGGGTATGCGTGTCCTATATTGCCTCATCTTGTACATGTGTCAGGGATTAGACTTTTGACTGGGTATGCGTGTTCCAATGTTGCCTCAACTTGTACATGTGTCAGGGATTAGACTTTTGACTGGGTATGCGTGTTCCAATGTTGCCTCAACTTGTACATGTGTCAGGGATTAGACTTTTGACTGGGTATGCGTGTTCCAATGTTGCCTCATCTTGTACATGTGTCAGGGATTAGACTTTTGACTGGGTATGCGTGTTCCTATGTTGATTCAACTTGTACATGTGTCAGGGATTAGACTTTTGACTGGGTATGCGTGTTCCAATGTTGCCTCATCTTGTACATGTGTCAGGGATTAGACTGTTGACTGGGTATGCGTGTTCCAATGTTGCCTCAACTTGTACATGTGTCAGGGATTAGACTGTTGACTGGGTATGCGTGTTTCAATGTTGCCTCAACTTGTACATGTGTCAGGGATTAGACTTTTGACTGGGTATGCGTGTTCCTATGTTGATTCAACTTGTACATGTGTCAGGGATTAGACTTTTGACTGGGTATGCGTGTTCCAATGTTGCCTCAACTTGTACATGTGTCAGGGATTAGACTGTTGACTCGGTATGCGTGTTCCAATGTTGCCTCAACTTGTACATGTGGCAGGGATTAGACTTTTGACTGGGTATGCGTGTCCTATATTGCCTCATCTTGTACATGTGTCAGGGATTAGACTTTTGACTGGGTATGCGTGTTCCTATGTTGATTCAACTTGTACATGTGTCGGGATTAGACTTTTGACTGGGTATGCGTGTTCCTATGTTGATTCAACTTGTACATGTGTCGGGATTAGACTGTTGACTGGGTATGCATGTTCCAATGTTGCCTCAACTTGTACATGTGTCAGGGATTAGACTTTTGACTGGGTATGCGTGTTCCAATGTTGCCTCAACTTGTACATGTGTCAGGGATTAGACTTTTGACTGGGTATGCGTGTTCCAATGTTGCCTCAACTTGTACATGTGTCAGGGATTAGACTTTTGACTGGGTATGCGTGTTCCAATGTTGCCTCAACTTGTACATGTGTCAGGGATTAGATTTTGACTGGGTATGCATGTTCCAATGTTGCCTCAACTTGTACATGTGTCAGGGATTAGACTTTTGACTGGGTATGCGTGTCCTATATTGCCTCATCTTGTACATGTGTCAGGGATTAGACTTTTGACTGGGTATGCGTGTTCCAATGTTGCCTCAACTTGTACATGTGTCAGGGATTAGACTTTTGACTGGGTATGCGTGTTCCAATGTTGCCTCATCTTGTACATGTGTCAGGGATTAGACTGTTGACTGGGTATGCGTGTTCCAATGTTGCCTCAACTTGTACATGTGTCAGGGATTAGACTTTTGACTGGGTATGCGTGTTTCAATGTTGCCTCAACTTGTACATGTGTCAGGGATTAGACTTTTGACTGGGTATGCGTGTTCCTATGTTGATTCAACTTGTACATGTGTCAGGGATTAGACTTTTGACTGGGTATGCATGTCCTATATTGCCTCATCTTGTACATGTGTCAGGGATTAGACTTTTGACTGGGTATGCATGTTCCAATGTTGCCTCAACTTGTACATGTGTCAGGGATTAGACTTTTGACTGGGTATGCGTGTTCCTATATTGCCTCATCTTGTACATGTGTCAGGGATTAGACTTTTGACTGGGTATGCATGTTCCTATGTTGCCTCAACTTGTACATGTGTCAGGGATTAGACTGTTGACTCGGTATGCGTGTTCCTATATTGCCTCAACTTGTACATGTGTCAGGGATTAGACTTTTGACTGGGTATGCGTGTTCCAATGTTGCCTCAACTTGTACATGTGTCAGGGATTAGACTTTTGACTGGGTATGCGTGTTCCAATGTTGCCTCAACTTGTACATGTGTCAGGGATTAGACTTTTGACTGGGTATGCGTGTTCCTATGTTGCCTCAACTTGTACATGTGTCAGGGATTAGACTTTTGACTGGGTATGCGTGTTTCAATGTTGCCTCAACTTGTACATGTGTCAGGGATTAGACTGTTGACTGGGTATGCGTGTTCCTATGTTGCCTCAACTTGTACATGTGTCAGGGATTAGACTTTTGACTGGGTATGCGTGTTCCAATGTTGCCTCAACTTGTACATGTGTCAGGGATTAGACTTTTGACTGGGTATGCGTGTTCCTATGTTGCCTCAACTTGTACATGTGTCAGGGATTAGACTTTTGACTGGGTATGCGTGTTCCAATGTTGCCTCAACTTGTACATGTGTCAGGGATTAGACTTTTGACTGGGTATGTGTGTTCCTATGTTGCCTCAACTTGTACATGTGTCAGGGATTAGACTTTTGACTGGGTATGCGTGTTCCAATGTTGCCTCAACTTGTACATGTGTCAGGGATTAGACTTTTGACTGGGTATGCGTGTTCCAATGTTGCCTCAACTTGTACATGTGTCAAGGATTAGACTTTTGACTGGGTATGCATGTTCCAATGTTGCCTCAACTTGTACATGTGTCAGGGATTAGACTTTTGACTGGGTATGCGTGTTCCAATGTTGCCTCAACTTGTACATGTGTCAAGGATTAGACTTTTGACTGGGTATGCATGTTCCAATGTTGCCTCAACTTGTACATGTGTCAGGGATTAGACTTTTGACTGGGTATGCATGTTCCAATGTTGCCTCAACTTGTACATGTGTCAGGGATTAGACTTTTGACTGGGTATGCGTGTTCCTATGTTGCCTCAACTTGTACATGTGTCAGGGATTAGACTGTTGACTGGGTATGCGTGTTCCAATGTTGCCTCAACTTGTACATGTGTCAGGGATTAGACTTTTGACTGGGTATGCGTGTTCCTATGTTGCCTCAACTTGTACATGTGTCAGGGATTAGACTTTTGACTGGGTATGCGTGTTCCAATGTTGCCTCAACTTGTACATGTGTCAGGGATTAAACTGTTGACTGGGTATGCGTGTTCCTATATTGCCTCATCTTGTACATGTGTCAGGGATTAGACTTTTGACTGGGTATGCATGTTCCAATGTTGCCTCAACTTGTACATGTGTCAGGGATTAGACTGTTGACTGGGTATGCGTGTTCCTATATTGCCTCATCTTGTACATGTGTCAGGGATTAGACTTTTGACTGGGTATGCGTGTTCCTATATTGCCTCATCTTGTACATGTGTCAGGGATTAGACTGTTGACTGGGTATGCGTGTTCCTATATTGCCTCATCTTGTACATGTGTCAGGGATTAGACTTTTGACTGGGTATGCGTGTTCCAATGTTGCCTCAACTTGTACATGTGTCAGGGATTAGACTTTTGACTGGGTATGCGTGTTCCAATGTTGCCTCAACTTGTACATGTGTCAGGGATTAGACTTTTGACTGGGTATGCGTGTTCCAATGTTGCCTCAACTTGTACATGTGTCAGGGATTAGACTTTTGACTGGGTATGCATGTTCCTATATTGCCTCATCTTGTACATGTGTCAGGGATTAGACTTTTGACTGGGTATGCGTGTTCCAATGTTGCCTCAACTTGTACATGTGTCAGGGATTAGACTTTTGACTGGGTATGCGTATTCCAATGTTGCCTCAACTTGTACATGTGTCAGGGATTAGACTTTTGACTGGGTATGCGTATTCCTATATTGCCTCATCTTGTACATGTGTCAGGGATTAGACTTTTGACTGGGTATGCGTGTTCCAATGTTGCCTCAACTTGTACATGTGTCAGGGATTAGACTTTTGACTGGGTATGCGTATTCCAATGTTGATTCAACTTGTACATGTGTCAGGGATTAGACTTTTGACTGGGTATGCGTGTTCCTATGTTGATTCAACTTGTACATGTGTCAGGGATTAGACTTTTGACTGGGTATGCGTGTTCCTATGTTGATTCAACTTGTACATGTGTCAGGGATTAGACTTTTGACTGGGTATGCGTGTTCCAATGTTGCCTCAACTTGTACATGTGTCAGGGATTAGACTTTTGACTGGGTATGCATGTTCCAATGTTGCCTCAACTTGTACATGTGTCAGGGATTAGACTTTTGACTGGGTATGCGTGTTCCAATGTTGCCTCAACTTGTACATGTGTCAGGGATTAGACTGTTGACTGGGTATGCGTGTTCCTATATTGCCTCATCTTGTACATGTGTCAGGGATTAGACTTTTGACTGGGTATGCGTGTTCCAATGTTGCCTCAACTTGTACATGTGTCACAGATTAGACTGTTGACTGGGTATGCGTGTTCCAATGTTGCCTCAACTTGTACATGTGTCAGGGATTAGACTTTTGACTGGGTATGCGTGTTCCAATGTTGCCTCAACTTGTACATGTGTCAGGGATTAGACTGTTGACTGGGTATGCGTGTTCCTATATTGCCTCATCTTGTACATGTGTCAGGGATTAGACTTTTGACTGGGTATGCGTGTTCCAATGTTGCCTCAACTTGTACATGTGTCAGGGATTAGACTGTTGACTGGGTATGCGTGTTCCTATATTGCCTCATCTTGTACATGTGTCAGGGATTAGACTTTTGACTGGGTATGCGTGTTCCAATGTTGCCTCAACTTGTACATGTGTCAGGGATTAGACTTTTGACTGGGTATGCGTGTTCCAATGTTGATTCAACTTGTACATGTGTCAGGGATTAGACTTTTGACTGGGTATGCGTGTTCCAATGTTGATTCAACTTGTACATGTGTCAGGGATTAGACTGTTGACTGGGTATGCGTGTTCCAATGTTGCCTCAACTTGTACATGTGTCAGGGATTAGACTTTTGACTGGGTATGCGTGTTCCAATGTTGCCTCAACTTGTACATGTGTCAGGGATTAGACTTTTGACTGGGTATGCGTATTCCAATGTTGCCTCAACTTGTACATGTGTCAGGGATTAGACTGTTGACTGGGTATGCGTGTTCCTATATTGCCTCATCTTGTACATGTGTCAGGGATTAGATTTTGACTGGGTATGCATGTTCCTATGTTGCCTCAACTTGTACATGTGTCAGGGATTAGACTTTTGACTGGGTATGCGTGTTCCAATGTTGCCTCAACTTGTACATGTGTCAGGGATTAGACTTTTGACTGGGTATGCGTGTTCCAATGTTGCCTCAACTTGTACATGTGTCAGGGATTAGACTTTTGACTGGGTATGCGTGTTCCAATGTTGCCTCAACTTGTACATGTGTCAGGGATTAGACTTTTGACTGGGTATGCATGTTCCAATGTTGCCTCAACTTGTACATGTGTCAGGGATTAGACTTTTGACTGGGTATGTGTGTTCCAATGTTGATTCAACTTGTACATGTGTCAGGGATTAGACTTTTGACTGGGTATGTGTGTTCCAATGTTGATTCAACTTGTACATGTGTCAGGGATTAGACTTTTGACTGGGTATGCGTGTTCCTATATTGCCTCATCTTGTACATGTGTCAGGGATTAGACTTTTGACTGGGTATGCGTGTTCCAATGTTGCCTCAACTTGTACATGTGTCAGGGATTAGACTTTTGACTGGGTATGCGTGTTCCAATGTTGCCTCAACTTGTACATGTGTCAGGGATTAGACTTTTGACTGGGTATGCGTGTTCCAATGTTGCCTCAACTTGTACATGTGTCAGGGATTAGACTTTTGACTGGGTATGCGTGTTCCTATGTTGCCTCAACTTGTACATGTGTCAGGGATTAGACTTTTGACTGGGTATGCATGTTCCAATGTTGCCTCAACTTGTACATGTGTCAGGGATTAGACTTTTGACTGGGTATGCGTGTTCCTATGTTGCCTCAACTTGTACATGTGTCAGGGATTAGACTTTTGACTGGGTATGCGTGTTCCTATGTTGATTCAACTTGTACATGTGTCAGGGATTAGACTTTTGACTGGGTATGCATGTTCCAATGTTGCCTCAACTTGTACATGTGTCAGGGATTAGACTGTTGACTGGGTATGCGTGTTCCTATATTGCCTCATCTTGTACATGTGTCAGGGATTAGACTTTTGACTGGGTATGCGTGTTCCAATGTTGCCTCAACTTGTACATGTGTCAGGGATTAGACTTTTGACTGGGTATGCGTGTTCCAATGTTGCCTCAACTTGTACATGTGTCAGGGATTAGACTGTTGACTGGGTATGCGTGTTCCAATGTTGCCTCAACTTGTACATGTGTCAGGGATTAGACTTTTGACTGGGTATGCATGTTCCAATGTTGCCTCAACTTGTACATGTGTCAGGGATTAGACTTTTGACTGGGTATGTGTGTTCCAATGTTGATTCAACTTGTACATGTGTCAGGGATTAGACTTTTGACTGGGTATGCGTGTTCCAATGTTGCCTCAACTTGTACATGTGTCAGGGATTAGACTTTTGACTGGGTATGCGTGTTCCAATGTTGCCTCAACTTGTACATGTGTCAGGGATTAGACTTTTGACTGGGTATGCGTGTTCCAATGTTGCCTCAACTTGTACATGTGTCAGGGATTAGACTTTTGACTGGGTATGCATGTTCCAATGTTGCCTCAACTTGTACATGTGTCAGGGATTAGACTTTTGACTGGGTATGTGTGTTCCAATGTTGATTCAACTTGTACATGTGTCAGGGATTAGACTTTTGACTGGGTATGCATGTTCCAATGTTGCCTCAACTTGTACATGTGTCAGGGATTAGACTTTTGACTGGGTATGCATGTTCCAATGTTGCCTCAACTTGTACATGTGTCAGGGATTAGACTTTTGACTGGGTATGCGTGTTCCTATATTGCCTCAACTTGTACATGTGTCAGGGATTAGACTTTTGACTGGGTATGCGTGTTCCTATATTGCCTCATCTTGTACATGTGTCAGGGATTAGACTGTTGACTCGGTATGCGTGTTTCAATGTTGCCTCAACTTGTACATGTGTCAGGGATTAGACTTTTGACTGGGTATGCGTGTTCCAATGTTGCCTCAACTTGTACATGTGTCAGGGATTAGACTTTTGACTGGGTATGCATGTTCCAATGTTGCCTCAACTTGTACATGTGTCAGGGATTAGACTGTTGACTGGGTATGCGTGTTCCTATGTTGATTCAACTTGTACATGTGTCAGGGATTAGACTGTTCACTGGGTATGCATGTTCCAATGTTGCCTCAACTTGTACATGTGTCAGGGATTAGACTTTTGACTGGGTATGTGTGTTCCAATGTTGATTCAACTTGTACATGTGTCAGGGATTAGACTTTTGACTGGGTATGCATGTTCCAATGTTGCCTCAACTTGTACATGTGTCAGGGATTAGACTTTTGACTGGGTATGCATGTTCCAATGTTGCCTCAACTTGTACATGTGTCAGGGATTAGACTTTTGACTGGGTATGCGTGTTCCTATATTGCCTCAACTTGTACATGTGTCAGGGATTAGACTTTTGACTGGGTATGCGTGTTCCTATATTGCCTCATCTTGTACATGTGTCAGGGATTAGACTGTTGACTCGGTATGCGTGTTTCAATGTTGCCTCAACTTGTACATGTGTCAGGGATTAGACTTTTGACTGGGTATGCATGTTCCTATGTTGATTCAACTTGTACATGTGTCAGGGATTAGACTTTTGACTGGGTATGCGTATTCCTATGTTGATTCAACTTGTACATGTGTCGGGATTAGACTTTTGTACATGTGTGTGTACCCTTGTGGTGCATATGTCAATTTTTCTCTTAGTGTTTATGAAATTATACAATTTAGCTTTTAGGCTATTTGTCTTTTGTGAATGTTACTTTAGTTGTAGATGACACTCAACAAGATCTTGGTGGTTATTTGCCTTTATACTGTACATACAGAATACTTGAAATAAGTTTGATACCTTAAACGATGCATTTATCTGTAATTAAAAATAACATTGTGGTATTGCCTTTTAATAACAGTGATATTTTGATGTATATTTTGATATTTGCAGTGATATAGGATCATCTCAGAGGTTGCCTTCCCATGGTTATCCATTAGAACATCCATACAACAAAGATGGTTATCGTTATGTATTGGCAGAGACTGATCCACATGCTCCAAGTGCTGCATTTGATTTAGATCACTGGGCTGGAAAACCCATTCCTGCACATTTATACAGAGCATCATTATCATCTGAGGTTTTGTTAGCTTTACATGATAGAGGTAATATATGCTAAAATCTTTATTAAACTGCTGGGAATTTTCACCATTTGGGGATGTTGATAAGAACTGAGTCTGTGTTTTTAATACTTCAGTGAAAGTCACTGTAATTCTGCGTCTCTAGAACTTCAGTATGTTTGATGTCAACAAAGGAAAGTGTTTGAATATGACGCCAATAACTGGAATGTGTTATATAGTTTGCGTCATAAAAGGGAAAATTTCAGATACGTTACAAGGAACGGCACATTGTATTGTTATTGGTGATAGATGTGTAATGATAATAACTATCAATAAATTGAGAAACCAGATTGGTTATCTCATATATTTACACAAAGTGACACAAACTATAACACAAGTCATGAATATTTGACTCGATTGCTTATTATTACAAAGTGGCTATGAAACATATCTAAAATACTGGCTGTATTTGGTGCATTATTAATTGTATCTGTTTATTATTCCAGCCCCGCAACTGAAGATATCTGAAGATCGCTTAGCTGTGACTGGTGACAAAGGTTATTCTATGGTCCGAGCAACACACGGTGTGTCAAGGAATTCGTGGTATTGGGAAGCTACAATAGAAGATTTACCGCCCGAATCTGCCACTCGCATAGGTTGGGCTCAGAGTTTAGGTATAATGTGAAAACACTCATTAAACCATTTGATTATTGCTGACCATGGCACAAGCAGTCGCCAAAAAATTGCAGACTGGCACAGCTAGTCGTCATGAATTGCTGACCATAACACAAGCAGTCGCCAAGAATTGCAGACTGGCACAGCTAGTCACCATCAATTTTGATGTTTTATGTTTGTATGATGAATAAAACAAAAGCAACTACAGTGAATGTTTATGACTATTTATAGTTCATTTGATCGTTTCACTGTGCAAATGTACATGAAGTTGCTCTTCAGTGAATAATTCAGAAAAGTTATCTTGTTATTGCAGCTTGGCACAAGAACAGAATGGCTTTTATATTTTGCCAGATTCCACAATGGAAATTGTAGATAACTAGTATATGATAATTGTGTGAACTGAAAATATAATTATTTCTTTTTAATTTCAGGTAATTTACAAGCACCTCTTGGTTATGATAAATTTAGCTATTCATGGCGGAGTAAAAAAGGCACATTATTCCATCAAAGTAGAGGAAAACATTACAGTGATGGCTACTCACAAGGAGATACGCTGGGATTTTATATATCTTTACCTGAAGTATGTGAACCAGAAAAATTATTACCGGCAACTTGTAAAGATAAGGTAAGATAAGGACATACCATGTGTCCTCTAACAGGACTAATATGGACATACCATGTGTCCTCTAACAGGACTAATATGGACATACCATGTGTCCTCTAACAGGACTAATATGGACATACCATGTGTCCTCTAACAGGACTAATATGGACATACCATGTGTCCTCTAACAGGACTAATATAGACATACCATGTGTTCTTTAACAGGACTAATATGGACATACCATGTGTCCTCTAACAGGACTAATATAGACATACCATGTGTTCTCTAACAGGACTAATATGGACATACCATGTGTTCTCTAACAGGACTAATATGGACATACCATGTGTCCTTTAACAGGACTAATATGGACATACCATGTGTTCTCTAACAGGACTAATATAGACATACCATGTGTTCTCTAACAGGACTAATATGGACATACCATGTGTCCTCTAACAGGACTAATATGGACGTACCATGTGTCCTCTAACAGGACTAATATGGACATACCATGTGTCCTCTAACAGGACTAATATGGACATACCATGTGTCCTCTAACAGGACTAATATAGACATACCATGTGTTCTCTAACAGGAATAATATAGACATACCATGTGTTCTCTAACAGGACTAATATGGACATACCATGTGTTCTGTAACAGGACTAATATGGACATACCATGTGTCCTCTAACAGGACTAATATGGACATACCATGTGTCCTCTAACAGGACTAATATAGACATACCATGTGTTCTCTAACAGGACTAATATGGACATACCATGTGTCCTCTAACAGGACTAATATGGACGTACCATGTGTCCTCTAACAGGACTAATATGGACATACCATGTGTCCTCTAACAGGACTAATATGGACATACCATGTGTCCTCTAACAGGACTAATATAGACATACCATGTGTTCTCTAACAGGAATAATATAGACATACCATGTGTTCTCTAACAGGACTAATATGGACATACCATGTGTTCTCTAACAGGACTAATATGGACATACCATGTGTCCTTTAACAGGACTAATATGGACATACCATGTGTCCTCTAACAGGACTAATATAGACATACCATGTGTTCTCTAACAGGACTAATATGGACATACCATGTGTTCTCTAACAGGACTAATATGGACATACCATGTGTTCTCTAATAGGACTAATATGGACATACCATGTGTCCTCTAACAGGACTAATATGGACATACCATGTGTTCTCTAACAGGACTAATATGGACATACCATGTGTCCTCTAACAGGACTAATATGGACATACCATGTGTCCTCTAATAGGACTAATATGGACATACCATGTGTCCTCTAACAGGACTAATATGGACATACCATGTGTTCTCTAACAGGACTAATATGGACATACCATGTGTCCTCTAATAGGACTAATATGGACATACCATGTGTCCTCTAACAGGACTAATATGGACATACCATGTGTTCTCTAACAGGACTAATATGGACATACCATGTGTTCTCTAACAGGACTAATATGGACATACCATGTGTCCTCTAACAGGACTAATATGGACATACCATGTGTCCTCTAATAGGACTAATATGGACATACCATGTGTCCTCTAACAGGACTAATATAGACATACCATGTGTTCTCTAACAGGACTAATATGGACATACCATGTGTCCTTTAACAGGAATAATATGGACATACCATGTGTCCTCTAACAGGAATAATATAGACATACCATGTGTCCTTTAACAGGAATAATATGGACATACCATGTGTCCTCTAACAGGACTAATATGGACATACCATGTGTTCTCTAACAGGACTAATATAGACATACCATGTGTTCTCTAACAGGACTAATATGGACATACCATGTGTCCTTTAACAGGAATAATATGGACATACCATGTGTCCTCTAACAGGAATAATATAGACATACCATGTGTCCTTTAACAGGAATAATATGGACATACCATGTGTCCTCTAACAGGACTAATATGGACATACCATGTGTCCTCTAACAGGACTAATATGGACATACCATGTGTCCTCTAACAGGAATAATATAGACATACCATGTGTCCTTTAACAGGAATAATATGGACATACCATGTGTCCTCTAACAGGAATAATATGGACATACCATGTGTCCTTTAACAGGACTAATATAGACATACCATGTGTCCTCTAACAGGACTAATATGGACATACCATGTGTCCTCTAACAGGACTAATATGGACATACCATGTGTCCTCTAACAGGACTAATATAGACATACCATGTGTCCTTTAACAGGACTAATATAGACATACCATGTGTCCTTTAACAGGACTAATATGGACATACCATGTGTCCTCTAACAGAACTAATATGGACATACCATGTGTCCTCTAACAGGAATAATATGGACAAACCATGTGTCCTTTAACAGGACTAATATAGACATACCATGTGTCCTTTAACAGGACTAATATAGACATACCATGTGTCCTCTAACAGGACTAATATGGACATACCATGTGTCCTCTAACAGGACTAATATGGACATACCATGTGTCCTCTAACAGGACTAATATGGACATACCATGTGTCCTTTAACAGGACTAATATAGACATACCATGTGTCCTTTAACAGGACTAATATGGACATACCATGTGTCCTTTAACAGGACTAATATAGACATACCATGTGTCCTTTAACAGGACTAATATGGACATACCATGTGTCCTTTAACAGGACTAATATAGACATACCATGTGTCCTCTAACAGGACTAATATGGACATACCATGTGTCCTCTAACAGGACTAATATGGACATACCATGTGTCCTCTAACAGGACTAATATGGACATACCATGTGTCCTCTAACAGGACTAATATGGACATACCATGTGTTCTCTAACAGGACTAATATGGACATACCATGTGTCCTCTAACAGGACTAATATGGACATACCATGTGTCCTCTAACAGGACTAATATGGACATACCATGTGTCCTCTAATAGGACTAATATGGACATACCATGTGTCCTCTAACAGGACTAATATAGACATACCATGTGTCCTCTAACAGGACTAAGATGGACATACCATGTGTTCTCTAACAGGACTAATATGGACATACCATGTGTCCTCTAACAGGACTAATATGGACATACCATGTGTTCTCTAACAGGACTAATATGGACATACCATGTGTTCTCTAACAGGACTAATATGGACATACCATGTGTCCTCTAATAGGACTAATATGGACATACCATGTGTCCTCTAACAGGACTAATATGGACATACCATGTGTCCTCTAACAGGACTAATATGGACATACCATGTGTCCTCTAACAGGACTAATATGGACATACCATGTGTCCTCTAATAGGACTAATATGGACATACCATGTGTTCTCTAACAGGAATAATATAGACATACCATGTGTCCTCTAACAGGACTAATATGGACATACCATGTGTTCTCTAACAGGACTAATATAGACATACCATGTGTCCTTTAACAGGACTAATATGGACATACCATGTGTCCTCTAACAGGACTAATATGGACATACCATGTGTCCTCTAACAGGACTAATATGGACATACCATGTGTCCTTTAACAGGACTAATATGGACATACCATGTGTTCTCTAACAGGACTAATATAGACATACCATGTGTCCTTTAACAGGACTAATATGGACATACCATGTGTTCTCTAACAGGACTAATATAGACATACCATGTGTCCTTTAACAGGACTAATATGGACATACCATGTGTCCTTTAACAGGACTAATATGGACATACCATGTGTCCTTTAACAGGACTAATATGGACATACCATGTGTCCTCTAACAGGACTAATATGGACATACCATGTGTTCTCTAACAGGACTAATATGGACATACCATGTGTCCTCTAACAGGACTAATATGGACATACCATGTGTCCTCTAACAGGACTAATATGGACATACCATGTGTCCTCTAACAGGACTAATATGGACATACCATGTGTCCTCTAACAGGACTAATATGGACATACCATGTGTCCTTTAACAGGACTAAGCTAATATGGACATACCATGTGTCCTCTAACAGGACTAATATGGACATACCATGTGTCCTCTAACAGGACTAATATGGACATACCATGTGTCCTCTAACAGGACTAATATGGACATACCATGTGTTCTCTAACAGGACTAATATGGACATACCATGTGTCCTCTAACAGGACTAATATGGACATACCATGTGTCCTCTAACAGGACTAATATGGACATACCATGTGTCCTTTAACAGGACTAATATGGACATACCATGTGTCCTCTAACAGGACTAATATGGACATACCATGTGTCCTCTAACAGGACTAATATGGACATACCATGTGTCCTCTAACAGGACTAATATGGACATACCATGTGTCCTCTAATAGGACTAATATGGACATACCATGTGTTCTCTAACAGGAATAATATAGACATACCATGTGTCCTTTAACAGGACTAATATGGACATACCATGTGTCCTTTAACAGGACTAATATGGACATACCATGTGTCCTCTAACAGGACTAATATAGACATACCATGTGTCCTCTAACAGGACTAATATGGACATACCATGTGTTCTCTAACAGGACTAATATAGACATACCATGTGTCCTCTAACAGGACTAATATAGACATACCATGTGTTCTCTAACAGGACTAATATGGACATACCATGTGTTCTCTAACAGGACTAATATGGACATACCATGTGTCCTCTAACAGGACTAATATGGACATACCATGTGTTCTCTAACAGGACTAATATGGACATACCATGTGTTCTCTAATAGGACTAATATGGACATACCATGTGTTCTCTAACAGGACTAATATGGACATACCATGTGTTCTCTAATAGGACTAATATGGACATACCATGTGTTCTCTAACAGGAATAATATGGACATACCATGTGTCCTCTAACAGGACTAATATGGACATACCATGTGTCCTCTAACAGGACTAATATGGACATACCATGTGTCCTCTAACAGGACTAATATGGACATACCATGTGTCCTCTAACAGGACTAATATGGACATACCATGTGTCCTCTAACAGGACTAATATGGACATACCATGTGTTCTCTAACAGGACTAATATGGACATACCATGTGTTCTCTAATAGGACTAATATGGACATACCATGTGTCCTCTAACAGGACTAATATGGACATACCATGTGTCCTCTAACAGGACTAATATGGACATACCATGTGTCCTCTAACAGGACTAATATGGACATACCATGTGTCCTCTAACAGGACTAATATGGACATACCATGTGTCCTCTAACAGGACTAATATGGACATACCATGTGTCCTCTAACAGGAGTAATATAGACATATATAGTAAAATGTTTTTCAAGGTTACTATAGCAATGTACATATGTTGCATCATTGCAGTGCCAGTCATAACAAGTTTCAACATAAACACCAGTGACGTGTAATACTGGCTTAGAAAGCACACTGGATATGCCCAGTCACTGGTACAGCAGTAGTTGTGATATGTACAAAGCTCAAGTTTTAGTTGGTGTAAGAAAACAAAAACTCAAAGACCATGATTCATTCATTCACAGGAACTTTTAAAGCAACTTTGGTTAAAAAATAACTACTGGTATATTTGCTGTTGACAAATTTTGAAATTATATTGACATGATTTAAATGATTTAGTGTTTTTTGCTTTGTTTTTTGCAGGCTTTAATCAAATTCAAAAGTCATTTGTATTTTGAAGAAAAAGATTTAGTACAAGAAACAGAAAAAAGTTTGACGGATAACGACAACAGCAAGGTTAGTTAATTACCATGATATAATTTCATCATCATTGACAGCTTTGTGTTTGTAACTTGTTTCATAATATGCAAAATGGCCTCATTGGTAGGTAAAATTTGCTATCTTGTATACTTATAAGGTTATTACGCGAATTGTGCAAAATATGCACAGGTGCAGTACCATGATCGGATAATTACCGTACTTCTCCGAGTATAAGCCCAGGGGCCTGAACATGTAAAATCGGAAAAAATAATGGGTGGGCTTATACTCGAGGACCACCTCAGAAAAAATAATTTTTTGGTGCGTTTAAAACTGTAACATTTTTCGTTCACAGCGCCAGTCTTGGGGGAGAATATTATGTCTTTTTGAGAAGACAAAAATGCAAAACGAGCTATCGTCGATTTCAACATAGTCACTCTACTCACTCGGATTTCAACGACGCTTTTTACAATGAAGAAACAAATATTAAGAAAAAACAAAGAATTTATTACAATACGGTTCACATACCATCTGAATTTATTGTGCAAAAATGAGTAGGGTCTGTGGAAAAACGGTCGAAGGCAAGATCGTACGCAAACTCTCGATACAAAGCTATTTCCGTCATGGTTTCATCATAATTTACGATATTTTCCAACCTAAAAACAACCGCAATTTTGTCTTTTTTTTTCCTTCTTGCTGACTCATTGAAAACACCAACCATAGCCCGAACACTGACCACCGGCACAGGAGTGGTCGAAATGGTGGTTTTAGTGATACAGTTTGGCGATACAACAAATATTAACTATTATTAAATTCTGAACGACTCTTCAAATCTATACCTATTTGTGTCGTTCGCGAATGCAACTTCATTTGTTTTCAATATTAAATAAATGAGTTTGTGTAATTATTATTAAAGCGATATATTACAATGTTGAAATTTTTAGAGCCGGTAAAATATTGTAAACAAATTTGCGTAATTAGAAAAAAGCAGCGCACTAAGTAAACGATCTTGAAATATACAAGTTTGCGTAATTACAACACCATCAGAAGTATTAACAATTTTACAAGATCAACGTGTGGAGCATGAAAGAAAAAGATTGCTAAGGTAACCCGTCAGTTTAGTGCGTGACTTGGGGTCAAACTTTGGTCAACACACACTAGATGTCAGCATCACCGCGCAGTAAGTTTCACAATGAAGTACTTGAAGTTCAATTGCGCCCCAAAATGATGTCGTTGATCACTCAGTCTTCTGCTAACTATTATAGACTAGTTTCCAAGCTTTTGGTGCAGCCAGATTTATTTAATTAGTTCCCGTTCAGACACAGTCGGGGACTTATATTTTGACCCTTGTGCTTCCGTGCGCGTGTGTGTGCGTGTGTCGGGACCTGTATCTTAGAAATGCCTGGACCAATCATAATCAAACTTCACATATACATCATACATGATATTATACATATGCACGTCAATTTGTTTCACGATCTGATTGAAGATGGCTGAATGGCTAAAAAATCATCAAAATCAAGCATTTCTCGGCTGTTCACTGATGGATTTTGTTCAAATTTTAAATATTCATTATACATCATGTCATAGATATACAGATACATATTGGTTTGACAATCCTATTAAAAATGGCCAAATGGTGGACATTTTTTGTGCTAAAAAATCATCAAATATCAAGCATTTCTGGCATTTATAGATGGATTTCACTCAAACTTGGTACATACATTAGACATTACAGGTTTCTGAGCATGTTATTAGTCCCCGTTCGGCCACAGTCTGAAAACGAGGACTTATATTTTGACCCTTGTGCGTGCGTTAGTGCGTGCGTGGATGGATGGATTTTGTTCAAACTTGGTATATACATTAAACATTATGGACCTTGATGCAAATAATTTTGTTTTTCAGATAAGATTTAAAATGTCCGACTGGCGGCCATTTTGTTTTAATGAATGAGTTTCTCGTGCCATATCTCTGACTTGCTTTGACTGATTATGTTCAAATTTAAAATATTCATTATACATCATGTCATAGATATACAGATATATTGGTTTGGCGATCCTATTGAAAATGGCCGAATGGTTGCCATTTTTGTGCTAAAAAATCATCAAATATCAAGCATTTCTGGCATTTATGGATGTATTTTGTTCAAACTTGGTACATACATTAGACATTACGGGTTCCTGATGCACGTCATTTTATTTTTCAGATCGGATTCAAAATGGCTGACTGGTGGCCATTTTGTTTTAATGATTGGGCTTCTCGAGCCATATCTCTGACATGCTTTGGGTGATTAGATACAGCACTAAGTGCTTTCTTTTGATGGGCAGTAAACTCGTTCACAAAATATTAAGCTAGCAACACGTTTATTTCTATATTTCAAAATTGTAATATTACCAAGTAATGTGTTGTTTCTATCATGAGTTTTGATTGGTTTATTCAATGAGCCTAAGTGAATCTTAAAATCGTTTGAGGGCGTGCGACATACAGTAAATCGTGGTGAAATCTGCCAAGGGTTAATGTTGAGGCTTCAGCCAAATAAATGGTCCTTGGCTGCCGAAAATGCTGGACAACATTCGAATAGATAAAGAAGTAACATTCAATTGGACAAAGAGACTACAACGGACTACAAGGACTACAACGGGGTTGGTCTGGACTGCACAATTACTTATATGGTAGTCAGTCGAAGTGTTGACTTCTATTTCCATGGAACTCTACGTCTATGTCGATCATAACGGAGTTTGTCAAAATTGAATTTCACACATGAATTGTCTCGTTATTTAGCAAGTTACTAGGCATGTTACTACACTATTTTATTTTATCGACCGTCTGAGTAAAAAAAAACATTTCAAAATTAAAATAAAAAGAAAACGTATTTTGACATTCTAAACATTTAACTATAGTGATCAATAAAATAGAGAAATAATTTTTAAAAAAACGACAGCCACATGGAAATGAATTGACATTTTGTAGAAATGGGTGAACGTCAGGTTGGGTTGGGTTGCGACGTCTATTTCTAGTAGACAAGTGCTTGAAAGGTGGCGTTTGATTGAATAACCAACATAATTGAAAGCGACACATATACAGACAAATTCAGAGTGGATTGATTGTCATAATTATAACATCATATAAAAATTTACAATTAGCAGTGTGTAAGGGCTGCGTAATTTCCTGTTTGTTCGACGCTTCGTTTTCATGTCACTATCAAAATTATTGCTAGCTCTTACATAATATGAACTAAATGGTCTCTATGAAGCGATATTCGGGATCACATAAAAAGTCAAATTATTTGAAACACTTACTCGACTTCTCTCTCTTCTGATATCCACCTTGGTGAACATGGGCTGGTCCGGAATCTATTTCTTTAAAAAGTGTTGGTATTGCGCCAGGTTTAAGTTGCCGAGCTTCTCTTTAAACCCTAGTTGTTTTTTCATGAACGAGGACAGTTTTTCGAAAAAAAGTGGTAAAGTGGATACTATATATGACAGTGTAGGGAGAAGGTCCATCCCAACCTTTTCTTGTTGCTTTCACAGCTTTCGTCCACTGATGTCACACCTTCGGACCGATTGGATTGCTATACATATTACTGCACCCACCCACAACACAACATTTAACCATCATAAATGTTTGTTGTGAAAACAACTTCAAAAACTCACTCTCTCACGAAACAGTCAACCATTTTAGGATAGATGGGCATGGCTACAGCACGAAAAATATCTCAAATTTACTTGGATACTTGGAGTAATCATTTTCAACAACAAAAATCAATAACTGTCCATTTCAGTGGGACACAGTTCAAAAATGGAAAACGTGTAGATCGGCATTTTGAATATTGCTTAACTGGTAGATTCTTCACTGACTTTATGAGAACTCCTGCTGGGAAAATATCATGAACCAACCCCTGCATAAGGGAACACCACCCCTGTGTGTAGGTGTTGATTGACATCTCTTGTGCCAATAATACCAACAGTTATAAATAATGTTGTTCTTTTCCAGATTATACTTTACAAAAATGGTGTTTGTTATAATGTCGCATGGCAAGATATATACGAAGGCGTCTACTATCCAGCCGTGTCAATATATAAAAATGCAACAGTAAGTAACTCTGAAAATCTGTATTCAGCGTTGAGCTATGTTTATGAGTTGCCAATAGCTCTTTAAACCAATATACAGTAGAAGTTAATGTGGGAAAAATGATGAGTTATATGGACAAGATGTGAACCAAATACTCCTCTATGCATTGATATTCAAAACGAAAACACTAATAGTAGAGATGCAGGTTCGTGGGCACTTGGGAGTGAAATTTTTTTTTTTTGCTTTTTATTATCCAAAAAGTCTTGGCTATAGACTGTTGAAATGTGAATAGTGGAACATACTCAAAAAACGATTTTAAAATATAGATAATAGGTGCAAAATTATCTCTTTTGAATGCTTAGCAAGATTTAGCAAGGCTGTACATAAATAATAAAAAAAAAAACATGGTAAAAAAAAGAAATGACGGGATCTCCATATTATGCACTGTATTTAACTTTTTACAAAACTTTTTCAGCTTCTTTTTAGTGCACATTCCAAAACTTTAAAAAAAAATAGCTCCTAGACGCTTTGACCTTTTGTTTTGAAATTTTCACAAATGATTGACAATGTGTTTATCTTCAAAACGCCGTTGGGGCATTGTTTTTTTAGTTGAATAGTGTTACAGCAATCGTACAGACAACTAGCCAGGGTGTTAATTTATGCATAAACTTGAAGTAGTGAAATTTGAGCTGCTGCCCTACAAAATTGACAACTGGTAGACAGTTTTCAAGACGGCGCTTTCTCCATAGTAAACAGATGTACCCATTTTGACAGGAAACAGAAGCATGGTTTAGAAGCTACCTTAAATGATCATATGCAGCACTATGTGAACACAAATTTGAGACTGATCTTGTTTTTTTCCAGGTGTCTATCAATTTTGGTCCTGACTTTAAGTACCCACCAAAGGACCTGACATATCTTCCTGTACAAGCCATGGCTTCACAGGCTATGGTTGAACACACATTAGCTGATATGATCTATCATATCGAACATGAACAGGAATATATAGATGTGGCAGCAGCTGCCTTTTGTTAAAAGCACACCTAATCATCCTTGGGATAAATGTGAAGGAGACCATCTATGTGCCTTTTGTTAAAAGCACACCTAATCATCCTTGGGATAAATGTGAAGGAGACCATCCATGTGCCTTTTGTTAAAAGCACACCCAATCATCCTTGGGATAAATGTGAAGGAGACCATCTATGTATATCAATGATTTATATAGACAGTCTGTTACATATATCATGCAACTGGTTGAGATGGATTACTTGGCTAATAATGTGAAGATACAGACGCAGTGTGCAGAATTTTTTTGGGTCACTTCCAGAGCTCCATTCTATCTATTTGGGGAAGAGTTAATTCAGAGTTTGTTAGAATGACCCAGGTGACATTGTTTGACAATCCTGATAAACATTTATAATTAATGTCACACTGTAATATGTCAATTTCCACAAACATCTGAGTAGAACAAGCGTTCTCAGGATAATTTGATTTTATGTCATATTTACCAGCAATTCATATCATGTCTTTTGCACTTTTTTTTTCATGTTTGATGTCAGACATACATTGCATCCAAAAATGAATGAAATAGATTGTGATCTTAATCTACTAAGATGCAAAAAAAGTATAGTATATCCCTGTATATAGTCTTATAAAAGATGAAATTTATAAAAAAAAAAAATATTTGTTCATAGCATAATGAAATGAAGGTGATATCTTATATTCATTTTAAGCAGAATAAACTTTTTCAACTTGTCATGCATTAACAATTTTAGAACAATGCCAGTATAGGATTTTTAGGAAATGTTAAATCTGTGGTAAAAACAACTCATCTAAAATGGTGAGATTGTTCCTAATGGTAGGGGAAAGTCATCAAAATGCATTGTGGAATTAAAGACTTTGCTTGATTAAATTTACTTGGTCAAAAAATTGTTGAATATTTTGTTGTGCTGCACCAATAAATGCTCAGATAACACCTTGGTTACTCCCCTCTCCCTAATGTTTTCTGGGAGTGAAAAAAATGGCCAATCTGATGTAGGTAGAACTCTAATGCACTACTGCATGTCGCCAACTAAATGTACATGTTCACGTCAACTCTGCTTCTTTGGGGATGAGTTAAATTTCACAAAACTAGCGACCTTATTGTCAAATCAACTCGGCTTTGGGACTAAAACAACAAGTGACATGAAAATTGAGACAGCTCTGCTCTTTTGAGTGAACAATTCGCCAAACAGGTGATCAAAATAGCTGTGCCTTCTTGGTGACTTGATTAGAAATAGATCTGCTTTTTTAAGCTCAACCTGGTGATAGCAATAGATCTGCCTTCTTAGGAGTGAATGATATGGTTGTCATAACCTTGGTAGTTAATTGTACTTACAAAACAATTGACCAGATAATTGAATCGACTATTTTTTTTTGGGGGGGGGTCAACTTATAAAACAGGTGACCTTATGGTCTGAACAGCTTGGGCTTTTTAGTGGTCAATTGTATTGTACAAAATATTAGGGTTGTACAAACCCGTTTGTTTACCTAATCATACCTACCAGAAAGTCTGTGGAAATAATAAATTCCATTTATTACTCGTTAAACCACACCAACTTAATTTTATGGATGACATCCGCGCGCGCATTAGTTTTCGCCTGTTCAACAAACCACAAAAAAATCTCCAACGACCAGTCTCCACAGATCGGTTTACTGTCCGGAACTTGCTGATTCATATTGTCACAAAGCACCGACTTGTCGTAAAACTCGTTTTGGACTACCTCAAAACCAAACTCCGCACAGTTAGATGCGTTACGTAAAGCTCAAAGACCTATGGGAAGGAGATTGCCTCAAAACATGCACATGGCGACCACACCACCAAAATACGTGAGCATAAAAGTTCAGAGGTAAAACGGAGGGATCGTTGTAGACTGGTACGCAATTGACGTTGGCCAGGGAAACGTTTACACAGCTATATGAGAGGTCGGTAGTGGCAAGCGAGTTTCGCCCAGACAACTTTAAGAACATATTGTCCAGAGTGGCTGTCCCACGTTTCTTCTGCAACGATGAGAGAAATGGGAGAGGAGTGGAGGTGTATGGTGGCCTAAAAGTCAGTCGGGCAACAAATCAGTTCAGTTGCTTTGTCCGCATTGAAGTCGACAAAACTGCAATGAAAGCAGCAGAAGCTCCTCAGCCGAAGTCCCCATCGGGGTGAAGAAAAGTTTCTTATTTTTTTTTTCATTTTCTGATTCGGATAAATTGCTTGCACACACAGTCAGTAATATTTTGATCATATGACGCATTTTCATCAAGATACATGTACATAATTTTCTGCATCCAAATTTTGTTTGACTCTTATAATTTATTACATAGTTAAAGTAGTTCTAGAGCAATTGTGTCTACACTTAGTCTATCTGAAGTGTCACTTTAAAAGCTGTAGTTTGAATGTCAAAGTAGTTAATTTCCAGGTTGCTGTTGACAAACTTATTGTTCATTTTTAATTAATTTTTTTTTTCAATAAAACACAGTAAGTTTTTCTTTATTATTGAGTTGATGTGTAGGCCTTTGGCAAAGCTAACATCTGCCTTATCCTCTTGCCTTTTCAAAATCAAAGGTGATGATACCTGTGACAGTACGAAATGTGTACATCAACATGTGCCTCCTACAAATAAAGACTTGTTGTTTTGATTCACTGTGGTTCAATTCGTAATAACAGCTCCCTAGTCCTGTGGTTTAAACAGCATTTTTTTTTTGGCAGGATTTTTTTTTTCGCCATCTCGCATTAGTTTTGGGGTCTTCAGAGGATGTCATCCATAAAATTAAATCAGTGTGGCCTTAGGCTTAACTACAGATTACAGCCCCGAATGGAACCAATTAGGAAATATACCCTGTTCTCAAAGTACACCCTAGGGTAGCATTTCCTATAGACAAAAAAATGGCCTCAAGGTTCTCGCGCGCGAGGCCCAGTCCGTTCATTCTGACAAACGTTTCCGCTGCACCAACGGGTCGCTGGAAGCTTGTGGTGAGGTGGGCTTTTTTCAACGGACTTTCTGGTAGGTATGATTAGGTAAACAAACTGGTTTGTACAACCCTAATAGTACATCACATAACTACTTCACTTACCAGAAAATCTGTGGAAATAATAAATTCCATTTATTACTCGTTAGGCAGAGTAGCACGCTCACCGGAGGTGGGGAAGCTCCGACGGCTGAAATGTTTCTTTTTTGACACAAAAAGAAAGGTAAAAGAACTGAGAGAAATCTACAAGTACTCACTAACAAGGAGTCTTGTCCCAGGATAAACTACTTAGGCAACTATTCAGGGACCGGGTACCTCGAGAGTAGATCCCCCAATTTAGGGAGGCTTACTAAAGCCGGTCGACTGAACAATAAAAAATAGGGCCCCAACAATTTTAATGTATCAAAATCAGCGCCAATCGAAACTAGCGACGTCAAGCAAAGGAGGCTGGTTTTCGGCTTTCGTGCATAGGGCCCCTTAGCGGTGCGGGCTGGGTCAACGAACACTGTCTGACCCGTCACCACTGGACCCAACCTGTAGAGAACCTCCTGCAGCGCTTGGAGGCCTCTGATGATCTGATGTTAGCGTCTAATTATTTTTTCTACCATGAAAAAGCCAATAAGACAACTTTAGTCTTAGCTATGGAAATTTAATTGACATGATAACCATACTTTCAACTCTGTTGCTACCTTTAATACTTGGACAAACGCTTGTCCAAGCAACGCGAGTGAAGTCTCGTTCCACGGTTCAACACATCATAAACCCCGCTACCTGAACCCCCAGGTACCAAAACCGGTCCGACAGACCTGTATATACCGCTTGTTATGAATTGAATTTACTGACTCCAATACACCGAAATGCTGAATTGCCAAATGAATCTACCCATCAATCGACCAACTCAAGATTTATTCAACTAGCTTGTGTATATTGCAAAGAACGACATTCATAAATGAACTGTCAAACTATACCATCCCATAAAGACTGCTTGGGATATGTGAAGCGTAACAAACTGTGTTAAGATAACATACACCGTTGTACTGTTGATTTAACTACATCTGATTCTAAACCCACACCTCTGTAGCGAGTATTAATCTCAAGACGGACAAAGCCAGACAAAAAATGACCTCAACAAGAAACAAGATGGAGGCGTCAACCGCAGTTTCATTACCTACTTTGTGAAATGATGCGGTTTAACCATAGACCTTATGTTTTCCAAGGCTGCCTTCTTGAGTGAGCATCACATCTCAAGCAAGTGACCTGGTAATAGCGATATATCTAGCTGCCTTCTTGAGAGTGAGGATCACATCTCAAGCAAGTGACCTGGTAATAGCAATATATGTAGCTGTCTTCTTGAAAGTGAGCCTCACATCTCAAGCAAGTGACCTGGTAATAGCAATATATCTGGCTGCCTTCTTGAGAGTGAGCATCACATCTCAAGCAAGTGACCTGGTAATAGCAATATATCTAGCTGTCTTCTTGAGAGTGAGCATCACATCTCAAGCAAGTGACCTGGTAATAGCGATATATCTAGCTGCCTTCTTGAGAGTGAGGATCACATCTCAAGCAAGTGACCTGGTAATAGCAATATATGTAGCTGTCTTCTTGAAAGTGAGCATCACATCTCAAGCAAGTGACCTGGTAATAGCAATATATGTAGCTGTCTTCTTGAGAGTGAGGATCACATCTCAAGCAAGTGACCTGGTAATAGCAATATATCTAGCTGCCTTCTTGAGAGTGGACATCACATCTCAAGCAAGTGACCTGGTAATAGCAATATATCTAGCTGTCTTCTTGAGAGTGGACATCACATCTCAAGCAAGTGACTTGGTAATAGCAATATATCTAGCTGCCTTCTTGAGAGTGGACATCACATCTCAAGCAAGTGACCTGGTAATAGCAATATATCTAGCTGCCTTCTTGGGAGTGGACATCTTATCTCAAGCAGGTGACCTGGTAATAGCAATATATGTAGCTGCCTTCTTGAGAGTGAGCCTCACATCTCCAGCAAGTGACCTGGTAATAGCAATATATGTAGCTGTCTTCTTGAGAGTGAGCCTCACATCTCAAGCAAGTGACCTGGTAATAGCAATATATGTAGCTGCCTTCTTGAGAGTGAACATCACATCTCAAGCAAGTGACCTGGTAATAGCAATATATGTAGCTGTCTTCTTGAGAGTGAGCCTCACATCTCCAGCAAGTGACCTGGTAATAGCAATATATCTAGCTGCCTTCTTGAGAGTGAACATCACATCTCAAGCAAGTGACCTGGTAATAGCAATATATCTAGCTGTCTTCTTGAGAGTGAGCCTCACATCTCAAGCAAGTGACCTGGTAATAGCAATATATCTAGCTGCCTTCTTGAGAGTGAGCATCACATCTCAAGCAAGTGACCAGGTAATAGCAATATATCTAGCTGCCTTCTTGAGAGTGAGCATCACATCTCAAGCAAGTGACCAGGTAATAGCAATATATCTAGCTGCCTTCTTGAGAGTGGACATCACATCTCAAGCAAGTGACCTGGTAATAGCAATATATCTAGCTGCCTTCTTGAGAGTGGACATCACATCTCAAGCAAGTGACCTGGTAATAGCAATATATCTAGCTGCCTTCTTGAGAGTGGACATCACATCTCAAGCAGGTGACCTGGTAATAGCAATATATCTAGCTGTCTTCTTGAGAGTGAGCCTCACATCTCAAGTAAGTGACCTGGTAATAGCAATATATCTAGCTGCCTTCTTGAGAGTGAGCATCACATCTCAAGCAAGTGACCTGGTAATAGTAATATATCCAGCTGTCTTCTTGAGAGTGGACATCACATCTCAAGCAAGTGACCTGGTAATAGCAATATATTTAGCTGCCTTCTTGAGAGTGAGCATCACATCTCAAGCAAGTGACCTGGTAATAACAATATATCTAGCTGCCTTCTTGAGAGTGGACATCACATCTCAAGCAAGTGACCTGGTAATAGCAATATATCTAGCTGCCTTCTTGAGAGTGGACATCACATCTCAAGCAAGTGACCTAATAATAGCAATATATCTAGCTGCCTTCTTGAGAGTGGACATCACATCTCAAGCAAGTGACCTGGTAATAGCAATATATCTAGCTGCCTTCTTGAGAGTGGACATCACATCTCAAGCAAGTGACCTGGTAATAGCAATATATCTAGCTGCCTTTTTGAGAGTGGACATCACATCTCAAGCAAGTGACTTGGTAATAGCAATATATGTAGCTGTCTTCTTGAGAGTGAGCCTCACATCTCAAGCAAGTGACCTGGTAATAGCAATATATCTAGCTGCCTTCTTGAGAGTGAGCATCACATCTCAAGCAAGTGACCAGGTAATAGCAATATATCTAGCTGCCTTCTTGAGAGTGGACATCACATCTCAAGCAAGTGACCTGGTAATAGTAATATATCTAGCTGTCTTCTTGAGAGTGAGCCTCACATCTCAAGCGACCTGGTAATATCAATATATCTAGCTGTCTTCTTGAGAGTGGACATCACATCTCAAGCAAGTGACCTGGTAATAGCAATATATCTAGCTGCCTTCTTGAGAGTGGACATCACATCTCAAGCAAGTGACCTGGTAATAGCAATATATCTAGCTGCCTTCTTGAGAGTGGACATCACATCTCAAGCAAGTGACCTGGTAATAGCAATATATCTAGCTGCCTTCTTGAGAGTGGACATCACATCTCAAGCAAGTGACCTGCTAATAGTAATATATCTAGCTGTCTTCTTGAGAGTGAGCCTCACATCTCAAGCGACCTGGTAATATCAATATATCTAGCTGCCTTCTTGAGAGTGGACATCACATCTCAAGCAAGTGACCTGGTAATAGCAATATATCTAGCTGCCTTCTTGAGAGTGGACATCACATCTCAAGCAAGTGACCTAATAATAGCAATATATCTAGCTGCCTTCTTGAGAGTGGACATCACATCTCAAGCAAGTGACCTGGTAATAGCAATATATCTAGCTGCCTTCTTGAGAGTGGACATCACATCTCAAGCAAGTGACCTGGTAATAGCAATATATCTAGCTGCCTTTTTGAGAGTGGACACCACATCTCAAGCAAGTGACCTGGTAATAGCAATATATGTAGCTGTCTTCTTGAGAGTGGACATCACATCTCAAGCAAGTGACTTGGTAATAGCAATATATCTAGCTGCCTTCTTGAGAGTGGACATCACATCTTAAGCAAGTGACCTGGTAATAGCAATATATCTAGCTGATTTCTTGAGAGTGAGCCTCACATCTCAAGCAAGTGACCTGGTAATAGCAATATATCTAGCTGCCTTCTTGAGAATGAGCATCACATCTTAAGCAAGTGACCTGGTAATAGCAATATATCTAGCTGCCTTCTTGAGAGTGGACATCACATCTCAAGCAAGTGACCTGGTAATAGCGATATATCTAGCTGCCTTCTTGAGAGTGAGGATCACATCTCAAGCAAGTGACCTGGTAATAGCAATATATGTAGCTGTCTTCTTGAAAGTGAGCCTCACATCTCAAGCAAGTGACCTGGTAATAGCAATATATCTGGCTGCCTTCTTGAGAGTGAGCATCACATCTCAAGCAAGTGACCTGGTAATAGCAATATATCTAGCTGTCTTCTTGAGAGTGAGCATCACATCTCAAGCAAGTGACCTGGTAATAGCGATATATCTAGCTGCCTTCTTGAGAGTGAGGATCACATCTCAAGCAAGTGACCTGGTAATAGCAATATATGTAGCTGTCTTCTTGAAAGTGAGCATCACATCTCAAGCAAGTGACCTGGTAATAGCAATATATGTAGCTGTCTTCTTGAGAGTGAGGATCACATCTCAAGCAAGTGACCTGGTAATAGCAATATATCTAGCTGCCTTCTTGAGAGTGAACATCACATCTCAAGCAAGTGACCTGGTAATAGCAATATATCTAGCTGTCTTCTTGAGAGTGGACATCACATCTCAAGCAAGTGACTTGGTAATAGCAATATATCTAGCTGCCTTCTTGAGAGTGGACATCACATCTTAAGCAAGTGACCTGGTAATAGCAATATATCTAGCTGATTTCTTGAGAGTGAGCCTCACATCTCAAGCAAGTGACCTGGTAATAGCAATATATCTAGCTGCCTTCTTGAGAATGAGCATCACATCTTAAGCAAGTGACCTGGTAATAGCAATATATCTAGCTGCCTTCTTGAGAGTGGACATCACATCTCAAGCAAGTGACCTGGTAATAGCAATATATCTAGCTGCCTTCTTGGGAGTGGACATCTTATCTCAAGCAGGTGACCTGGTAATAGCAATATATGTAGCTGCCTTCTCGAGAGTGAGCCTCACATCTCCAGCAAGTGACCTGGTAATAGCAATATATGTAGCTGTCTTCTTGAGAGTGAGCCTCACATCTCAAGCAAGTGACCTGGTAATAGCAATATATGTAGCTGCCTTCTTGAGAGTGAACATCACATCTCAAGCAAGTGATCTGGTAATAGCAATATATGTAGCTGTCTTCTTGAGAGTGAGCCTCACATCTCCAGCAAGTGACCTGGTAATAGCAATATATCTAGCTGCCTTCTTGAGAGTGAACATCACATCTCAAGCAAGTGACCTGGTAATAGCAATATATCTAGCTGTCTTCTTGAGAGTGAGCCTCACATCTCAAGCAAGTGACCTGGTAATAGCAATATATCTAGCTGCCTTCTTGAGAGTGAGCATCACATCTCAAGCAAGTGACCAGGTAATAGCAATATATCTAGCTGCCTTCTTGAGAGTGAGCATCACATCTCAAGCAAGTGACCAGGTAATAGCAATATATCTAGCTGCCTTCTTGAGAGTGGACATCACATCTCAAGCAAGTGACCTGGTAATAGCAATATATCTAGCTGCCTTCTTGAGAGTGGACATCACATCTCAAGCAAGTGACCTGGTAATAGCAATATATCTAGCTGCCTTCTTGAGAGTGGACATCACATCTCAAGCAAGTGACCTGGTAATAGCAATATATCTAGCTGCTTTCTTGAGAGTGGACATCACATCTCAAGCAAGTGACCTGGTAATAGCAATATATCTAGCTGCCTTCTTGAGAGTGGACATCACATCTCAAGCAAGTGACCTGGTAATAGCAATATATCTAGCTGCCTTCTTGAGAGTGGACATCACATCTCAAGCAGGTGACCTGGTAATAGCAATATATCTAGCTGTCTTCTTGAGAGTGAGCCTCACATCTCAAGCAAGTGACCTGGTAATAGCAATATATCTAGCTGACTTCTTGAGAGTGAACATCACATCTCAAGCAAGTGACCTGGTAATAGCAATATATCTAGCTGTCTTCTTGAGAGTGGACATCACATCTCAAGCAAGTGACCTGGTAATAGCAATATATCTAGCTGCCTTCTTGAGAGTGGACATCACATCTCAAGCAAGTGACCTGGTAATAGTAATATATCTAGCTGTCTTCTTGAGAGTGAGCCTCACATCTCAAGCGACCTGGTAATATCAATATATCTAGCTGTCTTCTTGAGAGTGGACATCACATCTCAAGCAAGTGACCTGGTAATAGCAATATATCTAGCTGCCTTCTTGACAGTGGACATCACATCTCAAGCAAGTGACCTGGTAATAGCAATATATCTAGCTGCCTTCTTGAGAGTGGACATCACATCTCAAGCAAGTGACCTGGTAATAGCAATAAATCTAGCTGCCTTCTTGAGAGTGGACATCACATCTCAAGCAAGTGACCTGCTAATAGTAATATATCTAGCTGTCTTCTTGAGAGTGAGCCTCACATCTCAAGCGACCTGGTAATATCAATATATCTAGCTGCCTTCTTGAGAGTGGACATCACATCTCAAGCAAGTGACCTGGTAATAGCAATATATCTAGCTGCCTTCTTGAGAGTGGACATCACATCTCAAGCAAGTGACCTAATAATAGCAATATATCTAGCTGCCTTCTTGAGAGTGGACATCACATCTCAAGCAAGTGACCTGGTAATAGCAATATATCTAGCTGCCTTCTTGAGAGTGGACATCACATCTCAAGCAAGTGACCTGGTAATAGCAATATATCTAGCTGCCTTTTTGAGAGTGGACATCACATCTCAAGCAAGTGACCTGGTAATAGCAATATATGTAGCTGTCTTCTTGAGAGTGAGCCTCACATCTCAAGCAAGTGACCTGGTAATAGCAATATATCTAGCTGCCTTCTTGAGAGTGAGCATCACATCTCAAGCAAGTGACCAGGTAATAGCAATATATCTAGCTGCCTTCTTGAGAGTGGACATCACATCTCAAGCAAGTGACCTGGTAATAGTAATATATCTAGCTGTCTTCTTGAGAGTGAGCCTCACATCTCAAGCGACCTGGTAATATCAATATATCTAGCTGTCTTCTTGAGAGTGGACATCACATCTCAAGCAAGTGACCTGGTAATAGCAATATATCTAGCTGCCTTCTTGAGAGTGGACATCACATCTCAAGCAAGTGACCTGGTAATAGCAATATATCTAGCTGCCTTTTTGAGAGTGGACATCACATCTCAAGCAAGTGACCTGGTAATAGCAATATATGTAGCTGTCTTCTTGAGAGTGAGCCTCACATCTCAAGCAAGTGACCTGGTAATAGCAATATATCTAGCTGCCTTCTTGAGAGTGAGCATCACATCTCAAGCAAGTGACCAGGTAATAGCAATATATCTAGCTGCCTTCTTGAGAGTGAGCCTCACATCTCAAGCAAGTGACCTGGTAATAGCAATATATCTAGCTGCCTTCTTGAGAGTGAGCCTCACATCTCAAGCAAGTGACCTGGTAATAGCAATATATCTAGCTGCCTTCTTGAGAGTGGACATCACATCTCAAGCAAGTGACCTGATAATAGCAATATATCTAGCTGCCTTCTTGAGAGTGGACATCACATCTCAAGCAAGTGACCTGGTAATAGCAATATATCTAGCTGCCTTCTTGAGAGTGGACATCACATCTCAAGCAAGTGACCTGGTAATAGCAATATATCTAGCTGCCTTCTTGAGAGTGGACATCACATCTCAAGCAGGTGACCTGGTAATAGCAATATATCTAGCTGTCTTCTTGAGAGTGAGCCTCACATCTCAAGCAAGTGACCTGGTAATAGCAATATTACTAGCTGCCTTCTTGAGAGTGAGCATCACATCTCAAGCAAGTGACCTGGTAATAGCAATATATCTAGCTGACTTCTTGAGAGTGAACATCACATCTCAAGCAAGTGACCTGGTAATAGCAATATATCTAGCTGCCTTCTTTAGAGTGGACATCACATCTCAAGCAAGTGACCTGGTAATAGTAATATATCTAGCTGCCTTCTTGAGAGTGAACATCACATCTCAAGCAAGTGACCTGGTAATAGTAATATATCTAGCTGTCTTCTTGAGAGTGGACATCACATCTCAAGCAAGTGACCTGGTAATAGTAATATATCCAGCTGTCTTCTTGAGAGTGGACATCACATCTCAAGCAAGTGACCTGGTAATAGCATTATATCTAGCTGCCTTCTTGAGAGTGAGCATCACATCTTAAGCAAGTGACCTGGTAATAGCAATATATCTAGCTGCCTTCTTGAGAGTGAACATCACATCTCAAGCAAGTGACCTGGTAAAAGTAATATATCCAGCTGTCTTCTTGAGAGTGGACATCACATCTCAAGCAAGTGACCTGGTAATAGCAATATATCTAGCTGCCTTCTTGAGAGTGGACATCACATCTCAAGCAAGTGACCTGGTAATAGCAATATATCTAGCTGCCTTCTTGAGAGTGGACATCACATCTCAAGCAAGTGACCTGGTAATAGCAATATATCTAGCTGCCTTCTTGAGAGTGGACATCACATCTCAAGCAAGTGACCTGCTAATAGTAATATATCTAGCTGTCTTCTTGAGAGTGAGCCTCACATCTCAAGCGACCTGGTAATATCAATATATCTAGCTGCCTTCTTGAGAGTGGACATCACATCTCAAGCAAGTGACCTGGTAATAGCAATATATCTAGCTGCCTTCTTGAGAGTGGACATCACATCTCAAGCAAGTGACCTAATAATAGCAATATATCTAGCTGCCTTCTTGAGAGTGGACATCACATCTCAAGCAAGTGACCTGGTAATAGCAATATATCTAGCTGCCTTCTTGAGAGTGGACATCACATCTCAAGCAAGTGACCTGGTAATAGCAATATATCTAGCTGCCTTTTTGAGAGTGGACACCACATCTCAAGCAAGTGACCTGGTAATAGCAATATATGTAGCTGTCTTCTTGAGAGTGGACATCACATCTCAAGCAAGTGACTTGGTAATAGCAATATATCTAGCTGCCTTCTTGAGAGTGGACATCACATCTTAAGCAAGTGACCTGGTAATAGCAATATATCTAGCTGATTTCTTGAGAGTGAGCCTCACATCTCAAGCAAGTGACCTGGTAATAGCAATATATCTAGCTGCCTTCTGGAGAATGAGCATCACATCTTAAGCAAGTGACCTGGTAATAGCAATATATCTAGCTGCCTTCTTGAGAGTGGACATCACATCTCAAGCAAGTGACCTGGTAATAGCGATATATCTAGCTGCCTTCTTGAGAGTGAGGATCACATCTCAAGCAAGTGACCTGGTAATAGCAATATATGTAGCTGTCTTCTTGAAAGTGAGCCTCACATCTCAAGCAAGTGACCTGGTAATAGCAATATATCTGGCTGCCTTCTTGAGAGTGAGCATCACATCTCAAGCAAGTGACCTGGTAATAGCAATATATCTAGCTGTCTTCTTGAGAGTGAGCATCACATCTCAAGCAAGTGACCTGGTAAGAGCGATATATCTAGCTGCCTTCTTGAGAGTGAGGATCACATCTCAAGCAAGTGACCTGGTAATAGCAATATATGTAGCTGTCTTCTTGAAAGTGAGCATCACATCTCAAGCAAGTGACCTGGTAATAGCAATATATGTAGCTGTCTTCTTGAGAGTGAGGATCACATCTCAAGCAAGTGACCTGGTAATAGCAATATATCTAGCTGCCTTCTTGAGAGTGAACATCACATCTCAAGCAAGTGACCTGTTAATAGCAATATATCTAGCTGCCTTCTTGAGAGTGGACATCACATCTCAAGCAAGTGACCTGGTAATAGCAATATATCTAGCTGTCTTCTTGAGAGTGGACATCACATCTCAAGCAAGTGACTTGGTAATAGCAATATATCTAGCTGCCTTCTTGAGAGTGGACATCACATCTTAAGCAAGTGACCTGGTAATAGCAATATATCTAGCTGATTTCTTGAGAGTGAGCCTCACATCTCAAGCAAGTGACCTGGTAATAGCAATATATCTAGCTGCCTTCTTGAGAATGAGCATCACATCTTAAGCAAGTGACCTGGTAATAGCAATATATCTAGCTGCCTTCTTGAGAGTGGACATCACATCTCAAGCAAGTGACCTGGTAATAGCAATATATCTAGCTGCCTTCTTGGGAGTGGACATCTTATCTCAAGCAGGTGACCTGGTAATAGCAATATATGTAGCTGCCTTCTCGAGAGTGAGCCTCACATCTCCAGCAAGTGACCTGGTAATAGCAATATATGTAGCTGTCTTCTTGAGAGTGAGCCTCACATCTCAAGCAAGTGACCTGGTAATAGCAATATATGTAGCTGCCTTCTTGAGAGTGAACATCACATCTCAAGCAAGTGACCTGGTAATAGCAATATATGTAGCTGTCTTCTTGAGAGTGAGCCTCACATCTCCAGCAAGTGACCTGGTAATAGCAATATATCTAGCTGCCTTCTTGAGAGTGAACATCACATCTCAAGCAAGTGACCTGGTAATAGCAATATATCTAGCTGTCTTCTTGAGAGTGAGCCTCACATCTCAAGCAAGTGACCTGGTAATAGCAATATATCTAGCTGCCTTCTTGAGAGTGAGCATCACATCTCAAGCAAGTGACCAGGTAATAGCAATATATCTAGCTGCCTTCTTGAGAGTGAGCATCACATCTCAAGCAAGTGACCAGGTAATAGCAATATATCTAGCTGCCTTCTTGAGAGTGGACATCACATCTCAAGCAAGTGACCTGGTAATAGCAATATATCTAGCTGCCTTCTTGAGAGTGGACATCACATCTCAAGCAAGTGACCTGGTAATAGCAATATATCTAGCTGCCTTCTTGAGAGTGGACATCACATCTCAAGCAAGTGACCTGGTAATAGCAATATATCTAGCTGCTTTCTTGAGAGTGGACATCACATCTCAAGCAAGTGACCTGGTAATAGCAATATATCTAGCTGCCTTCTTGAGAGTGGACATCACATCTCAAGCAGGTGACCTGGTAATAGCAATATATCTAGCTGTCTTCTTGAGAGTGAGCCTCACATCTCAAGCAAGTGACCTGGTAATAGCAATATATCTAGCTGACTTCTTGAGAGTGAACATCACATCTCAAGCAAGTGACCTGGTAATAGCAATATATCTAGCTGTCTTCTTGAGAGTGGACATCACATCTCAAGCAAGTGACCTGGTAATAGCAATATATCTAGCTGCCTTCTTGAGAGTGGACATCACATCTCAAGCAAGTGACCTGGTAATAGTAATATATCTAGCTGTCTTCTTGAGAGTGAGCCTCACATCTCAGGCGACCTGGTAATATCAATATATCTAGCTGTCTTCTTGAGAGTGGACATCACATCTCAAGCAAGTGACCTGGTAATAGCAATATATCTAGCTGCCTTCTTGAGAGTGGACATCACATCTCAAGCAAGTGACCTGGTAATAGCAATATATCTAGCTGCCTTCTTGAGAGTGGACATCACATCTCAAGCAAGTGACCTGGTAATAGCAATATATCTAGCTGCCTTCTTGAGAGTGGACATCACATCTCAAGCAAGTGACCTGCTAATAGTAATATATCTAGCTGTCTTCTTGAGAGTGAGCCTCACATCTCAAGCGACCTGGTAATATCAATATATCTAGCTGCCTTCTTGAGAGTGGACATCACATCTCAAGCAAGTGACCTGGTAATAGCAATATATCTAGCTGCCTTCTTGAGAGTGGACATCACATCTCAAGCAAGTGACCTGGTAATAGCAATATATCTAGCTGCCTTCTTGAGAGTGGACATCACATCTCAAGCAAGTGACCTGGTAATAGCAATATATCTAGCTGCCTTCTTGAGAGTGGACATCACATCTCAAGCAAGTGACCTGGTAATAGCAATATATCTAGCTGCTTTCTTGAGAGTGGACATCACATCTCAAGCAAGTGACCTGGTAATAGCAATATATATAGCTGCCTTCTTGAGAGTGGACATCACATCTCAAGCAAGTGACCTGGTAATAGCAATATATCTAGCTGCCTTCTTGAGAGTGGACATCACATCTCAAGCAGGTGACCTGGTAATAGCAATATATCTAGCTGTCTTCTTGAGAGTGAGCCTCACATCTCAAGCAAGTGACCTGGTAATAGCAATATATCTAGCTGACTTCTTGAGAGTGAACATCACATCTCAAGCAAGTGACCTGGTAATAGCAATATATCTAGCTGTCTTCTTGAGAGTGGACATCACATCTCAAGCAAGTGACCTGGTAATAGCAATATATCTAGCTGCCTTCTTGAGAGTGGACATCACATCTCAAGCAAGTGACCTGGTAATAGTAATATATCTAGCTGTCTTCTTGAGAGTGAGCCTCACATCTCAAGCGACCTGGTAATATCAATATATCTAGCTGTCTTCTTGAGAGTGGACATCACATCTCAAGCAGGTGACCTGGTAATAGCAATATATCTAGCTGCCTTCTTGAGAGTGGACATCACATCTCAAGCAAGTGACCTGGTAATAGCAATATATCTAGCTGCCTTCTTGAGAGTGGACATCACATCTCAAGCAAGTGACCTGGTAATAGCAATATATCTAGCTGCCTTCTTGAGAGTGGACATCACATCTCAAGCAAGTGACCTGCTAATAGTAATATATCTAGCTGTCTTCTTGAGAGTGAGCCTCACATCTCAAGCGACCTGGTAATATCAATATATCTAGCTGCCTTCTTGAGAGTGGACATCACATCTCAAGCAAGTGACCTGGTAATAGCAATATATCTAGCTGCCTTCTTGAGAGTGGACATCACATCTCAAGCAAGTGACCTAATAATAGCAATATATCTAGCTGCCTTCTTGAGAGTGGACATCACATCTCAAGCAAGTGACCTGGTAATAGCAATATATCTAGCTGCCTTCTTGAGAGTGGACATCACATCTCAAGCAAGTGACCTGGTAATAGCAATATATCTAGCTGCCTTTTTGAGAGTGGACATCACATCTCAAGCAAGTGACCTGGTAATAGCAATATATGTAGCTGTCTTCTTGAGAGTGAGCCTCACATCTCAAGCAAGTGACCTGGTAATAGCAATATATCTAGCTGCCTTCTTGAGAGTGAGCATCACATCTCAAGCAAGTGACCAGGTAATAGCAATATATCTAGCTGCCTTCTTGAGAGTGGACATCACATCTCAAGCAAGTGACCTGGTAATAGTAATATATCTAGCTGTCTTCTTGAGAGTGAGCCTCACATCTCAAGCGACCTGGTAATATCAATATATCTAGCTGTCTTCTTGAGAGTGGACATCACATCTCAAGCAAGTGACCTGGTAATAGCAATATATCTAGCTGCCTTCTTGAGAGTGGACATCACATCTCAAGCAAGTGACCTGGTAATAGCAATATATCTAGCTGCCTTCTTGAGAGTGGACATCACATCTCAAGCAAGTGACCTGGTAATAGCAATATATCTAGCTGCCTTCTTGAGAGTGGACATCACATCTCAAGCAAGTGACCTGCTAATAGTAATATATCTAGCTGTCTTCTTGAGAGTGAGCCTCACATCTCAAGCGACCTGGTAATATCAATATATCTAGCTGCCTTCTTGAGAGTGGACATCACATCTCAAGCAAGTGACCTGGTAATAGCAATATATCTAGCTGCCTTCTTGAGAGTGGACATCACATCTCAAGCAAGTGACCTAATAATAGCAATATATCTAGCTGCCTTCTTGAGAGTGGACATCACATCTCAAGCAAGTGACCTGGTAATAGCAATATATCTAGCTGCCTTCTTGAGAGTGGACATCACATCTCAAGCAAGTGACCTGGTAATAGCAATATATCTAGCTGCCTTTTTGAGAGTGGACATCACATCTCAAGCAAGTGACCTGGTAATAGCAATATATGTAGCTGTCTTCTTGAGAGTGAGCCTCACATCTCAAGCAAGTGACCTGGTAATAGCAATATATCTAGCTGCCTTCTTGAGAGTGAGCATCACATCTCAAGCAAGTGACCAGGTAATAGCAATATATCTAGCTGCCTTCTTGAGAGTGAGCCTCACATCTCAAGCAAGTGACCTGGTAATAGCAATATATCTAGCTGCCTTCTTGAGAGTGAGCCTCACATCTCAAGCAAGTGACCTGGTAATAGCAATATATCTAGCTGCCTTCTTGAGAGTGGACATCACATCTCAAGCAAGTGACCTGGTAATAGCAATATATCTAGCTGCCTTCTTGAGAGTGGACATCACATCTCAAGCAAGTGACCTGGTAATAGCAATATATCTAGCTGCCTTCTTGAGAGTGGACATCACATCTCAAGCAAGTGACCTGGTAATAGCAATATATCTAGCTGCCTTCTTGAGAGTGGACATCACATCTCAAGCAGGTGACCTGGTAATAGCAATATATCTAGCTGTCTTCTTGAGAGTGAGCCTCACATCTCAAGCAAGTGACCTGGTAATAGCAATATTACTAGCTGCCTTCTTGAGAGTGAGCATCACATCTCAAGCAAGTGACCTGGTAATAGCAATATATCTAGCTGACTTCTTGAGAGTGAACATCACATCTCAAGCAAGTGACCTGGTAATAGCAATATATCTAGCTGCCTTCTTTAGAGTGGACATCACATCTCAAGCAAGTGACCTGGTAATAGTAATATATCTAGCTGCCTTCTTGAGAGTGAACATCACATCTCAAGCAAGTGACCTGGTAATAGTAATATATCTAGCTGTCTTCTTGAGAGTGGACATCACATCTCAAGCAAGTGACCTGGTAATAGTAATATATCCAGCTGTCTTCTTGAGAGTGGACATCACATCTCAAGCAAGTGACCTGGTAATAGCATTATATCTAGCTGCCTTCTTGAGAGTGAGCATCACATCTTAAGCAAGTGACCTGGTAATAACAATATATCTAGCTGCCTTCTTGAGAGTGAACATCACATCTCAAGCAAGTGACCTGGTAATAGTAATATATCCAGCTGTCTTCTTGAGAGTGGACATCACATCTCAAGCAAGTGACCTGGTAATAGCATTATATCTAGCTGCCTTCTTGAGAGTGAGCATCACATCTTAAGCAAGTGACCTGGTAATAGCAATATATCTAGCTGACTTCTTGAGAGTGAACATCACATCTCAAGCAAGTGACCTGGCAATAGCAATATATCTAGCTGCCTTCTTGAGAGTGGACATCACATCTCAAGCAAGTGACCTGGTAATAGCAATATATCTAGCTGCCTTCTTGAGAGTGGACATCACATCTCAAGCAAGTGACCTGGTAATAGCAATATATCTAGCTGCCTTCTTTAGAGTGGACATCACATCTCAAGCAAGAGACCTGGTAATAGCAATATATCTAGCTGCCTTCTTGAGAGTGGACATCACATCTCAAGCAAGTGACCTGGTAATAGTAATATATCTAGCTGCCTTCTTGAGAGTGAAAATCACATCTCAAGCAAGTGACCTGGTAATAGTAATATATCTAGCTGTCTTCTTGAGAGTGAGCATCACATCTCAAGCAAGTGACCTGGTAATAGCAATATATCTAGCTGACTTCTTGAGAGTGAACATCACATCTCAAGCAAGTGACCTGGTAATAGCAATATATCTAGCTGCCTTCTTGAGAGTGAGCATCACATCTCAAGCAAGTGACCTGGTAATAGCAATATATCTAGCTGACTTCTTGAGAGTGAACATCACATCTCAAGCAAGTGACCTGGTAATAGCAATATATCTAGCTGCCTTCTTGAGAGTGAGCCTCACATCTCAAGCAAGTGACCTGGTAATAGCAATATATCTAGCTGCCTTCTTGAGAGTGGACATCACATCTCAAGCAAGTGACCTGGTAATAGTAATATATCTAGCTGCCTTCTTGAGAGTGGACATCACATCTCAAGCAGGTGACCTGGTAATAGTAATATATCTAGCTGTCTTCTTGAGAGTGAGCCTCACATCTCAAGCAGGTGACCTGGTAATAGCAATACATCTAGCTGACTTCTTGAGAGTGAACATCACATCTCAAGCAAGTGACCTGGTAATAGCAATATATCTAGCTGCCTTCTTGAGAGTGGACATCACATCTCAAGCAAGTGACCTGGTAATAGTAATATATCTAGCTGTCTTCTTGAGAGTGAAAATCACATCTCAAGCAAGTGACCTGGTAATAGTAATATATCTAGCTGTCTTCTTGAGAGTGAGCCTCACATCTCAAGCAAGTGACCTGGTAATAGCAATATATCTAGCTGCCTTCTTGAGAGTGGACATCACATCTCAAGCAAGTGACCTGGTAATAGCAATATATCTAGCTGCCTTCTTGAGAGTGGACATCACATCTCAAGCAAGTGACCTGGTAATAGCAATATATCTAGCTGCCTTCTTGAGAGTGGACATCACATCTCAAGCAAGTGACCTGGTAATAGCAATATATCTAGCTGCTTTCTTGAGAGTGGACATCACATCTCAAGCAAGTGACCTGGTAATAGCAATATATCTAGCTGCCTTCTTGAGAGTGGACATCACATCTCAAGCAAGTGACCTGGTAATAGCAATATATCTAGCTGCCTTCTTGAGAGTGGACATCACATCTCAAGCAGGTGACCTGGTAATAGCAATATATCTAGCTGTCTTCTTGAGAGTGAGCCTCACATCTCAAGCAAGTGACCTGGTAATAGCAATATATCTAGCTGACTTCTTGAGAGTGAACATCACATCTCAAGCAAGTGACCTGGTAATAGCAATATATCTAGCTGTCTTCTTGAGAGTGGACATCACATCTCAAGCAAGTGACCTGGTAATAGCAATATATCTAGCTGCCTTCTTGAGAGTGGACATCACATCTCAAGCAAGTGACCTGGTAATAGTAATATATCTAGCTGTCTTCTTGAGAGTGAGCCTCACATCTCAAGCGACCTGGTAATATCAATATATCTAGCTGTCTTCTTGAGAGTGGACATCACATCTCAAGCAGGTGACCTGGTAATAGCAATATATCTAGCTGCCTTCTTGAGAGTGGACATCACATCTCAAGCAAGTGACCTGGTAATAGCAATATATCTAGCTGCCTTCTTGAGAGTGGACATCACATCTCAAGCAAGTGACCTGGTAATAGCAATATATCTAGCTGCCTTCTTGAGAGTGGACATCACATCTCAAGCAAGTGACCTGCTAATAGTAATATATCTAGCTGTCTTCTTGAGAGTGAGCCTCACATCTCAAGCGACCTGGTAATATCAATATATCTAGCTGCCTTCTTGAGAGTGGACATCACATCTCAAGCAAGTGACCTGGTAATAGCAATATATCTAGCTGCCTTCTTGAGAGTGGACATCACATCTCAAGCAAGTGACCTAATAATAGCAATATATCTAGCTGCCTTCTTGAGAGTGGACATCACATCTCAAGCAAGTGACCTGGTAATAGCAATATATCTAGCTGCCTTCTTGAGAGTGGACATCACATCTCAAGCAAGTGACCTGGTAATAGCAATATATCTAGCTGCCTTTTTGAGAGTGGACATCACATCTCAAGCAAGTGACCTGGTAATAGCAATATATGTAGCTGTCTTCTTGAGAGTGAGCCTCACATCTCAAGCAAGTGACCTGGTAATAGCAATATATCTAGCTGCCTTCTTGAGAGTGAGCATCACATCTCAAGCAAGTGACCAGGTAATAGCAATATATCTAGCTGCCTTCTTGAGAGTGGACATCACATCTCAAGCAAGTGACCTGGTAATAGTAATATATCTAGCTGTCTTCTTGAGAGTGAGCCTCACATCTCAAGCGACCTGGTAATATCAATATATCTAGCTGTCTTCTTGAGAGTGGACATCACATCTCAAGCAAGTGACCTGGTAATAGCAATATATCTAGCTGCCTTCTTGAGAGTGGACATCACATCTCAAGCAAGTGACCTGGTAATAGCAATATATCTAGCTGCCTTCTTGAGAGTGGACATCACATCTCAAGCAAGTGACCTGGTAATAGCAATATATCTAGCTGCCTTCTTGAGAGTGGACATCACATCTCAAGCAAGTGACCTGCTAATAGTAATATATCTAGCTGTCTTCTTGAGAGTGAGCCTCACATCTCAAGCGACCTGGTAATATCAATATATCTAGCTGCCTTCTTGAGAGTGGACATCACATCTCAAGCAAGTGACCTGGTAATAGCAATATATCTAGCTGCCTTCTTGAGAGTGGACATCACATCTCAAGCAAGTGACCTAATAATAGCAATATATCTAGCTGCCTTCTTGAGAGTGGACATCACATCTCAAGCAAGTGACCTGGTAATAGCAATATATCTAGCTGCCTTCTTGAGAGTGGACATCACATCTCAAGCAAGTGACCTGGTAATAGCAATATATCTAGCTGCCTTTTTGAGAGTGGACATCACATCTCAAGCAAGTGACCTGGTAATAGCAATATATGTAGCTGTCTTCTTGAGAGTGAGCCTCACATCTCAAGCAAGTGACCTGGTAATAGCAATATATCTAGCTGCCTTCTTGAGAGTGAGCATCACATCTCAAGCAAGTGACCAGGTAATAGCAATATATCTAGCTGCCTTCTTGAGAGTGAGCCTCACATCTCAAGCAAGTGACCTGGTAATAGCAATATATCTAGCTGCCTTCTTGAGAGTGAGCCTCACATCTCAAGCAAGTGACCTGGTAATAGCAATATATCTAGCTGCCTTCTTGAGAGTGGACATCACATCTCAAGCAAGTGACCTGGTAATAGCAATATATCTAGCTGCCTTCTTGAGAGTGGACATCACATCTCAAGCAAGTGACCTGGTAATAGCAATATATCTAGCTGCCTTCTTGAGAGTGGACATCACATCTCAAGCAAGTGACCTGGTAATAGCAATATATCTAGCTGCCTTCTTGAGAGTGGACATCACATCTCAAGCAGGTGACCTTGTAATAGCAATATATCTAGCTGTCTTCTTGAGAGTGAGCCTCACATCTCAAGCAAGTGACCTGGTAATAGCAATATTACTAGCTGCCTTCTTGAGAGTGAGCATCACATCTCAAGCAAGTGACCTGGTAATAGCAATATATCTAGCTGACTTCTTGAGAGTGAACATCACATCTCAAGCAAGTGACCTGGTAATAGCAATATATCTAGCTGCCTTCTTTAGAGTGGACATCACATCTCAAGCAAGTGACCTGGTAATAGTAATATATCTAGCTGCCTTCTTGAGAGTGAACATCACATCTCAAGCAAGTGACCTGGTAATAGTAATATATCTAGCTGTCTTCTTGAGAGTGGACATCACATCTCAAGCAAGTGACCTGGTAATAGTAATATATCCAGCTGTCTTCTTGAGAGTGGACATCACATCTCAAGCAAGTGACCTGGTAATAGCATTATATCTAGCTGCCTTCTTGAGAGTGAGCATCACATCTTAAGCAAGTGACCTGGTAATAACAATATATCTAGCTGCCTTCTTGAGAGTGAACATCACATCTCAAGCAAGTGACCTGGTAATAGTAATATATCCAGCTGTCTTCTTGAGAGTGGACATCACATCTCAAGCAAGTGACCTGGTAATAGCATTATATCTAGCTGCCTTCTTGAGAGTGAGCATCACATCTTAAGCAAGTGACCTGGTAATAGCAATATATCTAGCTGACTTCTTGAGAGTGAACATCACATCTCAAGCAAGTGACCTGGCAATAGCAATATATCTAGCTGCCTTCTTGAGAGTGGACATCACATCTCAAGCAAGTGACCTGGTAATAGCAATATATCTAGCTGCCTTCTTGAGAGTGGACATCACATCTCAAGCAAGTGACCTGGTAATAGCAATATATCTAGCTGCCTTCTTTAGAGTGGACATCACATCTCAAGCAAGAGACCTGGTAATAGCAATATATCTAGCTGCCTTCTTGAGAGTGGACATCACATCTCAAGCAAGTGACCAGGTAATAGTAATATATCTAGCTGCCTTCTTGAGAGTGAAAATCACATCTCAAGCAAGTGACCTGGTAATAGTAATATATCTAGCTGTCTTCTTGAGAGTGAGCATCACATCTCAAGCAAGTGACCTGGTAATAGCAATATATCTAGCTGACTTCTTGAGAGTGAACATCACATCTCAAGCAAGTGACCTGGTAATAGCAATATATCTAGCTGCCTTCTTGAGAGTGAGCATCACATCTCAAGCAAGTGACCTGGTAATAGCAATATATCTAGCTGACTTCTTGAGAGTGAACATCACATCTCAAGCAAGTGACCTGGTAATAGCAATATATCTAGCTGCCTTCTTGAGAGTGAGCCTCACATCTCAAGCAAGTGACCTGGTAATAGCAATATATCTAGCTGCCTTCTTGAGAGTGGACATCACATCTCAAGCAAGTGACCTGGTAATAGTAATATATCTAGCTGCCTTCTTAAGAGTGGACATCACATCTCAAGCAGGTGACCTGGTAATAGCAATATATGTAGCTGTCTTCTTGAGAGTGAGCCTCACATCTCAAGCAAGTGACCTGGTAATAGCAATATATCTAGCTGCCTTCTTGAGAGTGAGCATCACATCTCAAGCAAGTGACCAGGTAATAGCAATATATCTAGCTGCCTTCTTGAGAGTGAGCCTCACATCTCAAGCAAGTGACCTGGTAATAGCAATATATCTAGCTGCCTTCTTGAGAGTGAGCATCACATCTCAAGCAAGTGACCTGGTAATAGCAATATATCTAGCTGACTTCTTGAGAGTGGACATCACATCTCAAGCAAGTGACCTGGTAATAGCAATATATCTAGCTGCCTTCTTGAGAGTGAACATCACATCTCAAGCAAGTGACCTGGTAATAGCAATACATCTAGCTGCCTTCTTGAGAGTGAGCATCACATCTCAAGCAAGTGACCTGGTAATAGCAATATATCTAGTTGCCTTCTTGAGAGTGAGCATCACATCTCAAGCAAGTGACCTGGTAATAGCAATATATCTGGCTGCCTTCTTGAGAGTGAGCATCACATCTCAAGCAAGTGACCTGGTAATAGCAATATATCTAGTTGCCTTCTTGAGAGTGAGCATCACATCTCAAGCAAGTGACCTGGTAATAGCAATATATCTGGCTGCCTTCTTGAGAGTGAGCATCACATCTCAAGCAAGTGACCTGGTAATAGCAAAATATCTAGCTGCCTTCTTGAGAGCGGACATCTTATCTCAAGCAAGTGACCTGGTAATAGCAATATATCTAGCTGCCTTCTTGAGAGTGAGCATCACATCTCAAGCAAGTGACCTGGTAATAGCAAAATATCTAGCTGCCTTCTTGAGAGCGGACATCTTATCTCAAGCAGGTGACCTGGTAATAGCAATATATGTAGCTGCCTTCTTGAGAGTGAGCATCACCCAAGTGGTCTTGCTTGGTGATGTGGTTAAAATGTCCAGTGTTATAGTGGATAAAATCCATACTATTTTTCAAGTTTTATAAAAAACATACTCTTTGCATATTATTTAAAGATTGACTTTAATAAACTGACGAAATACATGAATGCATAGCTTTTCCCACTGACTGCCACATTTCCATATGCCTGCAAATATAGTGTGGAATCAAAAGTAATACATATCTGACAAATGGTTTTCTCTATATTGGAGATTGTAAATCTGTATGGAATGAAAAGAATGCTATTAGTATCTATCACAGAATGGAGTGTCATTTACCATAAGTGTGGATGTTACACTCAAACACCATAGCTATGAGCTAAGATGAATGTCTTACATTACAACAAACCAACAAAAACGACAAACAAATGTAGAAACATCTTACATCATTGACTGGTATTCATTTACATAAAACACAAAAGGCAGATATTAAAAAATGTGCAAATTTAATCTACACGTCTAAAAAATGATGAATACCAATATGCATATAAAAAAACTAAGACAAAAAATGGGGAATGCTAAAACAAAAAATCAAATGTGGAGTTGCAAGAAATGGACAATGGGTTGCATGACTAAGAGTGATATAAATTTACTTAGCATAATTTATGTTGTATAACAAACGTGAATACAGTGATGTATAAAGCTTTGTATGTGGTTGATGACAACACATGGTTAAAGATCCTGGCAAGTCTTTGTATGTGGTTGATGACAACACATGGTTAAAGATCCTGGCAAGTCTTTGTGAACTTAAAACCTGTTTCAGTGACAAACGATATACAATGATTTCATTTGCAGAGTACAAGAATACAACTTTGCCAGGTCAAGACATTAAAAACTTTTGAAACAAAACTATTGGTTATCATGTCAAAAATATTTATACATAAAACAAAGTATGACAAAGTCCATCTTCCCAATACATGTTACCTCCTCCTCTATTCCCAATAGACAAGCTCTCTGGTTGCTACACTACTGAGCATGTTGTTTTTGATAAAAGGTGGGTCAATTGTAAGTCTGTTTACCTCAGTTTTTCACAAGTTGAATACACCGCCTATGTTGTCCTTATCCTATGTTGTAAATTATATTACGTCTTACTCCATTGCAAATTCTAAATATTATATAAACTGTCAAACCAGCAGCCGAGTACAAAACTGAAGCTGTGCCTACACCATCACAGAAGATTCATTGTTACCCCATTTTAACCCATTTCAACCAATTGCACACCGGTCGTTGTGAACACGTTTTAACCCATTGAAGGCCAGTCATCATGAACATGTTTTAACCCATTGAACACCAATCATTGTGACCCTGTTTCAACCCATTGAACTCCCCCAACTCATGGAAATTAGCAAGACTGTCATCAGAATTGTGTTTGTGTGTATTCTATGATTTTAATAATGTTCTTCAGTTCTCTGTATGATTTTACCTACATCATGTATTTACACATTATACAGAAACAAGAGCTTACTCACACAAATAACCTTTAATTGTGATCAAACACAACATACAATTTTGACAACTGTTTGAATTTCCTAGCTATAAATACAACATTTTTTTTCTAAAAACTGGCCACCATACAATACATACATCATTACTGTGTGACCCTCCCCTATGCATATGGGAAATCTTCTGAACAAAAAAAATATTAAAAAAGGAAATAAACAAGTTTAAAATATTTAATTATAGTTAAAATTTACTTAACAAGTCAGTGTAAACATGATCCACATATTGTGTTTGGCATAATTGACAACAAAAGAACAAACATACCAAGTACAATGTATTACGACATCTCTTTGAACAAAGCATACATACATACATACATGGATGGATGGATGGATGGATGGATGTTTTTCTAATACTATTATTAACCAATCATTTCAAAACATCAGCAGGTGTGCAATTTTTAATTGTTAAACAATTTCTTAGTTAAAACTGAAATTTCCAGACAAACAATTAAAATTTCAAAAACAGATTATTTATTCATGATTTAAAGATATTTAGTTTCGAGAAAATTACTTTTTGGAATTACCTTTTCTTCAAACGAATCTCCAGTACATTAAATTAATGTTTTCTATTACTGTGTTTACACAACAACATTTTATCAAAGCCTAACAACTCGATGCGACTTGAGCCACAAAAAATGAGCATGTAAACGCCTTCAGCTCAAGTCAAGATAAATTCCTGTTAATTAGTGAGAGAAGCAATAGTTTTCTCATCGATAAAATTCTGTTATATAAATCTAGCACGTTTCACCATTACCGTACTTCAATAAATGAAGAATGTTAACACGTCACTTGAACCGCCATGACACTGATCCATAGTCTCTATTGATAAACAGATTTTACTGAAAATATGTGAACAGTTATCTTGATACATATAACATAAGCTAATGTTATTAGCACCAAAAATAAACACATACATTTGTATAATTGTCAGTAGCAAATTGTCAAACACTTTTATTGCTGCACACTTTGATAGCACCCTTTTTGGATAAATCATTGCTATAGAAGGTGCACTTGAACCCCCTAATAATTGGTGTCAAGAAACTGAACTTTCTGGTGTTTAAGAGCAAGATAGGTTTAGGATTTATTTTAGTACATTTATCACAAGACCCCTGAAATAGATGTAAAATACCTAGTTCATCAAGTTCCTTCCACTGCCAAATTCTGAACAAAACAGACATGATCTTTTTTCAGTCAAAATTACCAGCAAAAGGGTTGGTCCTTTCAATGACAATTTTCCGACAAAAGACTTTGGTACAACATTTGCCATGTTATCTAATCTAACTTGTTTTCAACCAGACAAACACAATTTCTCATTGTCTTAATAAAAAATGTTTGTTGCAAAAATTATGCAAGTTTGTTTTGTGAAAAAAGACAAAAGTGACTTGGCATTCAGAAAGTTAAAACTCAAAGGGGCTAATCTAAAACAATGACATCACAGTCATTACTCTTACCGATACTATGTAACGAACTCCTTCCAGATTTTCTTCTTTTCTTTCTAGCCTTTGTACGACCTTCAAAGATTATTTCAATATCTGATGTCTGATTGTCACTGTCATCAGAGTCAATCAAAATCAACAGTTCATGTTTTTGCTGTTTTTTAACCTGGGTCTTTGGTATGATTTTACTAGAAGAAAGTTGACACCAAGGTTTATGCAATCTTTTTTGAAATTCTAAATCACTAACATTCACAGCTCCCACATTTGTCATACCATTCTGCAATTTGATGGCATCAGGTTTATCTCCACTTGCAATTTGGTTTGTATTTTTATGTTTGCATTGAACAGAACTACTTGGAGATAAACATATCACGTCGTGTGTTTCTTCATGTAATGATTCTGATTCAACATCATTCTTTTTGTTGCTTCTTTTTTGTATATCTGCAGACACATCAGAAGAACCAAGCTTGGTGTCAGGTTCAACTGGCTTGGCAGTTGGTAGATCTGGGCTAGTGCCAGGTGTTGCTGGACTTGTTCCAGGTGTTACTATATGAGTATTGGGTGTCTGTGGACTAGAACCAAGTTGATCTATAATGGTAGCAGGGAGACATGTGCTGAAACAAGATAAACTGGGATACACACTTGGAGTCAATTGGGGACTAACATTTGGTGTTGTTGGAACAGAATTTTCATTTTTTTTTAAGATCAAACCATCACGATCCTTGTTTGAGAGAGGAGACTCTTCGAAAACAAGTTTTCTAAGACTCTTCACCTGCTGTTTTCTTGCTGTCAAATTATTCTCAGAATCTGCATTAAGCACATCAATGTAGGAATCAACACAAGTATTCAAATTTGATGATCTCCTGCTTTCTCTATTGTGGCTGTGAAAACTTTCTTTAGAAGTTTTTGATTTTAGCTTACTCAATGATGATTCAACATCTAGCTTTCTAAATGGCAATGATTCAACATCTAGCTTTCTCAAAGGCAATGATTCAACATCTAGCTTACTCAATGATGATTCATCATCTAGCTTTCTCAAAGGCGATGATTCATCATTTAGCTTTCTCAAAGGCGATGATTCATCATTTAGCCTACTTAATGACGATGATCTAACACCTTGCTTTCTCAATGGCGATGATTCAACATCTAGCTTTCTCAAAGGCGATGATTCATCATTTAGCCTACTTAATGGCGATGATTCAACACCTTGCTTTCTCAATGGCGATGATTCAACATCTAGCTTTCTCAAAGGCGATGATTCATCATTTAGCCTACTTAATGGCGATGATTCAACACCTTGCTTTCTCAATGGCGATGATTCAACATCTAGCTTTCTCAAAGGCGATGATTCATCATTTAGCCTACTTAATGGCGATGATTCAACACCTTGCTTTCTCAATGGCGATGATTCAACATCCAGCTTTCTTAATGGCGATGATTCAACACCTTGCTTTCTCAAAGGCGATGATTCAATACCTTGCTTTCTCAAAGGCGATGATTCAATATCTAGCTTTCTCAATGGCGATAATTCAACACTTTTCTTTCTTAGTGACGATGATTCAACACCTTTCTCTCTCAAAGGCGATGATTCAACACCAGTGTCTGGCTTTTTTGTCTGCAACTTTTTCACATTTGGTAAAGCTTGTGTATGTTCTTTGCACAACCGTGAGGGAGATGAGCACAACCCACTCTCCAGGTGCTGATGCTTGACATTTTTGCGAGGAGATGTATGCGATGAATCACAAATTTTACCAGGTGAACTTGTACCAGGTAGCAGGCCAAAATAATCACCTAATGTCTTCATGCGTTTCTTAGTTGATACTACTGACTTCAATGGCGATCTTTTTTGTGGAACGAATATCTTAAAACCTCCAAGTAATTTTTTGGGAGTTTGGTGAATATTATCAGCATGCTTAAGATCATGTTTAGCTGGAGTTGTTTTCAAAGAACGTAATTTCCGCTTTGATGTTAAAGAAAGTGTTGATGAAAAATGATCCACAGGAGTATGTAAGTGTAGTTGTATTTGTGCTTCTTTATGCAAAATTCCCTGTAATTTATTAGCTGAATTAGGTGTGCTGGTTAGTTGTGGATTGGTGTTATTGAAGATCTTTGCTCTGTTGAATTCTGATGAAGGCATACCTTGTGACGACTGCAGGGAAACATTTTTTTGTACATTAGCAGCATGTGCGCAAGAAGATGTATTTGTAGAAGAAGTAGGTTTGTCTTTTTTAGACAAGGGCTCTGTAGCTTTACTTGTTAATGCAGATGCACTAGGTATGTCATTCTTATTGGCTTTACATAATGAAGAAGTAACTTCATTTCGCAACAGAGAAGACCGACTCTTTTGTTGTGGTGTGGCATCATATGTACTTGCAGAAGAACCAAACTTGTTCTTTTCATCAAATTTAGTTGGTAGTTCAGACATATTTGCTGAAAACATGGTGTTGCATGTTGATGCTCCATCCTCATGTGATGTCATGTCTGAACAAGAAGCTTTATTAGCAACTGAACAGTTACCATTTCTATCAGATTTTTCAGAGTTCCAAAGACTTTCAGAGGAAGAGGCAATTCTATTAAGTTGTTTATAGTAGTCTGAAGATTGCAATCGTCTTTTCTTAGCGGACACAGACAGCCGTCGTGTTTGCCATATTTTCCATGTCAGTGGTGAAGGATTATCAGGCACTCTGTCTAAGACAACCAATGGTGAAATAGACATTGCCCGCAATTGTTGTTGCGGTGTTTGAGGTGACGATGAAGACATGCCTTTGTGAGGAGTAACAACATTATTCGATTTGTCTTCATTCTGGTTATCTGGGAAAAGAAAATAACATATAAAATGTTAATCCATTGAAACTGGAGAAGACTTATGTGATGTAACGTCTTTTGTAATAACATATGGACTGGCAATATATAGGCTCATTATGAATAATACAGCATTACCTTTTCCAACAACAGACTCACAGTCACAACATATCCAGTCATCTTCAGGGGTTTTCAAGTTTGAGCACCTCAAGTGACTACCAACAGATCCACACATATCACACAAAATAATATCCCATATACTGAAATAATGAAACAACCATACAGTTAATTCTGACATGCTCCACCACCTTTCAATCTATTCAACACAAGCAATGAGGTGATATGTATGCAAAAACAATAACAGTCCAGTTTATTTATTTTACACTTTACCAGAATTCTTCCTAGATAACATTTTTTTTTTTTTAAACTTGAATTAGCCCATTTATTTTTTGATATATCAGTAAACCATAAAACTCATGCATCTACTTTGTCATGTTACCTGATTTTAAATTAAAACCAATGGTATCAATAAAGTTCTTATCAAAATTATGCATATTAAAAGTCCAGCGCATGCTATTAACTGGAAACCTTATTTGTTCATCAACGATAGCTGCTGTCTACATCATGACAACTATACCTGGTTGTTCATCATGTGAAAATATAGTTCAAGTATTTGTGTGTTTTTAACCCTTAGAAAACTAAAGTTTGAATCTCAAGAAAATACAACATGATCCTGATACAACATTGAAATAAAATCGCCCTGTTCATCAATGAGAAATGGTTTCACAATTTACCACGTTTGTGGACCAAAATGGCTGCAAGTCATATTTGATTAAATGGTAAAGAAAATCAATTTGCAAATATTGTATTAAATATCAATGTTCAAACCATGTCTAAGAAATGGCTCCAGATGAACAGATACACAAATGAACAGACAGAAACCATATTAATAGTCTCTGATTTTAGACTTTGAGACTGATAACCATGGTTGATATAAAAGTCATGTTAAGAACTTGCTTTTCTTACTGCTCAAATAATGTTAAAATCTAGTTTTCAAGTAAAAATGAAAGTGGTGTTCATGCATATATGATAATACATTAAACTTCTTTGACTTTTTGGCAAATATTTGTATTCATATATTCCTGACAACAATTCTTTAACAATGTTTGGAGATCACCCTCAAATAAAGCTAAAAATCAAGAGCTAAGGGGTCTATTCCACCACAATGCTTACCTAGCCTCTTCCTTAATATGCCTGCCTTGTGGGCACAAGCAATCGGCCACATCACACTGGTTATGTCTTGCCAATAAGTCTTGAAATGCATTTTCTTCTAATTCCCAAGAGGCATCCCTGGTGAAAAAATAGTTATAGGGAAAAAATGTGTTAACTCCATATTGGATTTTGCTAGAGTTGTGGGATGAAAAATTGAATTCTAGAGGGCGTTGGGGGAGGGGGCTTGTATCATCTCAATAAAGCCCCATGTTAAAATCAGCTTTTTCCCTCTCCTGTATTCAAGCAACATGTTTTTTTTTTAAATTATTATGGTTATATTGTTAGACTTGTCGCTAATTTTACTGGAAAGATAGTTTTCATTTTTTTTTTCTAGATTTTACTGCTTTTGCCTGTAATTATAGGAACTGTAGTGACAGGTACATACGTATCCGATTTCTACTCATCTATAGGAACTGTAGTGACAGGTACATATGTATCCGATTTCTACTCATCTATAGGAACTGTAGTGACAGGTACATATGTATCTGATTTCTACTCATTCATTCATACATTCTTATTTATGTTTGATTATTTTCTGTGTCATAGTGGAAAAAAAACATGCATCTATCTTGTCTACTAAAAAGTTTTGGTTGAATTTAACAACAACACCAACAACGCTGACAGACATCCCCTTCAAACCCTTCACTTTAGTTTTAGATGTATTGTACTTTATTACTAACATTTTATTGCTGTTCAACCAATGGAAATTATTTCTAAGGATGCAATAAATTCATTATTATTATATTAATATATGACGGCAAGGAGAAAATGGCATATAATTACCATGGCTACACATTAACAGATTTTCTGAAGTGTGACATCTAAAACTATCAAGACATTGTATTGAACTTAACTGCATTTTTTTCTGAAATTCACAAACAAGATCAGCAAAATTTCACTCCTGGTGCATATTATTCCCACAATTTTATCAGGTGTGATAAACCATCACAGCACAAATCAGAAGATTACAAATTTTTATAACTTATTGGATTGGGGAATTGTGTATTCTGAAATTGCATTCATCTTTTGCTTTTTGGGCCTAAGAATCAACTTTAATGAGAACAAGTCATTGTCAATGACACGTCCCCGTTCCGTTCATATTTGAGTGACATATACATTCAAAGCAGATCATGACCGAAATGCACCTGCATATGTACAACACATTGTGCTAAATCTGAACAAAATCCATCCATGCATGACTGAGATCCGGTTCTGGAATTGTGAAAATACGTGATTTTGATGCATTTTCAGTCTTAAAATGGCCATCATTCAGCTATTATTAAGCAGATCATGAAACAAATGCACATATCTATTTGTGACATGATGTACCATGTGTGTGTGAAGTTTGAACTTGATCAATCCAGACATGTCTTGGATACGGATCCAGAACTGAATTCTTTAACAAAATGGCCGCCAGTCGGCCATTTCGAACTTGATCCGAAAAAAAAAAAGACGTGCATCAAGGTCCTATTATGTTTAATGTATGTACCAAATTTGAACAAAATCCATCCATGCATAACTGAGATACGGGTCCGAAATGGTGAAAATGTGCGATTTCAATGCATTTTTGGCCTTAAAGCGGCCCCCATTTGGCTATCGTTAATGAGATCATGAAACAAATGCACATACATATTTGTGACATGATGTACCTTGTGTGTGTGATGTTTGAACTCGATCAATCCAAGCATGTCTCAGATACGGATCCAGAACTGAATTCTTTAAAACAAAATGGCCGCCAGTCGGCCATTTCGAACCCGATCCAAAAAAAAAATGACGTGCATCAAGGTCCTATTATGTTTAATGTATGTACCAAATTTGAACAAAATCCGTCCATGCATAACTGAGATCCGGGTCCGGAATGGTGAAAATGTGAGATTTTGATGCATTTTCGGCCTTAAAATGGCCGCTATTCGGCTATCGTTAATCGGATCATGAAAAAAATGCATGTGCATATGTCCCATATAATGTGTGATGTATGAGTGAAGTTTGAACTTAATCGGTCCATGCATGTTCGAGATACAGGTGATCACGGACGCACGGACGGACGGACGCACACAGGGCAAAACATAAGTCCCCGTTTTTGGACTGCGTCCGAACGGGGACTAACAAACAATGTAACTCAAGGACATCATTTGTGTACACAACCATATTAGTCCATAGCCACACACACAAAGACATTAAACTGCGGTTCTGGGTATATAAGAGGAAACATAGCCGCCAATTTTCAGTATGCAAATGACACATACATGTCTGTGGTGTGTTATTTTCATGTCGCACACAACCATGAATACATCCATAATACAATTTTGATGTTAAATGACAAGTTCGGAGCGATGTCAGAGTGATTTTTCATAAAAGCGACAGGAAAGCATGATTCAGACAGTTGTTTTGACTGCTCAAAATGACTGTCAGTCATGGGTTTATGCAAAAGCAAGGTGTCAATCCTGGGTTGTTTGCTCAATCTCTAGGTATGTGTGTGTATGTACATGTAATTACGGAGTTGATGATGTACGTGATACCATGGAGCTAATAAGAAATGATATTTGTTTGACCACTTCAGAAGCATTGTCAACACTCCACGAAATGGTCTGGCCCGAGCAAGTGCAGATGGTATGAGAACGGGGAATGTTCAACGAAAATAGTGGCCCAGCCATGCACTTTAGTGAGAAATGTTGAAATGTCGACAACTTGGTCTCAATGCACAATAATAATAATAGTTATAAAAGTTATATGTGTTGATGTAACATGACACTGCATTTTTTTTATATTACATAAACATTCCAAAAACTTCTTTATTCTATTTACAAAGAAGACATTTGTTGTTACAAGGTTTGTAAACTTTCTCGCATATTATTTTACCAGCAGCAACAGAGGAGAACTAGGTCACCCCATTGTTGATGAAAAGACAAGCCGTGGGTACTGGCCGAGATCAGTTTATTAGTGGTTGTGATGGGCCTGGTTGACATTAGGTGGTAATAATAATCGAAGGTCTCATCACATCATGCAATCACGTGTGTGTCAGTCGCCCCAGTCAGACAAAAAATAAGTCCCTGACAATAAGTGAAGTATGATTCTAAAATCAATATATGACGTTACCAACAGTACAAATGTGTCTCTAAATAAACATAATTGGTGTCTGACAACATTACATTTATGCATTTATTCATTTATGTTCAAGACTTTTTTGTAACATACGAGCCGCGCATATATTCGTGTATATTGGGGCATTGGACAACAGTCTTATCACATAACTACATTGTGTAGGTCATTCAAATAAACCACAATTATTTATAACGATGTGCTGTTTTGTACAAGCACAGAAATAAATTACAAGGTTCCTGTCATGTTTTTAGTGACTTTGTCAAACAACAAGCAGCTTGTCGGCTGAGATAGCTCTGCTGTTAGAAATGCACATTTCAATTAAAGAACTGAAGATATCATTAGAAAATGAACAACATGTATAGTATTCAAAGCAATCATACTAGCGTTTTTTAACATGAAGTCGAAAATATCACTTTTTACAAAAATGACAAAAATATTCATCATGAGCTATGCATGGCACAGTCCCAGTTAGTTATCAAATTTAAGATATATAGTTATGTTTATAGTAATATAGCTGGAATATAACCATGTCAGGACTATTATTTGTTTAACATTAAAATGATTGACATTTGTATCTGATCGTCAAACAAGTACTTGTCCATATTGAGAGACATTGCTCTGGAACAGCATTCAGCCATTTTGAATACATATATATATATATATATATAACATGATGTATAAGGAATATATAAAATTTGAATATAATCAGTCAAAGCATTTAAGAGATATGGCTCTAGAAGCCCAATCATTAAAACAAAATGGCCGCCAGTCAGCTATTTTGAATCCAATCTGAAAAATAAAATGACATGCATCAGGAACCTGTAATGTCTAACATGTGTTATAAGTTTGAACAAAATCCATCCATAAATGCAAGAAATGTTTGATATTCGAGAATTTTTTCAGCACAAAAATAGCACACTTTGAAAAAGATCATCAAACCAATATATCCGTATATCTGTGACATGATGTATAATGAATATTAAAAATTTTAACATAATCAGACAAAACAAGTCAGACATATGGGTCTGGAAACCCATTCATTAAAACAAAATGGCCGCCAGACAGCCATTTTGAATCCAATCCGAAAAATAAATGATGTGCATTTTGAATCCAATCTGAAAAATAAAATGACGTGCATCAGGAACCTGTAATGTCTAATGTATGTACCAAGTTTGAACAAAATCCATCCATAAATGCCAGAAATGCTTGATATTTGATGATTTTTTAGTACAAAAATGACAACCATTCGGCCTATTTGAATAGGATCGTCAAACCAATATATCTATGACATGATGTATAATGAATATTTAAAATTTGAACATGCACACTGGTGCCATCAAGTTCACATCACTTTCACTGATTATGCAGACTGGTGCCATCAAGTTCACATCACTTTCACTGATCATGCACACTGGTGCCATCAAGTCAACATTACTTTCACTGATTATGCACACTGGTGCCATCAAGTCAACATTACTTTCACTGATCACGCACACTGGTGCCATCAAGTTCACATTACTTTCACTGATCATGCACACTGGTGCCATCAAGTCAACATTACTTTCACTGATCATGCACACTCGTGCCATCAAGTCAACATTACTTTCACTGATTATGCACACTGGTGCCATCAAGTCAACATTACTTTCACTGATTATGCACACTGCGGTGCCATCAAGTTTACATTACTTTCACTGATCATGCACACTGGTGCCATCAAGTTCACATCACTTTCACTGATCATGCACACTGGGCTGGGGCCATCAAGTCAACATTACTTTCACTGATCATGCACACTGGGGCCACCAAGTCAACATAACTTTCACTGATCATGCACACTGGGGCCATCAAGTCAACATAACTTTCACTGATCATGCACACTCGTGCCATCAAGTTCACATCACTTTCACTGATCATGCACACTGGTGCCATCAAGTCAACATTACTTTCACTGATCATGCACACTGGTGCCATCAAGTCAACATTACTTTCACTGATCATGCACACTGGTGCCATCAAGTTCACATCACTTTCACTGATCATGCAGACTAGTGCCATCAAGTTCACATTACTTTCACTGATTATGCACACTGGTGCCATCAAGTCAACATTACTTTCACTGATTATGCAGACTGGTGCCATCAAGTTCACATCACTTTCACTGATCATGCACACTAGTGCCATCAAGTTCACATTACTTTCACTGATCATGCATACTGGGGCCATCAAGTCAACATAACTTTCACTGATCATGCACACTCGTGCCATCAAGTTCACATCACTTTCACTGATCATGCAGACTGGTGCCATCAAGTCAACATTACTTTCACTGATTATGCAGACTGGGCTGGGGCCATCAAGTCAACATTACTTTCACTGTATATGCACACTGGTGCCATCAAGTTCACATCACTTTCACTGATTATGCACACTGGTGCCATCAAGTCAACATTACTTTCACTGATTATGCAGACTGGTGCCATCAAGTTCACATCACTTTCACTGATTATGCACACTGGTGCCATCAAGTCAACATTACTTTCACTGATTATGCAGACTGGTGCCATCAAGTTCACATCACTTTCACTGATCATGCACACTGGTGCCATCAAGTCAACATTACTTTCACTGTATATGCACACTGGTGCCATCAAGTTCACATCACTTTCACTGATTATGCACACTGGTGCCATCAAGTCAACATTACTTTCACTGATTATGCAGACTGGTGCCATCAAGTTCACATTACTTTCACTGATTATGCACACTGGTGCCATCAAGTCAACATTACTTTCACTGATTATGCAGACTGGTGCCATCAAGTTCACATCACTTTCACTGATCATGCACACTGGTGCCATCAAGTCAACATTACTTTCACTGTATATGCACACTGGTGCCATCAAGTTCACATCACTTTCACTGATCATGCATACTGGTGCCATCAAGTCAGCATTACTTTCACTGATCATGCACACTGCGGTGCCATCATTACTTTCATTGATTGGTTAATTACGATTCATAGAACATGATGCTTGATCAACCATCAACATGCACATTCATAAAAAATAAATGGCCACTAGTCGGCTATTTTGAATTGAATCACACACAAAAAATGATGTAATCAGTAACCCATGAGGACAATGTCAAGTTTGAATGAAATCGATCAAAGCATGTCCAAGAAATGGTTGATGACATGTCCAAATGTTGATTTTTGGTGTTTTTTTAGGACAAAACTGCCAGTCGGTTGGTCGGTCGGTCAAAGACGGATGCCTGGACACATGGACGGAACCCAAAACATGAGTCCCTGTTTCAGACTAAGTTTCCATGACACACTAGTACAATTCCTGATATTGTGTAGCCGTGCTTTAAGATGACACAGTCCCTGTCAGAACTGAAATTGAGTCAATCATTTTGAATCAGAATTTAACATTCATTTTCACTTGGATTACAAACCAAATATATAATGCACAAGTGTGATATATTGTTTATTTTGCACTGCAGTCCAATTTTGCAAGAGACGTCTTGATACTATTTGGCAAGAGACGTCTTGATACAGTTTTGCAAGAGACGTCTTGATACAGTTTTGCAAGAGACGTCTTGATACAGTTTTGCAAGAGACGTCTTGATACAATTTTGCAAGAGACGTCTTGATACAATTTTGCAAGAGACTCTTGATACTATTTGGCAAGAGACGTCTTGATACAATTTTGCAAGAGACGTCTTGATACAATTTTGCAAGAGACGTCTTGATACAATTTTGCAAGAGACTCTTGACACAATTTTGCAAGAGACTTTTGATACAATTTCAATTTTTGAGCATAATTAATATGTAATGTGAAATCTGTATTAGAAGCCATGGTTTCTATGTAACAGAGGGGATACAGCTTCTATTAAAGCATTTATACATATGAGAAATGTTGATTAGTTTGTTCTCAATTGTTCAAAAAGAAGGTGTGATTTCTATTGGGGATGCAACTTTTAATGCAAATTTTACGACAGTTGTAATGTTATTTATTTCCTGCAATTTTTTTAATTATCTGCAGGTCTACCTGCAATTCAGAACTATTTTCAATTGGTTTCATAACATGTGTATTATCGTCAGATGATGAGACACATAGCTTGTAACATTTAAACATGTGCACTTAAGATCAATAACAAAAGAGGTCCAACTACTGTACCCTGTTGCAACTGATCACAGAAGATTGCTGAGATGATAGGTTGTATACACCTTTTCTAGAAAGATATATATTTGGATGAATACAAAACAACATGGTTTCTGCTTTAGAAAATCTTGTCTATCCCAGCTCCTACAACATTAATATAGGACACTTGATGAAATTGAAGCCAATCACAATGTAAATGTAATCTATTTAGACTTTGCTTTTGCTAAAGTTGGCCATTTCATTGTAGTTTATTATTTTGTAATTCTTTGTTGGCATTTTATTGAAGACTGTGTACGATTTCTTAGGATATTGTCTAGCCATGCTCCAATTTTCCCACCTTTATTTATTTTCTGAGTTTATGGCACAGGATTCCATGGTTAACTTTAGCAAAAGTAACTCTCATGACAGAGCAAAGTGAACAGTTCTGTGCTACGTCAGACTGTCAACAGCCCTGTTGAACGAAAGACTGTCAATACTTCTGTGTTATACTCACTGCTCAGGAATAAAGATACCAAATTGTAACATCTCATTCTTGAACTTTTCTTGGTTGTTGCATATAGGACAACGAAAAAAGTGGGAGCCAGCATTCAGTGCTTGAGACTAATGAAAGATAGATACAATAACCATTACAAAGCCGACACTGGTTAGCATTAAAATCAACTCTTATTTACAAATGTATGTTGCAAAATAGACACCAGAAAATTAGTAACTCATCAATTGCAATTTTTATAGTCTTTTGGTAAGTTTGATGCATTCAGAGAAGGGCAGATATTTATTTTATTTCCTTATACATCACAGCATGTTCATATTTATTTACGCATGCAATGACAGCCGACAAATGTATGCACATCTAATAATTTAGTAAGATCACTTAAACATGCCTTTTAACAATAAAATATATGTGAAAAGTAGCAAATTAATTTATAGCCGAGGGAACGTCATCTGCACATGCTTGGGAATTGAGTCCCAAGCGATAACAATGCATGCTTAGAAAACGCAAAGGCTCTTGGCCAGATGTTTGTTTGTTAACAACGACATGCTATGGCTGTGCTTTAAACATTTTTAAACATAAAAGTACAACACACATAGGGGAAAAAAATATAAATATAAATAAAAATATAAATATGTACTTGTAACATACAAATTATTAGTATCGGTAAATAAACAACTCATTGTTAATGACGCAGTACCTGTTGCAATGGAAATGTTATTTATGCCTATGATCAAGTTATATGGGCAAAAAGCAAGATGGGTCCAAGTCTGTTACCTTCCTCTGATAACAACTTTAATTGTTATGGACATGTATTGCTACATGCATAATATATGCAGTCACATATGACCAGGTAAATTGTTTCTGACTGTAGTGTATGCTCAGTATCTGAGAAAGAATATTATACTAATCTAGTTTCAACAAAATCAGATTTATTACATAATCTGTGATCCACATTATCAAAATTTATAATACAGAAAATATATTTGATTTTACATCTGTGGTTTTCAGTCAAATTAATTCCAGAATACCTCTACCACAAATTCAATTTAAATCTGATTTTTTGAGATATCAGAAATGGGCTAATAATAATTAGATAATAAATATGTATGTTTTTCAACATTAAAACTAATCATGTCTGTGGATTACCCCAATGAACCAAATGAATTGTTATGCAAATTAAGAAAATATTATGCATAGATTTAGGTTTGTATATTGTTCCAGGGCGTACATGCAAGTTTTATTATAATGTGATGATTATTTCTAAAAGAATTGGTGGAAAGTTGAAAAGTAAATTATTATAGATGTATATAAACTTAAAAATAATTAGATCTTCACATTTATATACCAAAATTTCTTGAAATAAGGCAAGTACTTGAGATATTGATGGAAAAGCTGAAAACTGACCAATTATTATGCAAATCAGGTAATTTATATGCACAGATGTTAATGTAGAACTGATAAGGTCTGTGAGATGTCAGACCATCTATGTACCAAGTTGATTGAAATGTTATGATTAGTGCTTGAGATATCAGTGAAAAAGATGAAAATTGGTCAATTATGCAAATCAGGTAATTAATATGCATGGTATTACCCTAAAACCCATCAGGTCTGTGCATTGTCCTTTGACATCTACCTACAAAGTTTCATTGAAATGTAATGATTTGTAACCACATTTTCAACAAAAAAAAAAAAGATGGCTGATAGTCGCCCATCTTTGATTTAACAAACATAGTTGAACTCTGGTGACCTTTCCCTTTGTTATATAATATAATTCCCTTTATCCTAGTTTGTTTCAATATAAATATGCATTGTCATAATTAATTTTGAATACAAACAAGTTTTGGGGTTGAACCAATAGTGGGGAATCAGTCTACCGAATGTCCTTTGAAGATGTAAATATCTTACAAAAACATTGGTGCCTTATTTGTTTAATTATTTTAAGGGACATAATTTCCAGCTTTATTCAAAATAATTCTGATATTTTAGTATAAAAACAAATGCCCCATCTCAAAAAAAAAGGGGGGGCTGCATTTAGACGTGAATAGATTCATAGTGAATAGTTAGTTGGTGTCCAGTGGAGGGAGAAGTCAACAGTACTGTTGCCTCCTGAGAATCTACATCTTCAAACACTGCAATCTTTGAAGTGCGTTTTTAAACCAGTATTATAAAAACTACATCATTCTGTTCTAATAGCTGAAACATATTCCTGTGAGTTTTCATTTGTTGAATGAACTGTTTGTCAAATACAGAATACATACATTTTAGAACAATTTTCTTTTTAAAATGTGGATGAAATGTTTTGCTTTTTATGTATTGTTTTTGATTTGATAACTTTGAACTTAACAGATTTTCTATTAGCTTCAGATCTTGATCAAAGTTTGGCACCCAGTTCATAGGAGTGCTTATATTGATTTTCTGACATCTTGTTTTCTGTAAAGATTTTATTGGTAGGTTTGCAAATGTGTATCAGACTGTGCAATCTCTCCATGAGTTGGTTTTGAAACCCAGTATGTGATTCTGAGATAAATTACAAGATAAATCATTTGCTTCATTGAACACATACAACAATGCATATTTCCACTGACATCAGTGACCTTTGATGTGTATCACCAGTGATCAGTCAAGTAGAAACAGTCAAAATATTTTATCAGATTTTCTCAATTTTTGCATGATATTTTCATACAGAACATCTGTTGTTCTAACTCAGGGAAGACTTTATACTGATGAATAAGGTGACCAAGTTTGATGAAGTTTGGAATAGAATTAGTAAAGTTATTATGCACACAATAACAATTATTAACGACGACGACGACCACAATGACAACAACAACGACAACGCCGGACAAACATTTTCCCTTAATATACCTTTTCCTTCCATCTTTGATGGTACGGGCAAGGTAATAAAACAAACTGACATGGACATGTATTCCAACGTTAATGGCGTATGTGCCAAATATGAATAAAAATCGCCAAAACGTCCACGTCCGAAACTTCCTACTTGAGCAAACAGTCAGCTGGCACCCTGAATTTTAATAGTCACAGCTCTATAATTCTGCCAACGATGCTTCACAGCTCGGAGTGTATAGAAAGAAAGAAGTCGACCAGATTTCAGTAGGCAAATCACAAAATCATGTTAGTCGAAAAGTTCCACAAAAACTGATATTTTCCTAAATCAGAATACATGCAGTACTTAATTTTTCTGTCGCATACAGCAATGAATATTTGTAGAAAAAGATACTGAAGTTAGTTTCTAGTTTGGAAAGTTTAAGCATAATTTTTGTCTAAAATGTGGCTTATTCAAATCAAGTATTACACACTGAAGCCTCCACACCAGATTAGTTCATGACTATCAGAAAGTAGGATATACCTGTACACAATCTCTATGTAACCAATTGTCCTTACAACATGGAGTTTTCAGCACATCAATTCCTGGCGTAGAAGGCACTTCACAGATACATATAGGACAGATATGTTCTTTTTCAGATACTTTATGCACAGTCTGTTTTGGACGATGATCTTTGCAATACGAACTATATAAGTACACAGTGAATATATTATTATATGGTATTTCCACAAGTTGCTGTAATTTTATGGTAATGCATGTATTATCTACATCCTACCATATACCTTGTTTGAAAACAAGGTTTTTAGTGACAAAAATTTCACTAATTTTCAACATCTTGGTCATTTCTGACTGAACAGACAAAATACATTGAACGGTTGGGTATAGAAGATGTATAATACTAAGTAAGTATGCAAAAAAGTACACTGTCGTATACACAAAATGTACAGATCATAAAAGGCTCTCTCATTGCATTCATGTTTGGCCAATCAAATTTCACAGTCATCCTTCTATTAAAGTTGCATTTCCACTTTATATTATATGCAGAACACCTCCCACTGACTATTGTGATCACTATGAAAAACTATTATCGGTAGTTGGTATGGCAACAAATCCTGAAATAATGGAGCACTGCACTCGACAGAAAAAAGATTGTGGTAGCAATGTCAGCAAATCAAGGCCATTTACATGTGTGATATTATGATGTTTGCCCAGGGAAAAGGTAGATAAGATTTCTCATTCATTTTTCAATTTTTCTGGGTGTGAATTAATGTATGTCAAATATCAGTTTATAAAAGTAAAGATTCTTACCTAAATCCTCCAAAGAACTGTGACAAAACCCCAAAATCTTTACCACATGGATAGTGAAATTTATGTTTACATTTTGGAATACAACAGCCAGCAGCAGCACCTTTGCTATGACAGTAACTACATTTCAGCTTGGAGCCTCGTCTTGCTTCTTTCAATATATCTGCCGGTAGAAATCCCTGAATGCCTTCATTATCTTCTCCTCTTTGTATCAACCCACAAGCAAATAACTGAAACACAATATTATTATGTGCGAGGGCTCACTTCAATTTGATTTGTTTATAGATGAGCACTGAAGAACTGTGGATCTGGGAAACTGTTAGACACTACTAAACTGAAAATTTTTCTGAGGGGGTGGAGGGCTTCCATTCATTTTGTATATTGTACATGTAGGAGTTTGAGCTTGACAGACATGTGGCTTCAGCGAATTATAGAAAACAAGTCATTGAAAATGACACAGTCCCCGTTAAGTTCTCTTTGTGCTCGTCATATTAAAGCGGAGGGGTTGTCGCCAGTGTGTCCTTGAAACTTGAGTTCCAAGTGGCGTATACAACAGATTGTTTATTTACATCAAAATACGTGTTTCGTGTCATAGTAATATGGCCAAAATAAAAACAGCCGTTATTCGGCCATCTTTGATCTGATTATGAAACACACTGACATGTATGATGTGCCAAATACGAATGAAAATAGAACATAAATTGTGGAAATATAGTAGTAAGGCCAAAAAGTCAGATGGCTGTCAATCGGCCATCCTTGACCAGATTTTGAAACAAATTATAACAAATAATATATGTACATGTACCAAGTTTGAATGACAACTGACAAAGCATGTCCAAAATACAACATTTTCAAAAAACAAGATGGCTGCCAGTCGGTCATTTTGAATCGAATTGCTAAACTACTGCATGTGCATATGTCCCACATAAGGTACTAGGCACATGCAAAGAATGAACGGAATCGGTCCACAGCATTCTAAAATATGACGGACAGACTGACGCACGGACAGACAGACACACGGACGGTCGGACGGACGGACGGACAGACTCAGGAACTCACGGACGGTCGGGGACATGTATCCTAACATGTATGATCTATGTACTAAATTTGAATGAAAACTGACAAAGCATGTCCAAAATATTACATTTTCAAAAAACAAGATGGCTGCCAGTCGGCCATCTTTGATCCAATTGTGAAATAAATCATCATGGACATGTATCCTAACATGTATAATCTATGTACCAAGTTTGAATGAAAACTGACAAAGCATGTCCAAAATACAACATTTTCAAAAAACAAGATGGCTGCCAGTCGGCCATTTTTAATCAAATCGCTAAACCACTGCATGTGCATATGTCCCACATAAAGTACTAGGCACATGCAAAGAATGAACAGAATCGTCCAAGGGATTCTGAGATATGACTCCGGACGGACGCACGGACACACGGAGACCGAATTATAAGTCTCCGTTTTCGGACTTCGTCCGAACGGGGACTAATTACCATCACTGTAACATGTCATCTATTGAAATCTAATAGGTTTGAAACTTGCAGCTACTGGCATTCATTCAGGAAGTGATATACTCACCAAGCAGTAATGATGAACAGTAATTTGTGATTCTTGATGAAAAAATAATTCTCCATATAGCAGTTTATTGTCAACGTCTTTGTGACATAATAAGCACATGCCTGAAACACAAAATATATTGTGTAAAACAAATATGCTAAGAATATTCACCATTTGAGGATTTTATGTCATTCATGAAGATGAAATGCTACAATATTTTGTCAGGTTTTTTCCCAACATTTTTCTGCCAAGAATTGATTTATAGTGTATTACATGAGCTGATAGAGAAGGACATTGTACACTTTCTGCAAAAATCTGAAGACTCAATACATACTTGGGCTGAAATCTACATATGTGCATACATGGTCAAAAACTGAACTGATAATGTATCCAAAATTGCCAAAGAACACTTCGAGAAATTTATGAGAAAATATCTGCAAACCCAAATAGAAATTTCACCCACAAAACATAGATCTTCCTTAAAATCAAAAAGCATTTGTGTCGGAGTGTTTGTAAACAATATACATGAAGGACAAATGGTCAAGGTCAGAATTTTGTAGGAATGTTTAGTTTCTAGATCCTCCCTTACTTTAGGGGAGAACACACTTTGTACGGTTCAGAAGTTATTATAGAGTATACAAACCTTTTGGAACAATTGTAGTTTTCATTGCTTTCTTCCTGTTTCAGTGGCCACAAAATCTGAGGAGGTCAAAGGTCACAGATAAATAAATGACTACTTTCATAAGTTTGGAAAAGAAACTTCCCTTACATCAGTTGTTATCATCAGTGCAGAAATAAATACAAAATATTTTTTTTTTTTTGAATAAGCAAGATTAAAAATTGGTTTGCATTCACACGTTCAAAACATCATTATTTAGGCCAGTCTAAAGCATCCTTTTTTTTTTTTTTGTTAGGTCAGAAGTATCCAACATCATGGACCCCACCATGTTGTTTCTCCACTGTATTTACATAGCACATCATGATGAAGATGTAGTTTCCATCATCAGAATGGTGTCTTAAATCATCCTGGAGTTCTCCCAGCTAATTTGAGTCATGAATGGCAAGGGGAAGAGAAAGGAGAGATTTGTTTTGAACTGTTGAATGGAAAGTCAGCAACAGTGGTGAAACTTGACACCAGAACAGTTTTGTGGACACGGGAAAATAATCTCAAGACTTTCTCTTTCGGTCAGTACGATTGTCGTTGTCAAGATCACTTTAAAAACCACCCACTGAAGACTCAACTTTCTTTCCACTTGTGCTGTAGTTTTCTCTATTTCAGTATCTCTTAACCATCATTAAAATGTTAATAATATCGTACAGTGTTCTCCACAAATAAAATTTAAAGAGGGGCGCATATAATATAATTAGCATATTTAATTTGCATATAATTAGCATACTAATCAAACATTTCAAAGGTAATTCTTAGCACTTTTATATTTACATCACTTAAATACTGTGTACAAGTACTATATTAATGTTCTTGAATTATTTTGATGAATAAGTTAAACCACTTGATGTGTAAAAAAATATAAACTTTGACAAATGAAGAATATAAATTTTATTCTTTGTAAAAGTGTAATGGAACAAGTTGTGAAATTCTAGCCTTTCATTTATTTCTTTTAAATTTCTTTCAAATATTTCCATTTTCATAGGTTTTATAAATGCACTGAGATATTGTAATAGTTGAAAACCCCAAGTAATAAGAAGAAAAATATTTTCACATAACAAATTTAAAAGAAAAAATTGAATCCGATGACTGTAAATAAATTAATCATTATGTTGATTGCATTGTGGGTAATGAGGACAAAGGTCAAATCAGATACTGTGACATCCATGTTGTTTCAGTGTTTACCGTACGTTTTGTTTTGGTGATTTATTTGATGATTCTTTTTTACTTTTCGCCAATAAAAGGCAAGTAACAAGCAATTGGACCAATAAATTGTTGCTGGTTCTCCTGTTCTTAAGTATCTCAGCTAATTCAGGAATGATGAGAAAACTTGTTTTGACTATCCCATTGTGTGATTAACGCAATGCTTGTGACAATCAGTTCACGCATCCATTCATTGTTTTTTGATTATTTATTCAGCCAGTTTTTCCCCAGACATCAAATCTATTGTCCTAGTTGTCACCTATGCCACTATCTGTCTCTTAGTTCTTTGTTTTATCGCCTGTCAATTAATAAGAGGTCTCTCAATAACGTCGTCGGGACTTCTTCCGAGACTGTGAAACAGCCTGTCACCGAAAACAATGGAGGGTTCTGAAGATAAATAGAGGGGCGCTACAAATTGAAGAGGGGCGCAAATAAATTAAAGAGGGGAGCTTTGCCCCTCTTAAACCCCTCGTGGAGAACACTGAATACTCAACTAACAATAATGTATTTGATCTGGGCGGGAAATGTGAATGCAGGGCGCTTGTTGACCGATGCAGGGCACACGACTTCCTATGCAGGGCGCTGCGCCCTGCTAAAACCCCTCGTGGAGAACACTGCCGTAATTGCCCTGGTAAGCACCAATGTCCGGGCAAACGCCCACCCCACAATCCCCCAATTTTGATACAATAAAGAAATTGAGGTCATATCCGGGCATACGCCCAGATAGGGCTTTTTCTACACTTGTAATAAAAAAAATCGATTTTTGTTTGTTGTATTAACAGTTGACTTCCTTGCAGTCTGTTGTGATTCTGATAAAAAGTCTTGAAAAATAAATGTCAATTGCTTAAAGCAAGCCGTGACAGCAGAATAGGTAATTTCGCGTTCTGCCTTCAGGGCACCGCTGTTTATGAAATATATATTTCAAGATTTTTTTTATCAGAATCATACATTTTTTTTTAACTGTCAGCAAGTCAATGTATATTAAAGCAGAAACGGTAGTTCTCTTTTTGAAATACGTCATGGCTCTGAAAAAGGCTGTTTGGTTTGTGTTTTCTTAGAAACGATACAAGCAAATCTTACAGAGAGCCGCAAAGCAAGTTCGTACTCGCACTCGTTTGCCTTTAGCGTCACAGACAATGAAACCAATGTGGTAATATTGTAGGAACCTGTACCTGGGAGAGTGGTTGAAAGCATGTTGTTTGGCTTTATAAAATATTTGGTAGCAGCTTGCGAATCCATAACTGGGGCCAGCAATTTTGCAATGTTACGCTAATGACTTGACCTCTATGATGAAACACTAGTATTGATGTAATTCTTAACCAATCAGAAAAGCAGATGCTTAAAGTGTAACTGAATTGGGCCAATTGACTTTTTTGTGTGCAAAATTTATTTATAAACAACATTATGAAAAAAAATCAAGTGAAAAGGATATATAAATCGGGTAAACAGTCAATGATATTCCAAAACCAGGCCACGCCCCCCTCTCCCGTCACCTTCGAGTTTTTTCGGCATCATGAGTGCCACCAACGGGACCATAAAGCAGGAGATTGCTAGCAGACAAGATTGTTAACCATTTTCCATACGCAAGCGTTTAGTAAACGATCATGCAGTACAGCTCTCGCGAAAGCTTCGGCTTTTGTGGCATCATTGTTGCCTCAGCATCGCATCATTGTGGCATCAGCTTCGCGTCATTGAAAATTGAAGCTGTGCTCGCCTCGCCTATTTTGTGGCATCATCGTGGCCTCAGGTTCGCAGTCTCATAGCATCAACATGGCATCAGCTTCAAAGTATTGTGACATGAGTATGACCTCATTATTTGCACACAGTAGAGGAAAACACATGTAAAGAAGTTCGATATACATGTACAGTATAATCGATTTGAAATTCAAGGCGGTAAGGGGAATAAAATAATACTTATGATCAAGAGTAAAATGACATTTTACTAAAAAGATATCTTGTTGAATTATTTTAGTGTTGCGAGTATTGGACACCAACAACTTTATGAAGTACATTGCAATCGGCAAGGTGACGAGTGTCATATTGACTGCAAGGAAAATTGTGATAAATTGAAATCACACATGCAATCGTCGTTCGGATACAACAAAATTTGCTATGTACGAAATGAAACTGTTCTTGTTAAAAAATTACATTTTTTTCACTCATTTTATTTGCTGGTAAGAGAACCGATCCCATGCCCGGACTACTCATACATGCAAAACACATGTACGCCGCCTGGTGCGTCGGCGTTGTTGCCAGTCATCTTGATACAAAGTTCCAAAACAAGTGCGTACATTTCCACCTATGATTGGATGGTTGTGATGGCGTCGGTCTTTGGTAAAATTTGACATCCAATTTTCAAAATTAAGTCACGATCAGCATGGACGTATTTGGTGACCAGCCGATGAACAATTTGAAAATCATGATTCACACGGAAGTCCTTCGATACTGAAAATCGTCGACCCCAGTCTGGTTTACCTTATTTCCCCAACTTACAAAACTGATTTGTATCTCAGCCCTGTTTTTTTTCTTTTTTTGAACTTAGATCAAATCCCATCCGTTTGTCAAAACATGGAGCTCCATGGTCAAAATATGCCGATGTTTTTCAGTGAATAATTCTGAAGCCTGTCACAGCGCAAAAAAACTAATTGAATCGACGCCGGAGATTGGATGGTACGACAACCTTTCAATTTGCATCAAATATGCTTTGTTACAACATCATTGATTGGATGAGAGTCACCTGATCGGGGCACGACCTGGGTCACAGAACCATAATTGTTCATATATCGACAGAACTTTGCGAGAGAACCACACCCACATTTCATCCATTTTTAGCGCGGAAGTTGCCAACAAATGTCGAAAAACTCGTGAATTTTATGGATTCGAATAAAATAAAGCTAGCGATTGGCAAGACTGGTTAATAATATATCCCCCGATGTTCTTCGATTTTTTTTTATTTCAAGGTGAGAAATGGTTAGTTGAAGTTCCATCGATTTCAAGGCGACTATTCCACCGCGATAACTCTACGCACTGTTGTAGTTTCGAGAGGTAAAAAAATATATAATAAATAGTACTTGTTTCACTATTTGGTTTTACAGCCCGCAAATTACGGAACATGATCCCGGTGAATTGCTATAAATAAATGCTGATTGTGTTGAATGACGGACGTCGGGACTGTTTGGAGAAACCAACGGGGATCGATATTCCAAACAAATTATTGGGACACGGGGTGGACCTTTCAAACAAATGAAATTACTAACGAAAGACGAGATTTTTCTAGATATATACGAACATATATATACCAAATATATGCAAAATTGAAAAATACACAAAGAGGTGTAACATTAGGTTTTATTTTAGCCTTTATTTAATATTTTCTTTCACTCAGTCCATGCGTGGGACTTCTATTTAGCTTCATGGTCCTTCGGCTTGTCTTCTCCATGGGGGGAAAACGACAATAATTCGAATTTACGGCATCAGTGGACCAAAGCCATCAAGAACACCAGGAAATATTGGAATAGACCTTCTCCTCATAACATTATCTGCAGTGCCAATTTTTTACGCCCGAAAAATTTATCAGTACAATTTCATTTGTTTCGATCTTGCAGTTGTAGGTATTCGCGTCCTACCGGAAATAGAACACGCGATCTATCGGACGCACACAAATTTACATTTTAGAGTGCAGATTTTCTAACATTATTGATACATTGTTCAGGTGCAGTTTAATAAAAATAACAACGAGATTTTCGGTCACGATGTTCAAACTCTGTGCCTGTGCCTTAACCGGGTGCCTGAATCGTCATGGTCATTTTGGGGAGGTACACGGTCACCCACATCGCGTACTTTTCTCGCAGGTTCAAACCTGTATGGGCCACTTTGTCCCTGACACTCTAAAACAAAATCGTGACATCTCTCGTTGTCATCATATTCCTCGATCTCATAACTCTCGTCAGACGATGAAAAGATAGATTCCGGGTCGCTTTCCGAGCACTGCATGCGTATAGCGGCCATTGTGAAACGATGACAAGTTCCCCCCGTGACATCACAAATCACCCTTGTATGCTAATTAGGTTCTCTAGCTGAAGCCTCGTTCTGAGTTGGCCAAGAAATTAGACGTGGACGTTTCCTTATCCAGAACATTATTATTGATCGTTTATTTAATTTATGTACATTTTTCACTTGTTTTTTTTTCATAATGTTGTTTATAAATAAATTTTGCACACAAAAAAAGTAAATTGTCCCAATTCAGTTACACTTTAAAGGTCAAAGATGTTTACAACCCCATATTTCTTGTCTCTTCATTGTGATTAGACATGCCAAGCTGTCAAACAGCTAAATCAGTAGATTAAATATCCAAATTGTGTGCGACGACATCAATGAACTTCAAGACGAAATTGTAGGGATTTTGTTGGATGGCGACAGTGACACTGACTTGGACTTTTAGATTTTTGACTTTGATGAAGATGGCAATGAACATGGTTTTTTTTGAAATTTCAACTGTGTAAATTCGTGAATTATCATTGTCATGTATGACTGTTCATCCGGATATAATTTTACGTATTTTAACCCCTGACATTTGAGTTCATTTTGAGTTCGCGCATTTTGGGCATGTTTGCGACAGGGAAATCCTAATTCAAATGATTCCTAACAATTATTTCTGGTTTATTTGTCACATTATAAGCAACAAATTATTTTTGTTATACTTCCAATGTTGCATATTGTTCATTTATTTTTGTTGGATGTTTTTATTTGCCATTCAATTCCTTGCCACAATTCGATTTGCATGTTGAAAAAGTTTTGCAAATTTTCGTTTTTTGCAAGGGATGCTCGGGCATATGTTGCATGCCCACCCCTATTTTTTGGCAATTTTCCATGTTCAGGACCTTGGGCACTCACCCGGACAGCTACGGTATTAGGTGTGTTTTTATCAGTCATATTTTTTTGTTCTTTTAATTGAAACCACTAATTTAAAATCACTTCTGAGTAAAACAAGCAGCCTGTCGGCCAAGATTGCTCCGCTGTTAGCAATGCACATTTCAATTAAAGAACAGAAGATATCATTAGAAAATAAACAATATGTATAGTATCAAAGCAGTGTAGGAAATTTGTCCAGATTACATACCAGACATCAGGGCTGGTAACTTTCAAAAGTTACAAACCCTGCTAAAATGTTACCAGTCCCGCACATTTTTTCAATTATTTTCGCACACATACACACACAAATAAACACAAGTTGTATACAATATACTATGCACGGTTTATTTTAACAACAAAGTAGCTGTAGAGAAATGCATATTCAGAACATGATATATCAGACGTCTGTGTCACTGTTGCTCTCGGCTAGATCAGAAAAATCTGAACCATAGTCAGAATCTAATCCAGCTACCAAATGAGCATCACCATCACCATCTGTTTCAGCTTCTGCAACTTCCTCCTCATCAAGTGCTTCAGCAGCTCTCTGCTGCTCTACTGCTTCATCTACTGCCTGTATAGCACTCAACTTCTTTCTCCTCTGTCCTTCCATAAAACTTGTTTTTTTAAAAAAATTAGTATTTATTGATTTTCAGCCCCCAAGTGACTGTGGGTGGAGCATTCTTTGCGTCGAATATCGATTTGGCTTGTTTATGACAATTGACATTTCATGGCATGTGAGGGCATCATGTCTTAAATTGGTACAGCCGGTTACAAACGATCCCTTTCCGTACTTACGGAGTTTGTCTGGTATTTTGCGGTTTGATAACGGCCCGTAAATAGCCCGGCAGATACGGCAATACACCGCATGATTACCGGTGTCATCGGTGACCAGCCATTCTTTGAACTCCGTCTTCCAGCTTGGAACGATTTTGCGAGTACGTTTTGACTGGTCATACTCCTTATTTGCCGCAATTCTATCGATGCTCGACTTCTGTTTCTTTGTTGGAGGGTATCCCCAAAAAACGATACATGTTGTACGCGAAATGAAAACTTTGTAAACAAAATACTCAACGATAGAACTGGTCAGGGGTCACCGGAAGTGTCACTGCACCATGGGAGATAGGACCTGACCCGAGGTCACGTACTTATTATTATGTTAATAAGTCAATGGATTCCGTGTTGTGGGTTGAGAATGCGTGTCGGCAAGTCGCGATGTGCGACGGCAATGCAATATTTTCATAGTTTTGGCTGATCACGTTTCTGTTTAAAATGTTTAGAGCACATATAAAGAATGGTAGCTTGTTTTTATTTTAATTTCGGCGGAAGAATGTGGTAACATATTACCCGACCACCGGACAGGGAAGTTTGAAATTCAACCAGTCCGATACGAAAGTTACCCGTCTCGGGCGTGTGGACGGGCAGGAATTTCCTACACTGATCAAAGCAATCAGACTTCCCGTTTTCAACAAAACTTTGAAAATATGAGAGATATTTATCAAAATTAGATAATTGAAGATATCATCACAATATGAACAAATCTGAGAGAGGTCTACACCGACCGACCGACCGACCGACTTTATTATTATAAGTAACACTTAAAATTTACAAAGTTTAATGTCGAGTTGTTCAAAGTGTGTTTTGTCATTAAACAGACTTTGAATAAAATTGTCTTCAGTTATTTCGTTATTTTTTGTTTTAACAAGTTTGAAAGTAAAAGCCCCCCATATCTCGGATCCATATAATGAAATTGGTAGGATTGTACTGCGATATAACTGAATAGCATTTTTTGGCGAGACTATATAATTGTGTAGGCTAAGTGTTTGTTTAAATGCACCTATTGCACGCATTGCTTTCTTGACGAGATTATAGATAGCAATTGTAAAATTACCACTACTTTGAAAAGTAATACCTAAAGTGCCTGTGAAATGGCTGCTATTTTCACGCCTAAAATTATCATTTGATACATAAATATTAATAATTATGTTTCTAAGCATGAATTATTTTTTTTAAGTGAAAAAATGTGTTTTAAACTCAGTCTACGGCAACTTTATTTTTGTGTATTTTAAAACGAGGCTCCTCATTAGCTTCTCATTTGCATACAGAAATTCCCCTTGTGACGTCAGAAGGGGAAGTCGCATGGCAGCTTGCATTGCCGATACGTGTAAATAAGGCAAATATCTTGTGCAGTTTTCTCGTCTTTGACTAAATTATCACTTACGTACTTGTTTGTCGAGGAAGAATGAACCATAATGAACACATAGTATCAATTTTTGTTGCATGGGGTTGAGTTAGATGCGAAATATGTCCGTTCTGGTGTAGCTGGTAACCGTGATCGTCACCGACACCAGCACACGTTTGTACACTGTCGCTGAACAAATTAGAATTTGACGTCGGAATTATCTCGTTATTTAGCAGGTTACTAGGCACGTCACTACACTGTTTTATTTCATCGATCGTCTGAGTAAAAATATCAAAATTAAAATAAAAGAGAACATATTCTGACATTCTAAACATTAGACTATAGTGATCACTATAAAATAATTAAAAAAAACGACAAATCACAGTTACTAAATAAATGACAGCCGTGTGGAAATAAATTGACTTTTTGTTGAAATAGGTGAACGCGCCGGGTCAGGACGAGGGCAAGTGCGTTAAAAGCGGCGTTTAATTGGATAACAAAAATAATTGAGATCGGCACACATACAGATAAATTCAGAGTTGATTTGAGTTAGCGTGATCCATGGCGTGATTGTCATAATTATAATAATTCTTATTTCATAAATTATTACGCAGATCAAGCTGCAAGCATGGAGGTAAAAAAAGAACAGAGGTGTGAATTCGACATTCAACACCAATCACCAAACAATCAGAAACTTTTAGCCTTCGAAAATGAAAACAATTAGAAGTGTGTAAGGGCTGTGTAATTTCCTGTTTGTCCGACACTTCGTTTTCGTGTCACTGTCAAAATTATTGCTACCTTTTACCTGACAGGGACTAAACGATAATCACGATCGCAAAAAAAGTCAACTCATTTGAAACACTTGCCTGACGTCTCTTTCTCTCTTCTAAAATCCGCCTCGGTGATCATGGGCTGGTCCGGAATCTATTTCTTTCAAAAGTGTTGCGCCAGGTTTACGTTAAGTGGCTTTCGTCCACTGATGTTGCACCTTCGGATCGATTAGAAACGTGTGAATACATACACTATGACTATACGTTTCACTGCAACTGCCCACAACACAACACAACAACTAAAAACTCTCTCTCAAAAAAAAAATATACAAAAAAAAAGAAGAAAAAACTCCGACCGAAAAATGTATATCATTTAAAACTATACTGAATGACCAGTGTTCTTACGGCTCGGGGGTATGACTTCCTCTCACATTTTTGTCATTTGGTGGCGCACTATCGGTGAGAGTCGGAAATCCGGAAACAGTCGACCGTTTCATGATAGGTGGGCGTGGCTACAACACAAGAAATATCCCAAATTTATTTGGATACGAGTAATCATTTTCAGCAAAAAAATCAATAACTGCCCATTTCAGTGGGACACAGATCTAAAATAGGAAACGTGAGGGTGGGCATAATAATAAATAATAAAGATAATTTATTGCATCCTTAGAAATACAGTGTTTCCATCAGTTTATAGCAACAAAAGTAAAATATTAAAAAACAAAATAACAAAATAACTATAGCAAATAATAAATGATAGATTTTAGTGTTTTTGTTAAGTATCTTTCTCGTTTCTCATTAAGAACGAGCTGTGTATAAATTCTCCAACAAGTTTGATTACATTTGTGTTAGAATTTTTCATTAAGTATGTAAATTTCTGTTGGTCAGTTTTTGTTTCATCAGGAAACTGTATATTTGAGAATATATCCATTCGCAGTGTGTGATATTTTGGGCATTTGATGAGGAGATGCATTTCATCTTCTATGTCTGCTAAAGTACATTGTTTACAAATCCTGTTTTCCAAAGAAATTTTAGGTTGGGTATGTCTACCCTTTTCTATTGCTAGGCTGTGATTACTTGTTCGGAATCTAGAGACAGAAATTCTATGTTTTAGATTCAGTATAATTAAGTAACTTTCAAAGTTGTAGTTTGTTTTGAATTGAGTATATGTTCTCAACTTAGGTTTATCCATAATTGTCTCCTTCCAGAATTCAATATATTTTTGTTTAATATTGTTTCCTATTCTCTTTATATTTTGTTTTGTTGCATTCAATTTGTCATTGATATTCTTTATATCTAATGTGTTATCTTCCTTATTTAACTCTTTGTAAATTGACATAATCCATGGGAGTTTGCAGTTTATCTGTTCATGGTATGCCTGTTTTGTTAAATTACATTCTGGAAGTTCTTTGATCCGTGCCAAATACTTTATAAAATTTATTATGATGTCTACTAGTAATGGTAGTTCACCTATTTCTGCTCTACAAGCTAGATTTGATGAAAATTTATTCAATCCAAGCATTCTTTTACTAAATTTCAGATGGGTTTTCTCGATTGGTGTAATGTCCCATTTATTATTTTCTTGAATTTCGAAGCCCCATACATCTGATCCATATAATAGTATTGGTCTTATACATGTTTTGAATAGGTGTAACATTGTTTTGCATTGTTGTGCATTGCACAGGCACTTTAAGTAGGTATATGTTGAGACAACTTTTACCGGTTGGTCTCCTAAGTAAAATTTGCCATCTATCTTTCTTCCTCTGTTATTAAAAATAATAATTTTAGTTTTGTTAATATTAACTCCAAGTCTCCATTTGACCCAGGTGTATAAAACAATGCTCAACTTAGTTGGCAATATGGCTGTTTTGGCAGCATATAATGATATTAGTGAAAAAAAAGTTGAGTTGAAAAAAACAATTGTGGTGGCAAAAGTGTGTGATGTTAAATTCCATGTGTCAACTGAGCATGTATTTTGATTCTACGATTCTTTTGTGGAATTGAATGGGACGTTAAACAAAGAAATGGCAGATCATTACTTTCAGTGTTCCGCTCACAGATCTGCGGCCTCCATATTTTATCTCAGATCGGACGAGTGTAATGGTTTCATAAATTTGGTGCCTCCATGATTTTTTGTTGATAGCAACGGCAAAAAGATTGTTGAAAATGTTATTCATCTCAACCATTTAGGTCAGCGCTATAAAACTGGGGGGCGAGTTGGCAATAAAATGTCAAATTCGCGGGGATTTTTTTGAAACTGTGAGGTCAGATCACCATACCAACACAGTTTTAGGACGTTCACGGGCAGTTGGGTGAAACTAAATTGGTGTAGAAGTTCCCGGGAAACTACCTACCTTAGGTTGGCATCTGGAATGAAAGAATCAGTCAAACAGGACTTCAAAGCTTCTTTGAAAAAAAAACGCCAATCCAACAACACTTAACTTCCTGTGAAAATACGTGTCGATAGAGGGCGCTCGATCTGAACATTGACATTGTTTCATAAAAGTCCTATCTTTTTTATTTACCTCTTGTACGTTTGGCATTTTTATTCCATCGTATGTGGTGGCCATTTATTTATTCTACTGTATGATACAATAACGAACTTGAGATTATCGCAAAGTGTCAAATTCCATATGTTATTACATTCTATTGATTGTACTATTTTGCCACCTGTCTCGTGGGAATCTACCCAGTTCTCCATGAATACCCATAATGTGTTGTTACTCAACGAATGAACCACAAAGCGGAAGTTTGCCAGCACCCACGGCCCCTCTGTGCAGCACCTTATGTTAACAAACAAATAAATAAACTCTAACATTCCTGCAATTTGATTGGTACCGACAAAAATCGTCGGGGGGAAGTGAAAATCTACATGGTTCTAACAGACGTGTGTTGGGTTTGGAGCACCGCGGAGGGCGCAACTCACGCGATCTTGTCAGACGAGGAAGAAATGTGTTAAAGGGGAACCGCTCAATCCCATGGATTGCACCAAAGAATCATGGGACACTATTGTTTATGTTGTTTACAATGTTAATCTATCTTTTGTTATCCATTGTTATTTTAATCCAGAAAGTAAATTTGTTGTGAAATTAAGCCTAACTGGAAGGTGCCCCTTTAACTCCATATTGGATTTGCAAAGGAATATGGGACAGAAACGTAAACACACTAGAGGGCGGGGTTTTTTTTTGGGGGGGGGCTTAAATCTTCTCAATAGAGCCCCATGTTGAAACCAGCTTGTTATCTTCTCTGTTCTCAAGAAGCACGTTAGTTTTTTTTTTAATTATTATGGTTATATTTTTTGACTTTTTTTACTGGGAAGATTGTTTTGAATTTTTTTTACTGTTTTTGCCTGCAAGCTGTCCAACTATAGGAACTGTAGTGACAGGTACATATGTATCTGATTTCTACTCATTCATACATTCATACAGAATGTTAAAAAATGACTGCTCATATGAGGAGTATTTTTCAGTAATAAAAGACTTTAAACATAGATCAGCAGTAACAAAACTAAAAATTAGTGCTCATGTTCTACAAATAGAAATGGGTCACAACAATAAAATAGATGCATACAAAAGGTAATGCCCTGTGTGTGACCTAGACAAAATTGAAGATGAAAAACATCTTCTGCTTAACTGCAAATTATATGAAACGGAAAGAAACCAACTAAACACTAAGTCAAAAGTGTCACTCCCAAATACGACAGATGAAGAAAAAAGTATAGCTATGATGAACAACAATGAAAATAAAACAATTATAAAACTAGTTAAATACATATACGAATGTTTCAAAATTAGAGAAAATAACATGAAAAAGCCTTCATTCTCATCCAAATAAACAACAATATTAATATCAAGGCATATCTGGAAGTTTTTTTTCTGTTATCATCATTTTTATGATATTTTATCTTATTGTCTCTTGTTTTTTCTTTCATCCACACTTTATTGAAATTTAACTCAAGATCCTACAAAGGATACGATATCAATAAAGTTTATTATTATATTATTATTATTACATGCTTATTTTCGTTTGATTATTTACCGTGTCATAGTAAAAAAAACACATACATCTATCTTGTTTACTAACAATTTTTTTTTATATTGTGAAGTCCTCAGTTGTTTTAATTCTGTCAAACACTTATTAAAATGTCTTCTAAACCGATTTAAATTCAACCAAAGTAATAAAGGTTTGTTGAGTGAAAAAAATCGCTCAAAAAACGAATTGGAAAGTGCGAAAGGCGATAACCATCAAAATATAAAAAATAACTACATGAACTCTATAAGTCAAGAAAAAAATTACTACATGAACTCTACAAGTCAAGAAACGGAAATGCAAATGAATCAAATACACCAGATGAACGGTTGGTATATTATGAAAGGTTGTTGAATTCATAGTCAAAAGAGAATCCTAATTCAGTCTCAACCGAAAATGAAGTTGATTTAAAACTTTTAGAGTTAGAAAAACCTGACCACCAAGTGTACTAATTTAAAATTAGAAAAGCATTTAAACGATTAAACAATAACAAAAAACTGCAGAAGACAACATATCGTAATGAAATTCGTAAATATGGGCAATCTTGTCTCATTGATGACATAAATTGTACAATATCATTTTTAGTAATAATAATTTCCCAGAAACATTGGAACATGAGTTCCGGTATGATTGTGTCCATATTAAAATTAGTATCTAAATCCAATCCTTGAAATTACATAGCCATTTCAAGTTGCAATTGAAAAGTATTCACAAGTATAACCAATAAAAAATAGCACTCTTTCTAAACAGTTCGGATCATTAAAAGGGGTTGTCGCATAACAGACAATCTAATTATTTTAGTAACAATACATAAATACTTTATCTTCATTCCTCAATGTAACAGCAACTACCAAAACCAACTAAAACAAGTCATTGAAAATGTTAACATATGTGTGTAACGACCGAATTTGAGATTCTGGGATAGGGAATACAGCAATTGCAACTCTTTGTAATTGTATTGTTGCAAAAAAAAAAAAAATTGTCATGGACATGTATCCTAACAAGTATAATTTACGTACCAAGTTTGAATAAAAAACTTGGCAAAGCATGTCCAAAATACGACATTTAAAAAAAAATAAGATGGCTGCCAGTCGGCCATTTTGAATCGAATCGCTAAACCACTGCATGTGCATATGTCCCACATTAAGTACTAGGCACATGCAAAAAATGAACGGAATCGGTCCAAATGATTCAGAAATATGACTCCAGACGGACGCACTGGCGGTCGGGGGACACGTATCCTAACATGTATAATATATGTACATGTACCAAATTTGAATGAAAACTGACAAAGCATGTCTAAAATACAACATTTTCAAAAAACAAAATGCCTGCCAGTCAAACGGTAACTAAAAAAAACAAAACAAAAAAAAACTGTATGTATGCTTCATAGACAGTAAAAAGCACAAGGGAGTTTACTTATACCTTTACCCACATACTGTGCTGCATGAATAATTCAATTTTTCTTATATATTGCTATTAATGCCTGATTTTTTTCTTTCAGTTTTGTTTTTGTTTGATTTTCTCAATGTTGTTCTTTACTAGAAGGAGATGTAAATGATTTTATAATTTTTTAAAAATCGCAAGAATTTCCATAGAACTGGCAAAATGTATTAAAAACAGCCTCCTTCAAATACAGCAACACATTATTCCAACTTATAAATTTGAAAATGACGAAGAATAGCGCCCTCTTTGGAGGGTTTTGACAACCTGAAAACTAAGATGGCAGAACCGACAACGAAGAAGTCGAAAACTGATCACAGAATTGGGTAGGAAAACTGCGCTCTTTATAAATTACACAAACTGCGATTGTTATTGTATAGTGAATGACTGTTGTTCAGAGGCAGGAATGATTGAGTGATCTTTTATTGCACGTGGTCATATACCTCGGTATGCACTGGGTTGTTGTTGCCGGCCCCTGCTACTGCCCCAGCCTGTGCGAGTCGTCATGTGAACTGGTCTGTCGTGTTACAAATCAACTTACGTATTGACAAACAACCGACGGAATAATTACTATTTTCCAAATCATAGTATTTTGATAACGTAACCCACACTGATGATTATATGACCCCCGTGATATAATGGTACATCCTTGCAGTCATGTGACCAGCCTCCATGAGTGCCGGTGTCACCTTGATATGTGTCCATTTGCCACCAGGTCTTCGTGCTGCGTACTAGTGGGAAGGTGACTTTTCATTCAGAATTGATCTTCAGGTTTACTATCAGTGTAATTTTCTATAATGGCTGTTAGGTGAGATTAAGTTTATTACGAAATTTATTGTTGATTATTTTTGTTCAGCAATATTTGGTGCTGTGATTTCTATACAGACAGTGCAGCTGTTTGTAAGAATGCATGGGGGAATGTACCAGCACAATGTATACATTTACAATGTATATCATTTCCCCCTACAAAATGATGGTATAGCATTTTGTTTACTTTTCTGTCATTTCTTTGTTAATTTTGAACCAAATCAACACAATTCCCATTGCCTAGTAGTCATAAGTATGACAAATTATTTATTTTGATTTTACTATTCATGGTATGATTTCCATTGACTTGTATTGTGTACCTATATTAATGTGTGTGACATTGTTTCTATGTATATTTTCTCACTAATTAATCTCAGAAACATTGTTTGCTTGTAACACAATCTAGTTGGTTTTATTAAGTCCATTATAAGTTTGATGATCAGAGTACATGTATGATGAATATTCATTATGCTGAATATAGAAACCTGTTTGAACAAGTGAAGTAAATTCTTGCCTTCATTATTAAATATTTCTTGTATGCAGAGAAATACCTGATATTTTCCCCCAAATTCCATTTTCAGGACAGTTTTAATATTAGCTAATGCAATATTATTGTTTTTATTTTATTGCAGTGAAGGTGTATTATTGGGTCTTGGCAACCCACTGCTAGATATTTCAACTACCTGTGATAAAGATTTTCTTGAAAAGTAAGTTTAATATTTTGTACGTTTATGCAGTATTGAGAAAGTATACACATTGCTGTCTAACAATTTATATGCATATATGTTTAATATGTATCATGAGAAATTTAACAAATTCTAGCCAAGGCACGTTACTGCATTAACTGGAAACAATTCAAGAGTACAATATTACCAGTAGTTGTGATTAGCATGAATGTTTAGCAGAGTTTGTTTAGAGTTTTTAAATTTTTTGCCAAATAGTTTAAGGTTTATACTCCTCTTTAATGTTTTTTTAAACAATTTAAAAATATTGAAGTCACCGATCATCTGTTTTGAACATTATGACAATAATTGCTGTTAGGTAGATGCAGACAAAATGTTATTTGGCAGGTGCAACAAAGTTTTTTTCAGTCTGGCCTAACTATGTATTGGCAACGAGACATTATGATCGGGAAATATTATATTTTGGGTGCAAGTTCATTTCAAGCATAGTGTTAATTTTGTTGAACTTGAACACTGTTGCCTGTTGCAGAAGAACCTTCTCGAGCACATTGGGGACTATCAGAACTGGTGAACTTAAACTTTCAGAATTTTGATTGGTCAATTTTGTTTGGCAGCCAACATAGATTTTCATCAAAAATGGCAAAATTTGGGCATTAACCGATCAACTGGATATTTTGTTTCTCAGGAGTGCATTAACCGATCAACTGGATATTTTGAAAAATGACATGTATAATACCTGTATGGATACATATTTAGGCATATTAACTTTAACTCAACAAAGCTGCTCTGTAGCTTTAATCTTTGTTAGTGCTTGCTCAAAACTGCTACTGTGTTTGCTCCACTTTATAAGCTTATCTCTTGTCTTGCCTTGTTTGTGTGCTTGATCATTAAAATGACTTGGTTTGACTGTTTATGCCCCTGTTATTTATGTAAGTGTGTGCTATGAATAGAGCATTTAAGGTATTCTCTATTGGTCTATCCGTTATTGGTTATTTAAGGTAGAGATGCAGTTTACCTGACAGGTATTTTAATTAGTTAATTAGGAAACCAAGATGACCACCCTTGTCCACAAAACTATATATTTCCGGAAAGCTTATTGTATGAATTTTAAAGTTTTGTCAGTATTTTATTTTTATGGACAATGTAGTCTGAAATATGCACAAAAATGTGCTTTTTTGGTCAAAAGTGATTTGAAAAAAATTAGCTTCTAAACCATGCTTCTGTTTCCTGTCAAAATTGGTTTATGGGTACATCTGTTTACTATGAAGAAAGCACCGTCTTGAAAACTGTCTACCAGTTGCCAATTTTGTAGGGCAGCAGCTTAAATTTCACTACTTCAAGTTTATGCATAAATTAACACCCAGGCTAGTCTGAGTCTGTATGATTGCTGTAACACTATTCAACTAAAAACAATGCCCCGACAGCGTTTTGAAGATAAACACATTGTCAATCATTTGTGAAAATTTCAAAATAAAAGGTCAAAGCGTCTAGGAGCTATTTTTTTTTAAAGTTTTGGAATGTGCACTAAAAAGAAGCGGAGATAATTTGCATAACAATTCACTCAGTAAGAAGTTTGCCAATGCTCATAATTAAAATGGCTGTTACAGTTTCAAATTTAAATGTATTACAGTTTTGTAAAAAGTTAAATACAGTGCATAATATGGAGATCCCGTCATTTCTTTTTTTTACCATGTTTTTTTTTTATTATTTATGTACAGCCTTACTAAATCTTGCTAAGCATTCAAAAGAGATAATTTTGCACCTGTTATCTATATTTTAAAATCGTTTTTTGAGTATGTTCCACTATTCACAATTCTACACAATTTCAACAGTCTATAGCCAAGACTTTTTGGATAATAAAAAGCAAAAAAAAAAAAAATTCACTCCCAAGTGTCCACGAACCTGCATCTCTACCTTAAATAAGCCATTTATGTCATTTATATGTAATATACACCATTTATTCACATCAAGTTTCAAACTTTGATGAAAGACACTAGTTGCCACAAATGGTGATCTTAAATTTCCCAGTAACTCAAATGAAAATCTAAATTACACATCAAGTTTGTTGTATTTTAGTGTGAAAGTCGTTATCTGACAAATTTACTGGCCAGTTTCCATGCCATAAAATTTGTGTAATGTTCTTCCAGAAAATTCCTTCCAAAATTGCTAGATAAATTATTACTCTGCATGGCAAAATTTGTCTGAACCAATCAAGTTACAGAAGTCAAGAAAACAATAACCTGCCTCCAATGATAGATTTGTTGACATTCAACCAGATAACATTTTTTTATTTTCTCATTTTGAAAAATCATGATTTCATCAAAAAATGTGCCAGTTTTTTTTCTGTAGCCATCAGCTGAAGATGCAATTCTTGTTAGGCTCTATCATATAGATAACACCCAATACAATGTAAGGTTTGGTGATAGTAATAAACGATGGAGGGTTGTGTATTTAACACCTTTATTAATAATTATAAATGTATGTAATGATGAAGAGTATTGTTTTGCTCTGTTTTGTAGGTATGGATTGAAGCCAAATGATGCCATTTTAGCTGAAGAGAAACATCACAAGATGTACACTGAAATGGTGGAAAAATTTGATGTAGAATACATTGCTGGTGGTGCGACACAAAACACAATCAGAGTGGCCCAGGTAATGATTTTACAGAGAAAAGAGAAATATGATGGTATAACACAAAAGAATGGCCAAAGTAATGAGTTGTTGAGCAATAAAGAATCACTGCCACCCTAGGCAAGTGTGCCATGGACTCAAATAGAAGGCCAAATTGACTAGCAAATTTATTCCCTAACACAGTAATACTTTCTGATTCTAAACATTTTGTGGAGTATTGGTAAGTTTTGACCCTTGTGCGTCCGTGCGTCCGGACCTGTGTCTTAGAAATGCCTGGATGAATCATAATCAAACTTCACACATACATCATATACATATGCACATCAATTTGTTTCACGATCTGATTCAAGATGGCCGAATGGCGGCCATTTTTGTGCTAAAAATCATCAAAAACAAGCATTTCTCAGCTGTTAACAGATGGATTTTGTTCAAACTTGGTATATACATTAGACATTATAGGACCTTGCTGCACATTATTTTGTTTTACGATCTGATTCAAGACGGCCGAATGGCGGCCATTTTTGTGCTAAAAAATCATCAAAATCAAGCATTTCTCGGCTGTTTACAGATGGATTTTGTTCAAACTTGGTATATACATTAGACAAATAATTTAGTTTTTTAGATAAGATTCAAAATAGCCGACTGGCAGCTATTTTGTTTTAATGAGTGTGGTTCTCGTGCCATATCTCTGACTTGCTTTCACTGATTATGTTCAAATTTTAAATGTTCATTATACATCATGTCATAGATAGACAGATATATTGGTTTGACGATCCTATTCAAAATGGCCAAATGGTGGCCATTTTTGTGCTAAAAAATCATCAAATATCAAGCATTTATGGATGGATTTCGTTCAAACTTGGTACATATGTTAGACATTACAGGTTCCTGATGCACATCATTTATTTTTCAGATCGGATTCAAAATGGCTGTCTGGTGGCCATTTTGTTTTAGAGCCATATCTCTTAAATGCTTTCATTGATTACATTCAAATTTTATATATTCGTTATACATCATGTTATATATATACATGTATTTAAAATGGCTGATTCTGAATGCTGTTCCAAAGCAATATCTCTCAATATGGACAAGTACTTTTTTGACGATCAGATACAAATGTCAATCATTTTAATGTTAAAAAATCATATTCTTGACATGGTTATATTCCAGCTATATTACTATAAACAAAGCTATATATCTTAAATTTGATAACTAACGGGGACTGTGCCATGCATGGCTTGTGTATATTAATATTTATATTTTACAAGTACAGTAATGAATATGCAAACAAAATTTACACTCTGCTTTTATTACTCCCCCTTCGGACACAGTCCGAAAACGGGGACTTATGTTTTGACCCTTGTGCGTCCGTGTGTGCATGCGTGCGTCCGGACCTGTGTCTTAGAAATGCCTGGATGAATCATAATCAAACTTCACACATACATCATACATACAAATATATTGGTTTGACCACCATATTCAAAATGACCAAATGGTGGCCATTTTTGTGCTAAAAAATCGTCAAATATCAAGCATTTCTGGCATTTATGGATGGATTTCTTTCAAACTTATTACATATATTAGACATTCCAGATTCCTGATGCACATCATTTTTAGCCCCCGTTTGGACGAAATCCGAAAACGGGGACTTATAATTCGGTCTCCGTTCGTCTGTGCATCCGTGCGTCCGTCCGGAGTCATATCTCAGAATCCCTTGGACCTATTCTGTTCATTCTTTGCATGTGCCTAGTACCTTATGTGGGACATATGCACATGCAGTGGTTGAGCGATTCGATTCAAAATGGCTGACTGGCAGTCATCTTGTTTTTTTTGAAAATGTTGTATTTTGGACATGCTTTGCCAGTTTTCATTCAAACTTGGTACATAGATTATACATGTCCGGATACATGTCCGGATACATGTCCATGGCGATTTATTTCGCAATTGGATCAAAGATGGTCGACTGGCAGGCATCTTGTTTTTGTTTTTTAATGCGGTATCTTGGACGTGCTCAGTCAGTTTTCATTCAAATTTGGCACATACATGTACTTTATACATGTTAGGATGCATGTCCATGACAATTTGTTTCAAAATCTGTTCAAGGATGGCCGATGGACAGCCATCTGACTTTTTGGCCTTACTACTATATTTCCACAATTTATGTACTATTTTCATTCGTATTTGGCACATACATCATACATATCAGTGTGTTTCATAATCAGATCAAAGATGGCCGAATAACGGCTGTTTTTATTTTGGCCATATTACTATGACACGAAACGCATGTTTTGATGTAAATAAACAATCTGTTGTATACGCCACTTGGAACTCAAGTTTCAAGGACACGCTCGCGACAACTCTCCGCTTTAATATGACGAGCACAAAGAGAACTTAACGGGGACTGTGTCATTTTCAATGACTTGTATTTTTCAAATCAGATTCAAAATGGCTGACTGGCGGCCATTTTGTTTTAATGATTGGGCTTCTAGAGCCATATCTCTGTTATACATCATGTTATAGATATACATTTGTATACATGTATTCAAAATGGCTGATTTTGTTTTAAATGATGCAGTTCCAGAGCAATGTTTCCCCATATGGACAAATACAAATGTCAATCATTTTAATGTTAAACAATCATTATAATCATATTCCTGATATGGTGTGCCATGCTTGGCTTGTTTATATTTAATTTCTTCACCAATTTGACACAAATTAGCAGTGCACATGAGAGTTGTAAAAAATATTTACCATACTTCCCCGATCATGAGCCCTTCTCTGAGTATATTTTTAGACATTTAACGAGTTGAGGGCATCCACGATTATAAGCCCAGGTTGTTTTTACCCAGCATTGAAAAAGTGTAAAAGTGTTTCATTGTGCTTAGTGCGGTAGTTTGGTCCATGAAACCTTGTCATTGGACATAGTTTTACTTTTCTTAATAATTGTGTCGATTGAGACTATCATGAATGGGGTGTGAACAAGTAAACTATTCTTCGGTGTGACCTGCTGGCGACCGTGAAAGGTGTTTAAATACTTACCTCCACATTCATTTTTTTCTTTTTTTTCATTGAAATCTGTGTTAACAGATCGCATTTCATGGAAATTCACTTCTGCATTGCGTTAAAAAAATGACATCATCAGTAATCAGAAAACTACGTCAGATGACACAGCACTTTGATTGGGTATTGAAAGACATGACCTGTTATGTTCAAAGGACATAGTTTCGGGTTAAATCGTGCTGAAAAACATCATGGCAGACATTGCTTTGTGTGTTTGTGTACGATCGAAAACATCCCACATCAGAAAATTAAACGATATGCAAATCATATTGTAATAAAATGTGTGTATTTTATTGTGATGACTTGTTTCGCTTGTCTTTTTCTTCAAAAAGACGTAGTATAATTTTTCGTGGGTGGTAAGATTGGGTAGCGGTAAACCAAAAAAAAAATGTTCTTTTTTGAGGTGGTCCTAGAGTATAAGACCACCCCTTACTTTCTCCATCCGTTTTTACATGTTGAGGCCCCTGGGCTTATGATCCGGGAAGTATGGTAATAGCGTCACCACCGAAAAGGACGGTTGTACTTCCCCTCCACTATTGTTTGGGTGTTTACGTTTGTGTTCCCCTATCCCCTGAAGGACTATAAAATAGACAGGGTATAACACAAAATATTTTTGGACACACTGCGTACCAAACTTTTCATAAGTGAACATTATTTAAAGTATCCATAGCAGACAGTTGAATACCAAATAATCAATTTCTCATTATTTTATTTTAGTGTAAAATGGTACGTAATTTTCAACTGCCAGTTTTGAGAAATCTTCATGAAATAAACCAAACTTACCATGTACATAATGTAACTTTTTTTATATTATGATACATTCTTTAAACTTTTCACACTGTTGTCATAAAAACCAACAAAACATTCTTTTTCTTCAGTGGATATTAGGTGTTCCAAATGCTACATCATATTTTGGTTGTGTTGGTAAAGATAAATTTGGTGATACGTTGAAAGCAAAGGCAGAAGAAGCAGGAGTGCGGGTTCATTATCAGTATGATGAGAAGGAACCTACAGGAACTTGTGCTGTTCTCTTGACCGGTCATGACAGGTATGAAAAACATTTACAATTCTCAATAAAGATGTTGATCTAAATCATCTTGTATTCGGAGTGTATGATTCAAAATTACTGTAGAAACATTTAATTTCACGGTTTTGATCTGTCCAAGCTTTTCATGGTGTTTAAATTTTGCGGGTGTCGAAAAATAAAATAAAGGGTCAAACCACATGAAGCAGTCAGTCAATGTCTTGTTGATGCCTGACACATGCAGCCTTCAATAGAATGGGTATTTCCAGCACACCTATCAGTATTACACAACAACTATTTGCAGCTCATTACAGTCTGACAATTGATCACTGTATCCAGACAGTCTAAAAATGGTATACAAAAAGTATCTTCCCTTAGAAAACATAATTAGTGTTTTCACTGCTTTACATACTTTAAACATAATAGGACCTTGATGAATTTAATTTTTTTTTTGAATTGGGTTTGAAATGGCCGACTGGCGGCCATTTCGTTTTAAAGAATTCAGTTCTGGATCCGTATCCGAGACATGTCTGGATTGATCAAGTTCAAACTTCACACACACATGGTACATCATGTCACAAATAGATATGTGCATTTGTTTCATGATCCGCTTAACAATAGCGGATGAAGAAACAAAGAAACAAACAAGAAATGTCATGAAGAAAATAATGCATATTATATTATATTCATAACATATTCCCCTCCCTCTTAATTATATCGCCGACAACTTTAGAGAAAGACGTAGCATGGATAACAAAGCAAAAACTAACACTAACAAATTTGGTAGAAAATTAATTGAGCTTTGCATGGACAGTAACTTGATTATTCTCAATGGGCGCACCATTGGTGATTCATCTGGTAAATACACCTGCTACACAGCAAATGGGTGCAGTACCGTTGATTATGCAATCACATCTACTTTTATTTTTGAAAATGTTCAGTATCTCAAAGTGCATGACTTAACCTGCATCACAGACCACTGACCCATATCACTGTCACTGTCTCTGTCTTTTAAAATTGATATTAACAATATTAACATAAAAAAACGTGAAGGCAAAATGGACATGAAACCACTACCAGCAAAATACATCTGGGACAGTGAAGCAAAACTAAAATATAGGCAACTTCTTGAAATTGCTAAAGAAAACGAAATTAGCGACATTATAAACAAAATTGATTCAAACAATTGTGATGATGTTGTTACAGAATTTAGTGCTTTGCTGTCATCAGTCTCGGACAAAACTGTCAAAAAAATAACACCCACAATTAGAAAAAAGAAAAAAAGAGAAACCAAATTATGGTTTGATAGAGAATGCTGGGAAATTCGAAATGAACTTAAATCTGCTGGCAAGTTGTTTCAGCAATATCCCATTGATCCGTTCACCAGGGGAAAATACTTTGTCATAAAAAAAAAATATAAAAAATTAATTAAAAGGAAAAAATATGACTTAAAACAGCACCAGTTATCAAAGCTAAGTGATTCGGAAGGTGAACCATCAAAATTTTGTAAGCTGTTACGAGACTTAAACTCAGATTGTTTAGATAACAATAACAATTCAATTGAGCCCAATGAATGGCTGTCTTACTTTAAAAAGCTTTTAATCAATAACAGCCTATCAACTGATTTAGAAACAAATTGCCCTAATAAAAACAATTTAAATGAAATTAGTCAAACTGATTGGACTGTTGAAAACAAAACAAACAGCAAAAATGATTTAAATGCCCAAATCACTATACCTGAAATAAAAAAAAAAGCAATTAATCAACTTAAACTAAATAAAACATCAGGGGAGGATGAGCTCTGTAATGAAATGTTTAAATATGGAGAATTCTACATTCTTGAAGGGCTTCAAAAATTGTTCAGTCATATATATAATTCAGGCATTTTTCCAGCCAGTTGGAACACGAGCTTAGTCGTTCCTATTCACAAGTCAGGGTCCAAGACAATTCCTAATAACTACAGAGGGATTGCAGTATAAAGCTGCTTAGGAAAACTGTTTACCAGTATCCTGAACACTAGGCTAATAGCATACTTGGACAAACAAAATATTATTTCAAAGCATAAGTTCGGTTTTAGGAAAAACTGCAGGACCACAGACAATCTCTTTATATTAAAAACAATTGTACAAAAATATCTCTATAATAATAGCCATTCAAAAGATATCACAACCTCAAAGTCTAACAAAATCTATGCTTGCTTCATAGATTTTAGAAAGGCGTTTGACAGTGTGTGGCATAAACAAACTCCATAAAAATGGCATATCAGGTAAAATGTTTGATATAATAAAAAACATGTATGAAAACAACAGATACAGAATTAAAACAAAGGAGGGTTTAACTGAGAGCTTTAAATCAACAGTTGGAGTCAGACAAGGGTGCAATCTTAGCCCTACTCTTTTCAACATTTTCTTAAATGATCTACCTGACTGTTTCAACTCTGAAAACTGTGACTCCCCGGTTCTTGATAATTTAAAAGTAAGTTGTCTTCTATATGCAGATGATGTTGTCATTTTATCTAAATCTGCTAGGGGGCTACAAAACTGTTTAGACAACTTAAAAATATATACGTCAAAATGGCGCCTGGCTGTTAATACAGAGAAAACAAAGGTTATTGTATTCAATAAATCAAACAGAGCCCTGAGCAATAATATATTCTTCTTCGCTGAAAAAGAAATTGCCATAGTTAAGCAAATTAATTACCTGGGTATAACTATAAGTGCTAATGGCAAACATAAAGAGGGTATCAATAATTTAAAAAATAAAGGGATGAAAGCTCTCTTTGCTTTGAAATGCAAACTCTGTTATGACAACTCACTAAACATACCCCTCCAACTATCTTTATTTGACAAACTGATAAGACCAATTATTGTATATGGTAGTGATGTTTGGGGTGATGAAAGCACAACTAAGTCTGCAATTGAGGATGTTCATCTTTCATTTTGTCGGTTCATTCTTGGTCTCTCAAAATTCACACCGAAAATGGCTGTTTATGGTGAGCTAGGAAGGTACCCCATTGACTGTTTTATCAAGAAAAATATTTCAACCGGGTAACAAACTCTGATAACACATTACTAAGAGAAGCCTACTTAGTAAATAAGAATGTAAAAAGTAAATGGTTTACAAGTGTAGAAACCCTCATGCAAGATATAGATGTTGTCACCATTGTAAACTCAAGTGAAAAAAGAAAAATTTAGACTTTATTCATAAAAAAATAAACAAATCATTTGAGAACCAATGGATCTTAGACATGCATAATGATAATAGAAAACAAACCTTGGCTAAAAACAAACTAAGAACATACAGACTTTTCAAACAAGATTTAAAAATTGAAAATTACCTAATTAATATGCAGAACCATGATAGTCTTAGATGGTTAATTGCAAAATTCAGGACAAGCAACCATGACCTTAAAATTGAGAAAGGCAGACATAATAATGTGCCGCTGGATAAAAGAACATGTGATATGTGCAGCCAAAATATAATTGAGGATGAGCAACATTTTGTAATGAAATGTCCAGCTCACAGTCACCATAGGGACAAATTATTCCTGACTGCCCAAAATAGTGTTCCAAATTTTGATAAAGAAAATAGTCAGAATAAATTCATTTTGATTATGGCAAACCATACTCTAGCACCAGCCTTAGCAGTCTTCCTAAAAAACATCTATGGAACAAAACAGCAACAACTATCAGTGTATTAGGCTACATTTTGTGTTCATTCTATATTCTGTATTCACCATTGGCTGCAAATTGTCTTTATTGTTTTTGATTTGTTTTATTTTTTGAGAAAAGTTTTTATTTTTTGTTTTATTTTTTAGATTGTAGTTTTTTTTTTAATTTCTTTCTGTAAGACCCTTTTTATCCTTTCCTAAGGATTTCATGCGTCTAATAAAAAATAAATAAAAATAGCTGAATGATGGCCATTTACAGGCCGAAAATGCATCAAAACCACGTGAAAGTGGTCTGAGATTTCGGTCATGATCTGCTTTGAATGTACAGTAAAACCTGTCAAAACCGACCCCTGGATAAACCGACCTACTGTCAGAACCGACCGATTTATGTAGCCCCGAAATTTCTCCATAGACGCCTATGTTAAAACAACCTGTGAAATCCGATCACTGTTTACTCCGAACACCGACCGCATTGATCGGTCCCAAGTTCAATATTCACACTGAATACATCGACCATCCGACCAGTTGCACCACATCCGCTGTCTAGTAATTCGGTCTGCCCAACCTAAAAAGTGTGCTTTGTGTCCAAATTCCGCAAACGTCACAGAAACAATACCAAATCTCACACTACAAGTAACGTCCCGTGTAAAACAATGGCAACTGATTACATTTTTCACACCACACGCCCACGCATCGCGTGGTGTCTGGACAGTATAATGACCCCGGATATAAACAAATGATCGGGGTCATCACCTTCAATTGCGGTGAAGCACACTGCATTATCACTTCTTCAACGCTCAAAAGACATTGAGTTTTCTTCTTTCCATAACGATTCTGATCGACAATTTTGTGCTTTCGAATGTTTCTGTAAAGGGGGCTTCAAGATTGAAATTTATGATGACGAAGAAGCAGACAACAAAGAATTCGGAAACCTTATTTAGCAAGTTGCAGACCCGCAAACACAGTGTAGCGTTGTAGAATACCTCCACTTTGATGAACGTATACTGACTGAAGCAATGTATGATGGCGAATGGGAGCAACAGATTGTTGAGAATTTTATTGCAGACAAAGAAAACCATGAATCTATAGACAACAATGACATAAATTGCAACGACAGTCAAATTATTGACCCCCACAACGACAGTGACTTGACGCATGGCGATGTGCTAGACATGTTGACAAGATTACAGAACAAAGACTCCAGTTACTTGACAGATATCCAAAATTTCATAATTCGAACGGAAAACAAAATCGTTGAAAAAAAGATGTTCTTTAAAGTAGTCAAAACTTGATGATTTTTTACATCATAATTTGATTCATTGACTCACAGTTGAGGGACTGTGATTGACTTAACAGCAAAATCGACTGTCTGCATAAATTATGATAATTACATGTAGCTCACGTGAACTTACGTAGTGATGTCATCCAAAATAGACGCCTTCAGTTACGATACGCAATACTTACCCGGTCTGTTCGAATAGTTATTTTAATGTTAATTGATGTCATGTACATACCATAATATTTTTGTCTTGTTTGGTAAATTATTTTATTGAAACAATACAATAAATGCACATTGTAAATACATGTAGAATCACCGGAGGCAAACTCCGATGTCTTTCATTTGTCCCGTATTTACAGCACATGTAATTGTTGTTTCAATCAAAGTCACGCCCACCCTGAATAAACCGACTCCCTCTGAAAACCGACCATAGATCCCAGTCCCAGTCATGGTCGGTTTTGACAGGTTTTACTGTATATGTCATTCAAATATGAACAGAACGGGGACGTGTCATTGACAATGACTTGTTTTTTAAATTTTATTGGTAACAAAAGTATATTCTAAAAGAACTGCATTGCTTAGTAGCAAATGATCATGGTAGCCCTATCGGGTCATGCTGCGTTCTACAATTGTTTATTATTATTCAGTAATAATGTACAAAAAATAAATTTGTTATGAAATGCAAATAAAGATCAACTTGGTTTTAGATGCGAATGATTCTGGTCACATGTAAACGCTTGAAGTGATACGATAGCCACCATGTTTTTACTCTTTCACCAGTTGACCTGATAGATCACATCGTTAATTAACCAATCAAAATGCTGGATGATGCCAACGTGTTCAAATTACCATGGAAGAAATTTGCCGATGTTGTAGTACAATTTTTTGGCATTGATTTTGATGGGAAAACTACATGATTTTTTTCAAAAGATTAACTGAGCATTTGGAGAAGAATTTAACAATTGTTTACGGTGATAACATCTAATTGTCGAAACGAAGCTTACCCATTCACACTAACCACAATAAACATTGTACTCTTGAATAGGTGGCAATGAAAGATTGAAATGTTCGAAAAATTATGCCTAAATTAGAGATTTTACTTTAATCAGTCATTGTATTAAACTAGTCTGTGTGTACTTTATTATTTATTGTTTGATCCTTGGTCAGGAGTGAGTGTTGTTTTGACTGGGAATTTTGTTTTACATTCCATTCTAAGTTTCAATTTCGCGCTTTTGGACTTAGCACGCAATTTACGAAATTAAAACGCAATTAAAACCACGCAAATATTTTCTACTTTACAGTAATATGAAACAAGAGAAATTTAAGAAAAGGTCAATTCATTAAAACTTTTGCTTGAAATTTATAGGAAGCAACAGTTTCAAGTTTTTGTTCAGGTTTTTGTTTTGACATTTATGCATACATGCATGTGCGTCTCCACCTGCATTTATGACATGTATGCGTGTCTCCACCTGCATTTCTGACATGTATGTGCGTCTCCCTACCTGCCTTTCTGACATGTATGTGCGTCTCCCTACCTGCCTTTCTGACATGTATGTGCGTCTCCACCTGCATTTCTGACATGTATGTGCGTCTCCCTACCTGCCTTTCTGCCATGTATGTGTCTCCACCTGCATTTCTGACATGCATGTACGTCTCCACCTGCTTTTCTGACATGTATGTGCGTCTCCACCTGCATTTCTGACATGTATGTGCGTCTCCACCTGCATTTCTGACATGTATGTGCGTCTCCACCTGCATTTCTGACATGCATGTGCATCTCCACCTGCATTTCTGACATGCATGTGCGTCTCCACCTGCATTTCTGATATGTATGTGCGTCTCCCTACCTGCATTTCTGACATGTATGTGCGTCTCCACCTGCATTTCCACCTGCATTTCTGACATGTATGTGTGTCTCCACCTGCATTTCTGACATGCATGTGCGTCTCCACCTGCATTTCTGACATGCATGTGCGTTTCCACCTGCATTTCTGACATGCATGTGCGTCTCCACCTGCATTTCTGACATGCATGTGCGTTTCCACCTGCATTTCTGACATGCATGTGCGTCTCCACCTGCATTTCTGACATGTATGTGCGTCTCCACCTGCATTTCCACCTGCATTTCTGACATGTATGTGTGTCTCCACCTGCATTTCTGACATGCATGTGCGTCTCCACCTGCATTTCTGACATTCATGTGCGTCTCCACCTGCATTTCTGACATTCATGTGCGTCTCCACCTGCATTTCTGACATTCATGTGCGTCTCCACCTGCATTTCTGACATGCATGTGCGTCTCCACCTGCATTTCTGACATGCATGTGCATCTCCACCTGCATTTCTGATATGTATGTGTGTCTCCACCTGCATTTCTGACATTTATGTGCGTCTCCACCTGCATTTCTGACATTCATGTGTCTTCACCTGCATTTCTGACATTCATGTGCGTCTCCCCACCTGCCTTTCTGACATGTATGTGAGTCTCCACCTGCATTTATGACATTCATGTGAGTCTCCACCTGCATTTCTGACATGTATGTGCGTCTCCACCTGCATTTCTGACATGTATGTGCGTCTCCACCTGCATTTCTGACATGTATGTGCGTCTCCACCTGCATTTCTGACATGTATGTGCGTCTCCACCTGCATTTCTGACATGTATGTGCGTCTCCACCTGCATTTCTGACATGTATGTGTGTCTCCACCTGCATTTCTGACATGTATGTGTGTCGCCACCTGCATTTCTGACATGTATGTGTGTCTCCACCTGCATTTCTGACATTCATGTGCGTCTCCACCTGCATTTCTGACATTCATGTGCGTCTCCACCTGCATTTCTGACATTCATGTGCGTCTCCACCTGCATTTCTGACATGTATGTGCGTCTCCACCTGCATTTCTGACATGTATGTGCGTCTCCACCTGCATTTCTGACATTCATGTGTGTCTCCACCTGCATTTCTGACATGCATGTGCGTTTCCACTTGCATTTCTGACATGCATGTGCATCTCCACCTGCATTTCTGACATGCATGTGCATCTCCACCTGCATTTCTGACATGCATGTGTATCTCCACCTGCATTTCTGACATGCATGTGTGTCTCCCCACCTGCCTTTCTGACATTCATGTGCGTCTCCCCACCTGCCTTTCTGACATGTATGTGCGTCTCCACCTGCATTTCTGACATGCATGTGCGTCTCCACCTGCATTTCTGACATGCATGTGTATCTCCACCTGCATTTCTGACATGTATGTGCGTCTCCACCTGCATTTCTGACATGTATGTGCGTCTCCACCTGCATTTCTGACATGCATGTGCGTCTCCACCTGCATTTCTGACATGTATGTGCGTCTCCACCTGCATTTCTGACATGTATGTGCGTCTCCACCTGCATTTCTGACATGCATGTGTGTCTCCACCTGCATTTCTGACATTCATGTGCGTCTCCACCTGCATTTCTGACATGCATGTGCGTCTCCTCCACCTGCATTTCTGACATGTATGTGCGTCTCCACCTGCATTTCTGACATGTATGTGCGTCTCCACCTGCATTTCTGACATGCATGTGTGTCTCCACCTGCATTTCTGACATTCATGTGCGTCTCCACCTGCATTTCTGACATGCATGTGCGTCTCCTCCACCTGCATTTCTGCCATGTATGTGTGTCTCGACCTGCATTTCTGACATGCATGTGCGTCTCCTCCACCTGCATTTCTGACATGCATGTGCGTCTCCACCTGCATTTCTGACATGCATGTGCGTCTCCACCTGCATTTCTGGCATGTATGTGCGTCTCCACCTGCATTTCTGACATGCATGTGCGTCTCCTCCACCTGCATTTCTGACATGTATGTGCGTCTCCACCTGCATTTCTGACATGTATGTGCGTCTCCACCTGCATTTCTGAGATGTATGTCCGTCTCCACCTGCATTTCTGACATGTATGTGCGTCTCCACCTGCATTTCTGACATGCATGTGCGTCGTCTCCACCTGCATTTCTGGCATGTGCGTCGTCTCCACCTGCATTTCTGACATGTATGTGCGTCTCCACCTGCATTTCTGACATGTATGTGCGTCTCCACCTGCATTTCTGACATGTATGTGCGTCTCCACCTGCATTTCTGACATGCATGTGTGTCTCCACCTGCATTTCTGACATTCATGTGCGTCTCCACCTGCATTTCTGACATGCATGTGCGTCTCCTCCACCTGCATTTCTGCCATGTATGTGTGTCTCCACCTGCATTTCTGACATGCATGTGCATCTCCTCCACCTGCATTTCTGACATGTATGTGCGTCTCCACCTGCATTTCTGGCATGTATGTGCGTCTCCACCTGCATTTCTGACATGCATGTGCGTCTCCTCCACCTGCATTTCTGACATGTATGTGCGTCTCCACCTGCATTTCTGACATGTATGTGCGTCTCCACCTGCATTTCTGAGATGTATGTCCGTCTCCACCTGCATTTCTGACATGTATGTGCGTCTCCACCTGCATTTCTGACATGCATGTGCGTCGTCTCCACCTGCATTTCTGGCATGTGCGTCGTCTCCACCTGCATTTCTGACATGTATGTGTGTCTCCACCTGCATTTCTGACATGTATGTGCGTCTCCACCTGCATTTCTGACATGTATGTGCGTCTCCACCTGCATTTCTGACATGTATGTGCCAATTATACATTTAAACGTCACGCATACATCATGCATCTTTGAAAATGTATGCATGTGGCGACCAGTTTTGTGGTAAAAATTCATTAAAATCAAGCATTTCTGCCATTCCAGACCACATCTTAGTCATATATGGACAGATTTCATTAAAATTTTTTAACCACAAAAACCACAAAGGTGGTTCTTGAGCTATATCTTGGTCATTCCCTGACCAATCATATTCAAACTTTATCTATACATCATGTATTATGTTGGTATCCAATTCAAGATGGTTGAATGGTGGCTGTATTGATGTATTCATTTAAATCAAGAATTTCAGCAATTCTGTCATGCATGAACAGATTTTGTTCAAACTTAGTATTTACAAAGCATCGATCCCAAGTAGTAGTCAGTCCATCATTGGGTGTCATTGAATCATGAATGCCCGGTTGGTTGTCTACTCATTCAGCAAGTTATTATTAAACCTAAATCCACCCAAACTTAGAATGATTAATTTCATGTGAATGTTGTTACGACAGTCTAGCAAATAATTAAAGAACTTAGTTTTGGTAAACATAAAATTCTGTTTTATATTCTCAAGGTCCTTATGTGCATACTTAGCTGCTGCAAACTGCTATAACAAAGATCATCTTGTGCTTCCAGAAAATTGGGAATTTGTAAAAGCAGCCAAAGTCATCTATGTAGGGGTGAGTTTCATATTGTACTCAGACATACTATCCCACGTGATATGGTGTCTTCATCTTGAACAGTGTAACAGTATTGTTGTAGTGTTCAATGTGTCAATATGGTATCCTCATCCCACCATTTTTTAACAGCACTACCATGTTGTGTTGTAGTGTCCAATGTGTCAATCCTGAACAGTGCCTCCATGTAATGACATCAATATTTGTATATTTTTTTCAGGGTTTTCACTTGACAGTTGCTCCTCCAGCTATTCAAGCTCTTGGACAACATGCTTTTGAGGAAAATAAGACTTTTTGCCTTAACTTATCTGCACCATTTTTATGCCAATTCTTCAAAGAACCAATGATGGCGGCCATGCCATATGTAGATGTATTATTTGGAAATGAAACGGTAAGTACGAATATATAAATTCACTGGTTGCTATGTTACTGACTGCACGTAAAAGACTACCCCAGGCGCTTGAGGTTGTAATGTTCCACCCGCCCGCCAGACCACCCAGCTCGACAGCCCGCCCGGTAGGATAATGCTACACAAACAACACTCCAGTCTGACTGCTATCAGAACTGAGTTCTGCCCACTCACTAATGAATTGCATGCGACCTTTGCACTTTGAATGAATGATAGCCAATCACACGCGACTCTTGACGTAGCTGTTAATAAACAACTGAATATATTAACTAACCATATAGAGTCCCGAGGAAGGTGATGGAGTGGGCAATGCGGAAGAGAGGTATACCAGAGACAATGGTAAGAGCAGTGATGAGTTTGTATATAGGAGCAAAGACAAGAGTTAGAGTAGGATCGGAGTTGTCAGAGGAGTTTGAGGTGAAGGTGGGGTGTATCAAGGCTCTGTACTATCACCATTGATATTTGCAGTTATCATTGATGTAGTTACAGAGAGTGCAAGAGAAGGGTTGATGAGAGAGATGTTGTATGCTGATGACTTGGTCTTGATGGATGACACAATGGAGAGATTGAGGGAGAAGTTTCTGAAATGGAAAAAAGCATTTGAGAGTAAGGGTTTGAAGGTAAATCTGGGAAAGACAAAAGTGATGGTGAGTGGGACAGAGGAGAAAGCCTTGGTGAGTAAGGTTGACCCATGTGGCATGTGTGGAAAGAGGGTAAAGGCAAATTCAGTGCGGTGTGTGAAATGTGGGAAGTGGATACATGGGAGATGTGCAAAGATAAAGAGGGTGACCCAAAGATTGGCAAGGGATTTTGCGTGTGGAAGATGTAAGAATGGAGTTGGAAGGGTGGTGGAACAGGAAGAAAAGTTGTGTGATGAGGTTGAGTCAGTGAAGGAGTTTACATACCTGGGGGACAAGGCTGTGACAGCTAGAGCAAGGTTTGCTTGGGTCAAGTTTAGGGAATGTGGAGAGCTACTATATGGGAAGAGATTTCCCTTGGAGATGAAAGGAATAGTTTATAAGAGTTGTGTGAGATCAGCATTGCTGTATGGGAGCGAGACATGGTGTTTGAGTGAAAATGAGCTGGGTATTTTAAGGAGGACAGAGAGAGCGATGATGAGAGTGATGTGTGGGGTGAAGTTGATGGACAGAAAGTTAACTAAGAACTTGATGCAGATGTTGGGTTTGAATGAAGCGGTAGATGGGTTGGCGAAGGCAAATGGGGTACGTTGGTATGGGCATGTGCTGAGGGAGGATGGGCATGTATTAAGAAGGGCCCTTGATTTAGAGGTGAGTGGTCCAAGGAAAAGGGGAAGGCCAAAGAAGACGTGGAAGATGCAAGTGGAGGAGGAGAGTGGGAAGGTTGGGATGAGGATGAGGGATGTTTTAAATCGTGCAAAGTGGAGGGAGGGGGTAAGAGCGATTGCCACTAGTTTAAGGTGAATCCGGCCACCCTCGTCTTCGGGGACCAAACCGGATTTAAAACTCTGGACTACTACTACTATACTACTATATGGGAGATGGCGGGGGAAATCAACATTGATCATGTTGGTGTTTTTATCCCAGTTTCCTTAGCGCTGTCATTGATCGTAAGTGGTTGAATTCATTTGAGAGTTATTTTTGTGTCATACAGTTTTCTACCACGATCTGGATTTAGTTCATGACAAACTTGTTTGAAGTTTCTCGTGTCAGACTGGAGTTATTTTATGGACCAGCGTAATTAATCGCGTGCATTGGATATTATTTTGCTTTTATCATTATTAATTTGCTCTTGTGATAATCTTAAAAAAATACGAAATCACGGTTTTGGCGGATTGACGGCAATTTTGTCAAAGGAAATTGATATATGTTGCAAAACAGAATAAACATGATTACTAGTCAGCAAAAACGCAACAGTGTCACAGCGGTTTACAATCTTTTCAATTGCCATAAACTGTTCATCTTTGAGAGATGGCACACCAGGAATGTCTTCTAAAATAGTCTTTAAGGCTAATTTCAGCTTTTCCCTAGCAATCATGGCCAAATTTTCACGTTATGAACAGTTACACACAAGAGTCTAAACAGAGACGCATGCTGACCCCGAGAACTGAAAATGGCGCCAGTCAGGTGATTTTGTTTACGACATTTGCTATAGAGTGGGCGTTTGATTGACACTCGCGTCACCCAATCAGCGCTACATTTATTTTATGAATGGCGCACTCAGTTTCGATAGCAGTCAGACTGGAGTGTTGTTTGTATAGCATTATCCTACCGGGCGAGTGGAACATTACAACCTCCAGCGCCTGGGGTAGTAAAAGACGTACTTTGGTGTGAATGTTTTGTCTTATTTCATTATACGTGTTTGTGTGTATCAAAATTTTACATCACTTTAAAGTTTCAAAAGTAATGTGAACATGTTTATTAGGCCTCGCAAAAAAAAAAGTTTCTGGTCAGATTGTTTTTTTTTTCTCAAAAAGAGGCTTGTGTGTTTCTTTCCCTAAAATACTTGACGGCACACATATTTTGCAGATTTATACAATTCTTCAACAGAGGGCGCTGTGCAATGACGAATTTGAAAAAAAGTTTGTCCTGCACCTGAACAGAATAATTTTTTTAGGCCTACAAAACTGAAGTGTAGTAAAAAAAAAATCTGTTTTTATTGCCCAAATTGAGTAACAAAAATATTGAATACATGTTTAATATATAATGACTACATTTATTAAGGTAGTTCTTAGTATATTGAATATAAATAATTAACAGTTTCTCAAAGGGGGTATGCTCATACCTTTTTTTTGTATGTTGACCACATTTTGAACTTGTAAACAGCTTTGGCAGAGAAGCTACAACTATATTTACTTTCAAATAAATATTATTTTCTAAATTGTTAACATTATCATAATTTTTCTGTCTGAAAAACTTTTGGAATATAAAATCTATCAATGTTAAAATATTCAAACTTCAAATGTGTTCAAATTCAAGAAGTAACAGATGTCTAGATTGCTCTTTCCAAACATGTTAGACATGTTCTAATATTCATTATAAAAATGTTCAAGCAACGTTTGAAAATGTTCACTTTGGTGTTTCAGTGTTTCCCGCCTCACCTGTCTCTCGGACATAAACTGATATATCATATAATTCACTTACTCTTTACACACTTTGTGTGTGTTAAAAACATCAATATCCTTGCACGAATATGAAATCCTTGGGTACTCTCAATTCTATTTAATTTATAGGAAGCAGCAACTTTTTCTAAAGAACAAAATTTTGAGGTGAGTATTTTGAATGTATAACACCAATATGTTGACAACTAACTTGTGTTCTATCTTTGCTAATCAACTGCAAAATGTTAGCCAGCTGAAAGTGTCTTCAAATTTACCAGGTGTGAGCCTCTTTTTTTTGCCCATCTAAAGCATAATAAATGTGGTAAAATTAAAGTGAACTGGAAAACAGACTACCTTATTTGTCTTCAGTTAAGCACCACTTTCAAGTAGGCGCCAATGCCACAAAAACATCGTATTTTACACCCCAATTAAGCACTAGACAGAGTTGAAATTTTGGCATGCATTGATCGTGAATTGGGTGCTGGCGGATCTACTACCAGTTACCGGTTAGTAGTGATAGACACCATCACAGAAGTCCCTCACTGCTACTGTAGGAGAATAAAGAAGAACAATGGCTTGGGGAACAGGTTACTAGAGCGTGCTTGAAATAAGCGTCATTTGAAACAAAGTTGCCCAAATTTAACCACAAATAAGCGCCACCATGAAATGAAAGTGTAACGAAGTGGAGTCTAATTGAAGAAAAATACGGTATGTGAAATATCTGTATTCTAATTTAGGCATCATGAATCCTAATCAAAAAATATAATGTTCTATTGAACGTCATTTGGACAATTTGCATTTAAATGCATAGTGCATCTTCCAATAATGACTAATTTTATGTCATGTTACAGCAGATTTTCAGTCAATGCCCCAAAGATTATAAAATGTTTCTGTGGTGTGTTCGGCATCATCCGCATTCAAAATTCTGGGATACTTTGGCTGCACTACAAAACATGTGCATGTTTTTATCATTGGAAACTGTTTGTGAAGCAGAATATTAAGCATTTAGGCCATATCGACATTAATGATACATAGACTGGAAAACTTTAACCACTGAAATAACAATAAGAAACTTAATTTTGATGTGCCTGCTTCCTGAGGAAGGTAGACTTTCAAAAAAACATAAGCATTACATATATCTAAGTGCTCAACTCTTTATTTCTGGTATAATCTGCATGTATCTGTTGCATTGTTCATGTCAGGTATTGGGCATTTATCTATGACATTTGTCCACGATTCTCTATGCATCGTTTTCTATCAAAGTTTTAGGTCAATATTAAAGAGTGGTATTCAGGTCTGATGTTTGTTTCCCAAGTAGACTTGAATTCATTAATTCAGCTGTTGCCACACCATTATACCTTGGCAGAATTCCCACTACAAACCTGTATTCACTGTCTATAATTTCAAACACAGCAGTGCATGCTCTGTGTTTCCATGGTAAATATTGTTATAGGAATGCTGAATAATGGATCCAGCTTCTTGGCTCAGTCAAAGACAGCTTTCCCTAACATGGGTTTGAAGGGGATGGCCGTATATGGTCGGCCTTGAGACCACATGAATTATTACCTGATAATGAAAAAAATGATATTCAGCTTTCATGTGAATGCAAGTGTGATCTGAAATATACTATTCTATTTGAGTACATCTTATAAACCAAAAATTGGAAAATATTACTTACTTTTACCAATGTGCAAGATTCTAATAGAACAAATAAGGTATTTGCGCAAGAGTGATAATATCACAGGTGTCTCAAACTGTTGCCCCAATTATGAATTACAACCATTTTTCCAAACCACCAAAATATCAAGGATCATATTGAAGGCCTGAATATATAATAACACAGTGGGTGAGTAATGTTATATTTTATACTTCTAGACGGAGAACGTTAAGGAGATAGCTCTGAAAATGTGTTCCCTCCCAAAGAAGAATGACAAGAAATCACGTATTGTTGTTATAACTCAGGGAACAGATCCAGTATTGGTTGCAAAAGGTGATACAATTATGTTGACTGTAAATGAGTGGGTTTTGTGTGAAACAATGTTTATTATATTTTGTGTTTTTTCTAGCATTCTGCATTGCTGATACAGTCTGTAGTTGAATTAATTACAGCACTGTGTTACTAACTCGCCTATGGTGGTGCATGTAGCTGTTTGTTTGCTGCTCTGGAATAAACGTGATTGACGTTTCTATCTCACAATAGCATAGAATATCGCTTTTTTGGTTTCTACATTTTTAAAAATTTGTTCATAAAATCTCAGACCACTAATGAACAGATTGGTTTTGATCTAACATGTGTATCGGGTTTAATTTTGCGATAATGTTTTAATCTTATAAACAATGAAGTCACACAACTTCACAAGAAACATATTTTCCTTACGTTAGTGATTTTCGCCCACAGACATTCATAAAACAGGTCTGGGTAAAAATAAAACAGAAAGTATAAAATTCAATATCAGTGGAAATAATTCAGGTGGAAGTAAGTAATGAGCATTCTCTTGACGCAGCATTGCTACACACATGTGCAAAATCAAAACATCACGTCGGTACTATTTCAAGACCGAATTTATATGAATTTTGGTTTAGTTGACTGGTACAGTTTAGCCCTAATGTATCACATTTTCAAAGGCTTTTTAATACATGATCAGCGAAATATAATAACATAAGACCAGCTTTGTTGTAAACATGGTGACATGAACTATCTTAGAAAAATCGAACTATATGCAAGTCAACGTAAAACTCTTTCATGATCTGAACTCAACTTAACACAGAAAATGACTAAAATGCACACAAGGCTAAGGATTTCCGATGTGTATACTCGCCATTCAGCAAAGCGTGAGTCACCAGCATAACAGAGAAACACGTTTGCCGGGATTAGGCAGATTGACACCTCTAAACTATAGCATTGCCAGGCTGTTTATTAGTGGTCTGAGATGAAATACAAAACATTATCATATAATTCTCAGGACCTCAAATACTGAAGTAGACAAGTACAAACCACGCAAAGTTCGCAATGTTTTGTGTAGAATGGCAAAAACACGCAATGAACCATCAGTTTCACCAACAAAGAAGTGAAGTCTAATCTGCCATTCTGTGTTTGTGCATTTTCACTGAATAATTAACAAATGCAGTTTTCAACGTCTTTTTGGTGTTAAATTTGTCATCTCTATCCACTGATATCTCAAGAAACCATACATTTATTTTTGATGAAACTTGGTGCTCTGGGCCAATGCCCAGATTTGATTAGGTTTTGGTAAAAATCCATACATATCAATTACCTAATTTGCATGATAATTAGCTGATTTTTAGCTGTTCTATGACTGTTCCACTGATATCTAAAGAACCACTCATTGGATTTTGATGAAACCTGGCACATGGATGCTCCAAACTAATGCGCAGATTTGATTAGTTTGGGGTGAAAATCTGCGCAATATTAATTACCTAATTTGCATAATGATTAATCAATTTTTGGCTTTTCCACTGATATCTCAAGTACTAATCATCACATTTCAATAAAACTTGGTACATAGATGTCATAGGACACTGCACAAACCTGATAGTTTTTAGGGTAATATCAGTACATATGAATTAATTAATTTTCAGCTTTTGATATTTCAAGTAGTAACCATCACATTTCAATGACACTTGATACATAGATATCATAGGAAACCACTGTGCAGACCTGATAGTTTTTAGGGTAATATCAGTATATATTAATCACCTAATTTGCATAATTAATTAATTTTCAGCTTTTGATATTTCAAGTAGCAATCATCACATTTCAATGAACTTGGTACACAGTTAAGGACTGTGGAGACCCCTGATTGCTGGGAAAGAATTGACCAGCTTTTTTTAGTTTTTGGGTAAATATTTGTGCATATTAATTACCTTATTAGCATAATTAGTTAATTTTTTGCCTGATATCTCTAGTACTAATCATCATATTTCAATAAAACTTAGTACATAGATGTCATAGGACACTGCACAAACCTGATTAGTTTTAATTGGATATTAATTACCTAATTTGCATAATGTTCCACTGATATGTAAAGAACCATGACTTGGATTTTAGCAGGGTTTTAGTGAAACTTTTAAAGAGAACTATGCAGAGAACCAATTAGTTTTTGGTAAATATTTATGCTTATTAATCACCTACCGTATTACCCCAGGCATGCACCCCTCCCTGGGCAAGCGCCCACCCCTGTTTTCACAAAATTTACATGTTGGGGACATCCTCGGTTAAACGCCCAGGGTGATTTTTAGCCAAGAACAGGGTCAACAATAAAGTTTTATTTGTCAAAAACGAACGCGTTCGATTTATTTAAATAGTGTGTTTGTTATGGTAGTTCTCTTTTTGGAGTGTGTGGTGGCCCTGAAAAGGGCCGCTTTGTTTGTGTTTTTACGTAAAAACTCATTGGAACTTAACGACGTAAGATGAACCACGCAGCATGTGGCGCACGCGTTCTGCTTTCTCTTCATTCACGATGAATCCAATATTGCAATATTGCAACGATCCATACCTTGGTGAGTGGTTTGAAGCACTTAGCCTTGGTTTCAAAACGTAGTATTTCGCTGACTGTGAATCCATAACGGGAGCTAGCACTTCTGAGGCATCACGTCGTAAACTTGCTACTTTCTTTCCATCCTTCATCACAGCTATGGCATTACTGTCATGTGGATTATTTTTCTGTCGTTGAAGAAAAAACATTTTGCCGACCTCAAGTCTATTACGATAACCACGATGAGGCATGCCGACGATGGGAACTTGTTGCATCATCGTTATTTTTATAATTTTGTCACGTGTCTGGGTGCGTGAATAAATCATGTTAATGAGGTCGACCAGAGTTTATTTTCAGTCTGTTTTTTATGTATGGCCGAGTCTAGGTAAACGTAGTGTTCCAAGTTCCCAACACCGGAGGGCGTACAAAGGTTCCGTCAATGGTTGGACTTCACATTTTCGTATAAAATGCGGGAATTGAAATTATTTCTGACAACGACACCACTGTGAAAGTATTTTATTCAAACACCGATGGTAAAACAAGTGAAAAATCTGTATATGACGACCGAAACTACACATAGAACGTCGGTACGTTTACTTCCGGGACGTGGCAATAGCCACATTGTCTCCTGCCACGCCCGTGGCAGTAGCCATATTGTCTCCTGCCACGGGCGTGGCACGAGACACTCCGTTTATGTATCGCCATTTGGATATGTTTATGTATTCACAATAAAATACAAAACATTATCAATAGTTTGTAAACATTTCACATCAGTAATAAAAGGTTTATTTGTTTCATAACCCTGTCTGCTATTATTCAGTAATTACATGCGATGTATCAGTACGTGCGTGAACACAATTATGCTAATGAGGTCATCGCCATCTTGGATTACAAGCGGTAGTTTTTCCCGGCCATTTCGACTTGTATGCACTGATCACGGTTACTAAAAAAAGTAACCGTGCATTGATTACAATACTTACCATACTTTGTAGCCAATTTCAGTGAGTAATACAACTTCATTCGCCGACATAAAACAAGTTTTATTCTTGAAATTCGACCCCGTGTCTTAGTGTTCCCACAGTTCTTGACCAATTGCTCACGCTTATTGAAACCTCGCATAAATTAAGAAATAAGTACGTGTACAAAGTGTACGAAAGCATTCCTTTATTTGACCTTGTCATACGATCACCAAAACAACTTTTTAAAATCTGTTTTGGGGTGGTCCTCGGGTAAGCGCCCACCCCCATTTTTCCCGATTTTGTATGTTCAGGCCCCTGGGCGCGTGCCCGGGGTAATACGGTAATTAACATAAACAATTAACAATGATATCTCAATTACTGATCATCACATTTGAATAAAATTTGTCTGTACAAGTAATTTTGAATTAATTTTTAATGCGTCTTCAATACTCTCAGCACATGGGAGTTCTTTTTAAGCTTTCTTTGATTGTAATTTGACTCAATATGACTGCCCATGTCCAACTCTCATGTAAAAGCACTAAATCATATTTTTTTACAAATCCATCTCCTATTAATGGTTTCAATCTAATCTCAATGATTTCATCAGCATCAAATTGATATGTCAGATCACAAAATTTTGGACGGGGACTGTCATTAACAATGACTTGTTGATTCACGTTTTTTATTGACTAAACAGTGGAACGCTTTCTAAGTTATAAGATTAAAATTTGTACTTGCCCAAACATTTCAACACATTTTTATCAACCTCTAACAAGTTGCATTGATATCTGATAAAATACACTCAAAAGAATGTCAGTCAGTTCTTTGATTTTCCTTTGTGAAACAGTGAAAACTTTCAAAACAATGTGCACGTTTTGTATTCAAGGTACTAAGAATTGGTTATTATAGAAATTTTCTTGGCAAATTAAGTCTTCTTATTTCACTATTGGGTACAGCTTTAGAGGTTTGGGGGGGGCTGATATGATCAGAAATAAATTAATTAATTTAATAAGTTATTTTCATTTTCACCTGCATCAGACGGGAATGTGACAGAGTATGAAATCAATAAAATTCCAGCCAAAGATATTGAAGACACAAATGGTGCTGGGGACGCATTTGCTGGAGGTAAACCTTCATATTACCTAGTATTAGTAGCTTCTGAACAATGTGAGAAGCGTTTACACAGATATAATCATTTTCTATATACTACCCAGTTGTAGTTTATTTTCTTACTTGTTAAGCATTATGTTGTAAACAAACACTAGAGTCACTGCACTGAAATGAAATGAAATGAAACATCAATGTCATTACAATTTTATTCATGTCATGATGTGAAAATTGAATATATTTGGAAACAACAAATACTATTTCATGGGCACATTTTGGTTGCAAAATATGATTTGATTAATTTCTTTCAAACTTAGAGTAAAGACAATATCTGATGTCATACGCAATGTTTTGATTTAATCCAATATACTTTTTGCTAATTAAAAACTGGTATAACAGTATAAATTGAAAGACACTATACAAGATAAAAAGAAAATGATATGCTTTGAACAATAGGCATGCGACATAGAAAACATGTTAAATTTTTCTCTCCACTAGGTTTTCTGGCACAGTTGGTCCAAGGAAAACCAATAGAAGAATGTGTTCGATGTGGAAACTATGCTGCCAACTATATCATCAAACAATCTGGTGTTAAAACACCTGACAAATGTGATTTTAAGTGAATTTTCAAATCTGTCGGTTGGTTGCAGTAGTACGAACTTGAGGCCAATATGTGCCATACTTGCAACAAATCTGAATGATTTTCTCCAATCATGGGCATGTAGTTTTAATTAATAAATAATTAACATGTTTATTAACTGTGCTGAATATCAACAAAAGAATGTCATAAATAAACTTTCAAGAGAGAAATGTTATTCTGATTTTGTTGTTATTTTTAAATTACAAACATGCTAATGTTTCTGAAAATGTTAAGTTAGTATTTTTCAGATCCTTAAATTCAAGTGGATAAAATGAGAAACAAATCTTCTGATCACAACACCTTAAGGATGTAGTAGTTTTCAGGAAGAATTGTTTTAAACCATGTAACACTATATATTTCCTGAAATCTCATAAATAACACTAATTAAAAATTGATGTTATGCAAGATGTGGTCAAGTGACTGCAAAGTAAATAAATGCTTTATTAAGATTCAAATGAGTACTGTGATAAAATTTAAAGGAATAACAAGTATTTTTATTGGAAAAAATATAGAATACAACATAAGTCGTCAATTTTCTTTTAAAATTTAGTTTTTGCATTTTCTTGAGAAAATTGTTTATATTTTACATTCCGATAGTGAAATCTTTTGAATGTGTGAATTAAACAAAATCACTGACTTTTGTTCAGTGCCTGCTCTCAGACAATTTCATTCAACACCGAATTACTCGGGACATGTAGGTTTGTTCCCTGCACTTTGTAGAAGGGCCACTGCGAGAGGCATTCAATGTTGTATATTTGAAGTAAACTTTTCAGAAATCGCTGTACTGCATGTCAACCACAAGCCCATCGCAACATAATTTAACATCTTTGTACGTCATAGTCGGATCAATGACACATTTAATAGCACTGTTAGTGATAGGACATGACATGCTCATTCTACCTTAAACAAATGCCTGTTTGGAACCCGCACATGTGTTGCCATTAATGTCTTGATTGTGTTGGGGACTCTGGGTATTGCCTAGAGGGTCTCTGCGATCAATGGGATCCTAAAACGTGGTTGCATTGCGAGGTGAGGTGGAAAGCTGAAGGCAAGCAATTAAAAGCTGGTAGAAGTCGTGATAAAAAGGGGAAATCCCTAGCTGCAGCTAGCGATGAAATGTCTGATTCAATGAGTGAAAAATCTCTCCCTCCACTTGGTAATTGCGACGAGGCATGACTTTGATTGTTGGAGAGTTGTCACGATCTGACTAACTGCTCGAGGTAGTGGGGTAGTCGAGGATTGAGACAAGACCTTCAAAATAGTTTCTCTGAGTTGATAGACGATGGTTGATAACATGGAGTTAGTTTCCCCGTTTGATGTTTCCACGACGGACAAACACCATTCAACCACTTTTGCTGGGGGATCGGAGTTTTTAGTCACTATGTTACCGATGTTGGTAAACAGCGTATTCCCACTGGGGCACTGACATCGACACAGAGTACAGAGGTGGAATCGGTATGGCCTTTAGGGACTGAACTGCTTCAATCCACAGAGACTTAATTGGTACCAACGCAGCCAGAGTTGCTTGCGCAATTATAGGGAATGGCCCTGTTGCCTTCCCTTACCGTTACTAATCAAGGTGACCAGCTCTCTCATGGTGAAGAGATGGCTTGGAAGGCCTGGATGCACAATCTGGCTTCAAAGTCAACTCCTTCTACAGTCTGAGGATACGACGCAGGAGGACCTAGGGGGCAAGTCAGGTGAGGGGGGCACGGGCTGAGATAGTGCCTGTCTCTCTGCCACCAGGGCTAGGGTCAGGTGTGTTCCATCCCCCCAGTGATCTCTCCATTAGAGGATCAGTGGGGGGACAACTCGCATCAGTGGGAAAGAGAGCGTCTACTTCTTTTATAGAAGGGGCCCTCTCCCTGGAGCGGATCGCCTTACGCGTCCTCTACCGTATTCCCCACACCCTCCCATGGCTCGGGCTGACCAGGCATCGCTTCCTGCGTCTCGCCAAGCCGCACAGAGTGCCCCCACTTGTGACTGCAAGGGGATGGAACTTGAGTGTTGGTACCCCTGTACAGGGTGGTGAACGGTTTGGCGGTTGCTGAGGATCAGCGTATCCAATTGAAGCAATTGTTCCTGTTGGCCAAGGTAGTTCAAATCAAAACCGCAAGGTGGCTCAGGTAGTAAGTCCTCCGCTCGGGGCCACAACCAGCGAGGATCAAAGCGCACTTGGTCTAGACTAGTAGCGGGAAGCATCAGAAAAAGCCCAAGAAATGTGGTTTTGGTGGTGGGCTTTCGTGGGATCACGCCTTTTGCAGCACATACCAGCTTTCCGATCTCTGGACGCTTACAGTAGTGTTGTGCGGGTATTGGATTCCTCTTCAGTCTCCTCGTCTGACTCCTCATCCTCCTTCAGGTCCTTTCCCTAGGGACGAGGTCAAGGCGGGGACAATCCGACAGGAAGTAGCCAGCCTTCTGGAGAAAAGGGCTATAAACCTAGGGAAGAACCCCATTTATTCTCGGGGTTCTATTCCCACATCTTGGGTGGCATCCAGTCCTAGACCACAGTCATTTTGTGGAACTCAAATGCTTCCGGATGGATACACCAGCTTCGGTACTTCTGTTAGTGCACTCAGGCGATTGGCTTGCCTCACTGGACTTGAGCCACGCTTACATGTACTTCCACATTCCCCATTGACCACTCATGCAGCCTGTATCTCAGATTCCTATCAGAGGGCAACGTTTACGAGTTTACCACCCTCCCTTTCAGTCTGTGCATGACACCGTACATGTTCACCAAAGTGCTAAAACAGGTGATGCAGCTGTTACACCGGTCGTCAGTCTATCTGAACCCATATCGCGACGACTGGTTATTACACAACTGAGACAGGGAGGTGTCCACGAGTTGGGCTTTTTACTAAATATAGCCCAATACTGTCCTACAGCCTGGTTTTTCTGGGTATGCAGTTTGATACGAAGCAAGGGCTTGTTTGCCCCTCTCAGGAGAGATGCGACTCCCTTGCAGAGCTCGCCAGCCAGCACTGGTCGTCTGGTTCGGCGTTTATGCACGAACTGATGCGGCTTATTGGCAAAATGAATTCAGTTTGTAGTCTGGTTCTGTTAGCAGCTCTCCGGTCTCGTCCGATTCAGAGGTGCTTACTGGACTACAGGGTCCACATGCGGAACCTGACGTTCAGAGTTCAATTGTTGAACCAAGCGATGGCGGCCCTCCTTTGGTGGAAGGACGCATGGAACTTGGAAACGGAAATACCCCTAGATCTCTTGCTGACTCTCATTACAGATGTGTCACTCCCGACGTGCATGTCACTCGTCCCGGAGACGAGCACTTCCTCCATGAACGCTCTATTGATCTCTTGGAGTCTCGTGGATGCTTACGCTTTTCCACCCTTCCAACTGGTGTATCAAGTGTTGGGGAAGTTGCAATTTGAGCCCACCTGCCTTCTGAATTTGGTGGCGCCCAATTGGCCAGTGAAGGTCTGGTTCCCAATGTTGTTGGAACTTCTCGTTGAGTCACCCGTAGAGTTGCAGGATCTTCCGGATCTGGTTTCCCAGCCCTATTCCATCTTCACACGTGGAGGCTGTCAATAAACTCGTGCAAGCGCAAGGTTTTTCTGCAGAGTTGTCCAAGTTCTCGCTTTGGCACAGTCGGACGACACCAGACATTTGTACGAATCCAGATGGAGACTGTACATTGATTGGTGTGACGGAAGGGAGATTGATCATCTCAGTCCTTCTATTAGTGAGGTAGCCGATTTTTTTTCCTATATTTATTCAATCAAGGTAAATCTATATAAACAATTCTTGGATATCGGCCAGTTTTATTCCCAGTTTTATCTAAATCTGCTGGAATGAAACTTGCTTTGAGTTTGATTATGATACAACTGTTTAAGTTTTCCGCGCCAAGGGTGTAGCGAATCCTCCTGACTGGGACTTGTCATTGGTTCTAACGGCGTTATGACACCTCCCCTTTGAGCCTATGGATAAGTCGGACATGAAGTATGAAGTATGAAAACAGTTTTCTTTTGGCTCTGGCATCAGGTAGACGGCGGCACTGTCCTTTAGTGACGGATATGCCTCCTTTATGCACTCACAAGATATTTTGAAGACTCTTGGGTTTTTTTGCCAAGAATCAAATCCCAGGGCATGACCCTGAGCCGATCGTCATCCCAAGCCTCTCTGACTTAGTGGGCAAGTAGGACCATCAGGAACAGATTCTATGTCATGTCCGAGCTCTGAGCAGGTACTGCGATTGCACCGAGGTGTCTAGGGGCAGTGAGAAGCGCATGTTTGTCTGTTATGGGCGGGGCAAACAAAGCCACCCTGCTTCCAATATCACCATTTCATGGTTGATTGTTGATACGATCGTGGAAGCGTATAACTTAACTGCTTCTTCATTGGCTCGTTTGGAGCATCACCAGGTGAAGGCACACAAAGTGCGCGGGGTAGCCAACTCATTGGCTTTGATGTCTGGGGCCTTGTTCAAGCAGGTGCTCCGAGCAGGGTTCTGGAGATCTCAGAATGTCTTCATTAACTATTACCTGAGAGACCTCAAAGCACTGGAGGAGGGTCTCTACAGGTTGGGTCCAGTGGTGACAGGTCAGACAGTGTTCGTTGACCCAGCCTGCACCACCAACTGGCTCTATGCGCGAAAGTGTTAGTGTGATAGTGTCTTCAGCCAAAACCAGCCTTCTTTGCTTGACGCTGCAGGTTTCGATCAGCGCCATCGAACCCCAGCAATACTGTTTTTCATGCATTAGAATGGTATGAGCCCTATTTTATTGTTCAGTCGGCCGGCTTTAGTAAGCCTCCTTAAATTGGGGGGGTCTACTTTTTAGGCACCCGGCCCCTGAAGAGTCGCCTAAGTGGTTTTATCCCGGGACAAGACTCTTTGTTAGTGAGTAGTTTTAGATTTCTCTCAGTTTTTTGACCTTTCTTCTTTGTGTCGAAAAATGTACATTTCAGTCGTCGGGGCTTTCCCACCTCCGGTGAGCGTGCTACTCTGCCTAACGAGTGATAAATGACATTTATTATTTCCAGGGACTTTCTGGTAGGTGATGTAGTAAACTATTAGGGTTGTACAAACCTATTTGTGTACCTAATCATACCTACCAGAAAGTCTGTGCAGCAGAAAGGAGTTGATCACCAACATTAGATTCCTAGATAATCTCGGTCATAAAACTGTAACTGTCGTGCGTAGCAGCGAAGCTGAAAGATATCTGCACCTGTTGGTAGTGGAAACAAGAGAGAATGAACAGATCAGGCCTCACACGCATGAGCACCCCGAGGGTGACTCCTCAGGAGAGGCCTTTTTGACTCCCATGTGCGAAGCACAAAATGGGAGTCTTTGCAGTTAGTGTGTCTGTATGTGTGTATGTGTGTGTGTATATGTGTGTATGTGTGTGTGTGTGTGTATGTGTGTCCGACTGTTCCACTGCTATCTCAAGAACCATACATCGGTTTTTGATGAAACTTGGTGCATAGATGCTCTGGGCCAATGCGCAGATTTGATTAGGTTTTGGTAAAAATCCATGCTCGTTAATTACCTAATTTGCATGATAATTAGCTATCAATTGACGTAAACTTCCTCATGTTTCACGGTAAAAGCAAAGGTCGTGGCAGAGTTGTAACTCAAAATCTAAACAAAGTCATCAATCAGTGAGTATTATGACAAGCAAAACAAAACATCAAGACGCGGAGAAGAGGTCAGCACAAAACTAATAGGTCAAAAGACAAAGCTGTCTCGCACTACCTAGGAAAACTTGCGAATGTTCGAAGTACAGGTACCCATTGGACAAAAGATGCATGGAAGTTTAGCAAACGATCTCCCCGACCCAGTGCAATGTATCCGGTTAGAATCAAAGCTCACGTGTCCCTTATTTGAGGGACCAAATTCTGCCGTAAATTCGCCCTTGGATTAAAAAATAAAATGGGATTTAAGAAAATAAAATGGGACTTTTAAGGTGTATTTTGGCATCATTTTTCGTACATTTCAATCAATCCTGCCGGCTAAAATAGAGTCTAAGTTTTACCGTAGTCATTGACGTCTGTCTATTCAAGAGTACATATGTATGATTTTTATCGTGACTAGCGTGAGCGGGTAAGCTTCCTTTCGAGAATGAGCTGTTATCACTGTGAACAATGTTAAATTATTCTTCAGATGACCAGTTTATTTTTTAAAAACAACTAATTTTTTTATTTAAAAAAAATCATGCCGTTTTCGCATCAAAATCCAAGCCAAAATATCGTACTACAACATCAATCTCTTCCGCATTGCATTCAATAACATTAACATATTTAAATAAGCTATGGTAATTTGAACACGTTGGCATCATCCAGCTTTTTGATTGGTTAATTAGCGATTTGACCTATTTGACCTAAGAGAACATGGCGGATATCCTACAGCATCAAACGTTTATACGAGACCGGAATCATTCGCTTACGATGAAACTAAGTTGACTTTTATTTGTATTTCATAACCATTCAACAAATTTATTTTGTGTACATTATTATAATCACTACTGAGTACAGTAATAATCAACAATTCAGAAACGCAGCATGCCGAGATTTTTGTGTTCGTTTTTATTTGAAACTTCGTTTATTTAGAATATATTTTCGTTACCAATAAAATAAAAATCTCTCAGTCAATCAGAAACCCGGATTCATGCCTTTGAGGAAGGTCCCGTTTGAACGCTCACATCGTTTTTTTTTTCGTTTGGGGGAAAACTAAAACTGGTCGCAATTTTCGAATAAGAATGAGTCGGCAATTTTTAGTGGAGTCGAAAATTTGGAGGTAAATAAAACACCGAAACCCGGCAAATAAATAGGCGGCCGAATTTTTAGAGGGGTCGAAATTTTGGAGTTTTTACGGTACTAATTATTCCATTTCAATGAAACTTAGTACAAAGATGCTCTAGGACAATGTACAAACCTAATTAGTTTGGGGTAAAAATCTGTTCATATTAATTCCCTAATAAGCATAATAATTCATAATTTTTTGGTTCTAATCACATTTCAATTAAACTTGGAGACATAGATTTTCTGTTACATTGCGCAGACCTCATTAGTTTTACACTCAAATCTGGTCATATTAATTTTCTGATTTGCATAATTAGTTTTCAGCTAAGTAATTTCGAATTATATTTAATGTGTTTCCAATACTCTCAGCACATGGGAGTTCTTTCTAAGCTTTCTTTGATTTTCTATAGGGAATGCTACTCTATGGTGTTTTTTGTTGACCAGGGTATATTCCCTAATTGTTTCCGTTCGGGGCTGTAATCTGTAATTAATAAATTAAATTTATTATTTCCACAGACTTTCTGGTAGATATAATTAGATAAACAAACGGGTTTGTACAACCCTAATATTTACGGAGAAAGTCTTCGAGCTTTGGCACAGTCATTGGGTCATTCAAAAATGTGAGATGTAAGAAATCACTTTATGCTCAATTTATGCACAACACTCGGCACACTCAGGATTTAGTGTCATTTTGAATCTAAGCTTGACCTGTACTTGACAAACAACCAGTTGCTAGGCAAATTTAATAGTCTAGATCTTGTAGGATGGGGAAAATAGGTTATTAAAACAAAGATACACTAATTAGCTCCGCTGTCGACTTTGACGAGCGAAGCTTATTATATGAGTGATTGTTCGTCGTCCACGTCAATGTTTTACTTTTTCAACTTCTTCTTGAAAACTACAAGCCTGAATGCTTTGATACTTGGCGTATATGTACTTTGGGTAGACCTCTCTTAGGTTTGTTATTTCATGTTGATATCTTCAATTCTCTAATTTTGGTGAATATTTTTATCATTTTTGGTAAAAAGTGATATTTTCGACTTGTTAAAAACCGCAAGTCCGATTGCTTTGATATTACATATATAGGTACTACATGTGGACCTCTCTCAGATTTGTTCATTTTGTGATGATATCTTCAATTCTCTAATTTTGGGGAATATTTTTGTCATTTTTGGTAGAAAGTGATATTTTCGACTTCTTGTTAAAAACTGTAAGTCCGATTGCTTTGATACTGTACATATTGTTCATTTTCTAATGATGTCTTCAGTTCTTTAATTGAAATGTGCATTGCTAACAGCGAAGCTATCTCGGCCGATAGGCTGCTTGTTTGTATATCAATAGATGAATAGTGGAGTTGCTGTACATTTTTGTTAAATTGTCAGAGAAAAAGACAAGTAAAGATTTTACTAGATTTATTAATTATTCAAAATACATGGAAATGTGCAAATTTAGTCATCGCAACAATGCAGTTTATTTACCGTTTATGATAAAGCACTGACATTTTCATAGAATAGATGTACTTATATATAGATAGATAGATTGTATAAATATTAAGTTAATTTTAAGAAAAAGTACATGTATGTATTCTCCAACATCACACACATCTGTATTGTTTTCAATAAATGAACGCTTGTAGATTTCAGCTAATGACAAGTTCAATTGAAACATCTGTGATACATAGGAAGGAATCTATAATGTTAAGTATAAGTTATCATAAATAATAAATTTGTAGCACAAGAAAAATAGTAAAATTGGAAGATTCAGGAAGCAGGAGTTCCCTGCACAGCACAGCACTGAACTGAACTATTGCTAATTTACATAAGCACTAAAAATCTGTTATAATCTTGTTCATTTGCTCATCCATGCATACCATGTGACATTGCAATGTCTTATTTGACGAGAACATATATTGGAATACACAATGTCTTATTCATTAGAGGCTTCACTTGCAGTGATTGGTTGGAACTCCACCCTAACTAACTTTTTCACCTCCAGACGTTCCAACTTTACTGTACGGAAAGAGTTTAAGGTCCCCTCACCCCTAACCTGAATCCCAATACTCTAGTCCCCAATGTAATTTAATATGCCCCTCCAAATAGTTATAAGTGACCCAAGGAGGGGTATACACAATTAAAATAGAGTTAAGATTAGAATTGTGGGACCCTAAGGAACATCCATGGATAATACGAAATGAATGTCTGACTAAATAAGCTAAAATTAATCAATTATCCTTGACATTCACAAAAAAAGATAACTTTGTAAATAGTCAAAGTTAATGTATATAATGGTGGTACTTGGTATAAATATTGAAAAAATCTAACCTCTAGGTTTTGTATGCAGTACATGTAACTTTTTCAAAGTTGTATGTATAGTTACCGGTAGTACTTATTCTTGCATTGGCACAACTGCAAACGTTGACCAATAACAAGATTTTTGAATATCGTGTTCAGATAGAGAAAGGGGACTACACTTAAGTCAGCAAACCCATTTTTACACTTATTTATAAACTGTTTTTATTTCATTTAGGATGTGCAATCAGACAAAAATTAAAACGGCCAAAGTACTGAACCTTCTGTGTTAAACTGAAGTTTGAGTTTGTAAATGTTTAGATGATTAGGTATAGGCGATTGTCTGTCTGTCTGCTTTTGGTGAAGCTCTATTTGAAGATTTATATCAATATCTTAAATTTTGTAATTTTAGCAAATATTTTTGGTGAAAATGCTATATGGACTTCTACTTGAGAACAGCTAATCCAATTGGTATATTGGGTGGACCTCTATTAGATTTAATATTTTGGCTTTTTCTTGATGACTGCTGGTTTGTTTGAATTGATACTTGGTATATCTGCACATGTACCTTGGCTGGACCTCGATTACTCGAGTTTACGGTAGATAATTTTATGACCTACAGGAAACTATACTAATTCACAGACATAATGTTTAACTGGAGTTGATGAATTCAAATCAATGGTACTATTAAACTTAAAATCAGTGATAAGATCCAAAACAGGAGTTGCAACTTTTAAGTAGAATGTAAACAAAGACAAGTTTTTTTTTATATTTATATGCATACTTGTTATTGCAAGACTATAAGTTTGCTGAAACGGCATAGCTATTTTAACTTGCAGGTCACTTGTAAATAGTTTATAATGTTCATGGCTATGTAGAAATTTTGTTTTATGTTGCTGACATATTTGGTGCAGGTGAAGAATGCTATGCTTATTTTCGGAAGATTAATTGAAAGATTTTTAATACTTCACAAACATAGAAACTTAATTTTCCTTTGAAGGAAAGAATTGAATCTGTTATGAACACATTTATAAATATTTGTAAACACTAGCCCTTGGCTTTGGCTCAAATTGCTCTATAATGTGCATTCATGTTTTGATATGATATAGCTTGTGTGACTGCTCATTAATTTAAAATGAAGCTGATTGTATGGTGTTGAAAAAACTAGAACACAGTGATGATACATTGCATCGCTTAATTGGTCAATATGAAATCTAACAGTCATTTTGATTTGTAACAATTCATATTTATAAATTGTTTATAACGTTCAAAGTTTTTTTCCCTTACAGTAAAATTCCTAAAACATTTTATATAAAAATTATTTGTAAACTCAATTTCACATTGTTTATCTTCAAAAAAAATACATTCACATTATATATGGACTTCACCAAATTACCATCAAATATGTATCTTACCATCAAATATAGACTACCCCCCCCCCCTCCGTTATTACCATAAATTATGGACTTTACCATCAAATATGGATTTCACCATCAACTACGGACCTTGCCATTAAATATGAACCTAATAACCATCAAATATGGGCCTAATTACCAACAAATAGGAACTTAACCATCAAATATGGACCTTGCCATCAACTATGGAACTTACCATCAAATATGGATTCCACCATCAAATATGGACATCAACATCAAATATGCACCTAATTACCATCAAATATAGATTTCACCATCAAATATGAACTTCACCATCAAATATGGAGCTTACCATCAAATATGGACCTTGCCGTTGAATATGGACTTCACAATCAACTGTGGGTCTTGCCATCGAATATGGACTTCATCATCAAATATGGACCTTGCCATCAATTATAGGCTTCACCATCAAATATGGACCTTGCCATCAAAAATGGACTTCACCATCAAAATGGACCTTTCCATTAAATATAGACTTCACCATCAAATATAAACCTTGCAATCAAGTATGAACTTCATCAAAAATGGACTTCACCATCAAAATGGGCATTTCCATCAAATATAGACTTCACCATCAAATATAGACCTTGCCATCAAATATGAACTTCACCATGAAATATGGACCTTGCCATCGAATATGAACTTCACCATCAAATATGGACCTTGCCATCAAAAATGAACTTCACCAACAAAATGAACCTTTCCATCAAATATAGTCTTCACCATCAAATATGGACCTTGCCATTAAATATGAACTTTATCATCAAATATGGACCTTTCCAACACATATAGACATCACCATCAACTATGAACCTTGCCATCATATATAGAACTAATTACCATCGAATGAACTTCATCATCAAATATGGACTTCACCACCAAATATGGATATTGCCATCAAATATGAACTTCACCATCAAATATGGACCATGTCATCAACTATGAACTGCACCATCAAATATGGACCATGTCATCAAATATGGACTTCACCATCAAATATGGACCTTGCCATCAAATATGGACTTCACCATCAAATCTAATGACATGCGAACTGAAAAATTCAACTAAAACTAGGATATCCAGTAAGCCCCACTCAATGCACCATATTTATTTATTAAATAATAAAATTCAGATTAAGTTGTCATTAACTTGCAATAGGAAAAAGATTTACACACAAATAAAGAAAACTCCAGTAGTGTTAGTCCCCACTCATAATTTCACCTCTGTGGGTCAGTTTGTCTGAATCTCAAACATATCTGGGTTTGTTTTACAATCTACAAACTGATATGTAAATTAGCCATATAGCCACAAACGAGTCACAAAGATGACCTTAAATGCACAAGAATCTGTTAAGTATGAATATGAATATGTAAGCAATGTCAAACATATGCATGTATGACACACCCTAAAGTATATGCATTTAGTGAATATATAACTTCACATATTTTAAAATAAATAGTTACACATGCATGCTGATATAAGGTACACATCAGTCTAGCTGTTTATTTTCTTCACATAGTTTTCTCTCAAGATTCACTCAAGAAATCCAGATCCTATAGTGCCTATTTTGTTAGTCCCCGTTCGGACGTAGTCCGAAAACGGGGACTTATGTTTTGCCCTGTGTGCGTCCGTGCGTGCGTCTGTGCGTGCGTCCGTGATCACCTGTATCTCGAACATGCATGGACCGATTAAGTTCAAACTTCACTCATACATCACACATTATATGGGACATATGCACATGCATTTTTTTCATGATCCGCTTCACGATAGCCGAAAAGCGGCCATTTTAAGGCCGAAAATGCATCAAAATCGCACATTTTCAACATTCCGGACCCAGATCTCAGTTATGCATGGACGGATTTTGTTCAAATTTGGTACATACATTAAACATAATAGGACCTTGATGCACGTCATTTTTTTTTCGGACCAAGTTCGAAATGGCCGACTGGCAGCCATTTTGTTTTAAAGAATTCAGTTCTGGATCCGTATCCGAGACATGTCTGGATTGATCAAGTTCAAACTTCACACACACAAGGTACATCATGTCACAAATATGTATATGCATTTGTTTCATGATCCCATTAACGATAGCCAAATGGCGGCCGCTTTAAGGCTGAAAATGCATTGAAATCGCACATTTTCACCATTCCGGACCCAGATCTCAGTTATGCATGGACGGATTTCATTCAAATTTGGTACATACATTAAACATAATAGGACCTTGATGCACGTCATTTTTTTTTCGGATCAAGTTCGAAATGGCCGACAGGCGGCCATTTTGTTTTAAAGAATTCAGTTCTGGATTCGTATCCGAGACATGTCTGGATTGATCAAGTTCAAACTTCACACACACAAGGTGCATCATGTCACAAATATGTATGTGCATTTGTTTCATGATCCCATTAACGATAGCCAAATGGCGGCCGCTTTAGGGCCGAAAATGCATTGAAATCGCACATTTTCAACATTCCGGACCCAGATCTCAGTTATGCATGGACGGATTTTGTTCAAATTTGGTACATACATTAAACATAATAGGACCTTGATGCACGTCATTTTTTTTTCGGACCAAGTTCGAAATGGCCGACTGGCAGCCATTTTGTTTTAAAGAATTCAGTTCTGGATCCGTATCCGAGACATGTCTGGATTGATCAAGTTCAAACTTCACACACACAAGGTACATCATGTCACAAATATGTATATGCATTTGTTTCATGATCCCATTAACGATAGCCAAATGGCGGCCGCTTTAAGGCTGAAAATGCATTGAAATCGCACATTTTCACCATTCCGCACCCGGATCTCAGTTATGCATGGATGGATTTCGTTCAAATTTGGTACTTACATTAAACACAATAGGACCTTGATGCACGTCATTTTTTTTCCGGATCAAGTTCGAAATGGCCGACTGGCGGCCATTTTCTTAAAGAATTCAGTTGTGGATCCGTATCCAAGACATGTCTGGATTGATCAAGTTCAAACTTCACACACACATGGTACATCATGTCACAAATAAATATGTGCATTTGTTTCATGATCCCATTAACGATAGCCAAATGGCGGCCGCTTTAAGGCCGAAAATGCATTGAAATCGCACATTTTCACCATTCCGGACCCAGATCTCAGTTATGCATGGACGGATTTCATTCAAATTTGGTACATACATTAAACATAATAGGACCTTGATGCACGTCATTTTTTGTTCGGATCAAGTTCGAAATGGCCGACAGGCGGCCATTTTGTTTTAAAGAATTCAGTTCTGGATTCGTATCCGAGACATGTCTGGATTGATCAAGTTCAAACTTCACACACACAAGGTACATCATGTCACAAATATGTATGTGCATTTGTTTCATGATCCCATTAACGATAGCCAAATGGCGGCCGCTTTAGGGCCGAAAATGCATTGAAATCGCACATTTTCACCATTCCGGACCCAGATCTCAGTTATGCATGGACGGATTTTGTTCAAATTTGGTACACACGTTAAACATAATAGGACCTTGATGCACGTCATTTTTTTTTCGGACCAAGTTCGAAATGGCCGACTGGCAGCCATTTTGTTTTAAAGAATTCAGTTCTGGATCCGTATCCGAGACATGTCTGGATTGATCAAGTTCAAACTTCACACACACAAGGTACATCATGTCACAAATATGTATATGCATTTGTTTCATGATCCCATTAACGATAGCCAAATGGCGGCCGCTTTAGGGCCGAAAATGCATTGAAATCGCACATTTTCAACATTCCGGACCCAGATCTCAGTTATGCATGGACGGATTTTGTTCAAATTTGGTACATACATTAAACATAATAGGACCTTGATGCACGTCATTTTTTTTTCGGACCAAGTTCGAAATGGCCGACTGGCAGCCATTTTGTTTTAAAGAATTCAGTTCTGGATCCGTATCCGAGACATGTCTGGATTGATCAAGTTCAAACTTCACACACACAAGGTACATCATGTCACAAATATGTATATGCATTTGTTTCATGATCCCATTAACGATAGCCAAATGGCGGCCGCTTTAAGGCTGAAAATGCATTGAAATCGCACATTTTCACCATTCCGAACCCGGATCTCAGTTATGCATGGATGGATTTCGTTCAAATTTGGTACTTACATTAAACACAATAGGACCTTGATGCACGTCATTTTTTTTTTCCGGATCAAGTTCGAAATGGCCGACTGGCGGCCATTTTCTTAAAGAATTCAGTTCTGGATCCGTATCCAAGACATGTCTGGATTGATCAAGTTCAAACTTCACACACACATGGTACATCATGTCACAAATAAATATGTGCATTTGTTTCATGATCCCATTAACGATAGCCAAATGGCGGCCGCTTTAAGGCCGAAAATGCATTGAAATCGCACATTTTCACCATTCCGGACCCAGATCTCAGTTATGCATGGACGGATTTCATTCAAATTTGGTACATACATTAAACATAATAGGACCTTGATGCACGTCATTTTTTGTTCGGATCAAGTTCGAAATGGCCGACAGGCGGCCATTTTGTTTTAAAGAATTCAGTTCTGGATTCGTATCCGAGACATGTCTGGATTGATCAAGTTCAAACTTCACACACACAAGGTACATCATGTCACAAATATGTATGTGCATTTGTTTCATGATCCCATTAACGATAGCCAAATGGCGGCCGCTTTAGGGCCGAAAATGCATTGAAATCGCACATTTTCAACATTCCGGACCCAGATCTCAGTTATGCATGGACAGATTTTGTTCAAATTTGGTACATACATTAAACATAATAGGACCTTGATGCACGTCATTTTTTTTCGGACCAAGTTCGAAATGGCCGACTGGCAGCCATTTTGTTTTAAAGAATTCAGTTCTGGATCCGTATCCGAGACATGTCTGGATTGATCAAGTTCAAACTTCACACACACAAGGTACATCATGTCACAAATATGTATATGCATTTGTTTCATGATCCCATTAACGATAGCCAAATGGCGGCCGCTTTAAGGCTGAAAATGCATTGAAATCGCACATTTTCACCATTCCGAACCCGGATCTCAGTTATGCATGGATGGATTTCGTTCAAATTTGGTACTTACATTAAACACAATAGGACCTTGATGCACGTCATTTTTTTTTCCGGATCAAGTTCGAAATGGCCGACTGGCGGCCATTTTCTTAAAGAATTCAGTTCTGGATCCGTATCCAAGACATGTCTGGATTGATCAAGTTCAAACTTCACACACACATGGTACATCATGTCACAAATAGATATGTGCATTTGTTTCATGATCCGCTTAATAATAGCTGAATGATGGCCATTTTAAGACTGAAAATGCATTAAAATCACGTATTTTCACAATTCCGGAACCAGATCTCAGTCATACATGGATGGATTTTGTTCAGATTTAGTACAATGTGTTGTACATATGCAGGTGCATTTCGGTCATGATCTGCTTTGAATGTATATGTCACTCAAATATGAACGGAACGGGGACGTGTAATTGACAATGACTTGTTTTTCTTGAATGTGCTAACATGTTGCATGCGATTTTCTCTCTCTCAGTGTCTAGCTCGAAATTTATTTTAACAAATCATTCGAAATGATTTTAAATGGTCGACCCCAATGTTCCTGGTCTGTATCTATGACATGTCTTGACCAATCTCATCTAACACAAATACACAAAAAATGGAAAAATATCTGGCCCAGTTCGTAAAGATCACTTTAAATACTTGTTCTCATTTACATGTAATAGAAGATGAATTATATCATTTAATTTAATATATTGTAAATTACAGTGAAAGGCAGAAAACTGTACCTTAATATATGAATATATTTATAACAAGTAGTTACCGTTCATCAGCTTTCATTCAAATATCGATGAACATATTTATAACAAGTAGTTACCGTTCATCAGCTTTCATTCAAATATTGATGAACATATTTATAACAAGTAGTTACCGTTCCTCAACTTTCATTCAAATATCGATGAACATATTTATAACAAGTAGTTACCGTTCATCAACTTTCATTCAAATATTGATGAACATATTTATAACAAGTAGTTACCGTTCATCAGCTTTCATTCAAATATTGATGAACATATTTATAACAAGTAGTTACCGTTCATCAACTTTCATTCAAATATCGATGAACATATTTATAACAAGTAGTTACCGTTCATCAGCTTTCATACAAATACTGATGAACGTATTTATAACAAGTAGTTACTGTTCATCAACTTTCATTCAAATATCGATGAACATATGTATAACAAGTAGTTACCGTTCATCAACTTTCATTCAAATATCGATGAACATATTTATAACAAGTAGTTACCGTTCATCAACTTTCATTCAAATATCGATGAACATATGTATAACAAGTAGTTACCGTTCATCAACTTTCATTCAAATATCGATGAACATATTTATAACAAGTAGTTACCGTTCATCAACTTTCATTCAAATATCGATGAACATATGTATAACAAGTAGTTACCGTTCATCAACTTTCATTCAAATATCGATGAACATATGTATAACAAGTAGTTACCGTTCATCAACTTTCATTCAAATATCGATGAACATATTTATAACAAGTAGTTACTGTTCATCAACTTTCATTCAAATATCGATGAACATATGTATAACAAGTAGTTACCGTTCATCAACTTTCATTCAAATATCGATGAACATATTTATAACAAGTAGTTACCGTTCATCAACTTTCATTCAAATATCGATGAACATATGTATAACAAGTAGTTACCGTTCATCAACTTTCATTCAAATATCGATGAACATATGTATAACAAGTAGTTACCGTTCATCAACTTTCATTCAAATATCGATGAACATATTTATAACAAGTAGTTACTGTTCATCAACTTTCATTCAAATATCGATGAACATATGTATAACAAGTAGTTACCGTTCATCAACTTTCATTCAAATATCGATGAACATATGTATAACAAGTAGTTACCGTTCATCAGCTTTCATTCAAATATCGATGAATATATTTATAACAAGTAGTTACCGTTCATCAGCTTTCATACAAATACTGTTGAACATATTTATAACAAGTAGTTACCGTTCATCAACTTTCATTCAAATATTGATGAACATATTTATAACAAGTAGTTACCGTTCATCAACTTTCATTCAAATATCGATGAACATATGTATAACAAGTAGTTACCGTTCATCAGCTTTCATTCAAATATCGATGAATATATTTATAACAAGTAGTTACCGTTCATCAGCTTTCATACAAATACTGATGAACGTATTTATAACAAGTAGTTACCGTTCATCAACTTTTATTCAAATATTGATGAATATATTTATAACAAGTAGTTACCGCTCATCAACTTTCATTCAAATATTGATGAACATATGTATAACAAGTAGTTACCGTTCATCAACTTTCATCCAAATATCGATGAATATATTTATAACAAGTAGTTACCGTTCATCAACTTTCATACAAATATCGATGAATATATTTATAACAAGTAGTTACCGGTAGTCAGCTTTCATTCAAATATTGATGAACAATTTTATAACAAGTAGTTACCGTTCATCAACTTTCATTCAAATATTGATGAACATATTTATAACAAGTAGTTACCGGTAGTCAGCTTTCATTCAAATATTGATGAACATTTTTATAACAAGTAGTTACCGTTCATTAACTTTCATTCAAATATCGATGAATATATTTATAACAAGTAGTTACCGTTCATCAACTTTCATACAAATATCGATGAATATATTTATAACAAGTAGTTACCGGTAGTCAGCTTTCATTCAAATATTGATGAACATTTTTATAACAAGTAGTTACAGTTCATCAACTTTCATTCAAATATCGATGAATATATTTTTAACAAGTAGTTACCGTTCATCAACTTTCATTCAAATATTGATGAACATATTTATAACAAGTAGTTACCGTTCATCAGCTTTCATACAAATATTGATGAATATATTTATAACAAGTAGTTACCGTTCATCAGCTTTCATACAAATACTGATAAACGTATTTATAACAAGTAGTTACCGTTCATCAACTTTCATTCAAATATCGATGAACATATGTATAACAAGTAGTTACCGTTCATCAACTTTCATTCAAATATCGATGAATATATTTATAACAAGTAGTTACCGTTCATCAGCTTTCATTCAAATATCGATGAACATATTTATAACAAGTAGTTACCGCTCATCAACTTTCATTCAAATATCGATGAACATATGTATAACAAGTAGTTACCGTTCATCAGCTTTCATTCAAATATCGATGAATATATTTATAACAAGTAGTTACCGTTCATCAGCTTTCATACAAATACTGATGAACGTATTTATAACAAGTAGTTACCGTTCATCAACTTTCATTCAAATATCGATGAACATATGTATAACAAGTAGTTACCGTTCATCAACTTTCATTCAAATATCGATGAATATATTTATAACAAGTAGTTACCGCTCATCAACTTTCATTCAAATATCGATGAATATATTTATAACAAGTAGTTACCGTTCATCAGCTTTCATACAAATATTGATGAATATATTTATAACAAGTAGTTACCGTTCATCAACTTTCATTCAAATATCGATGAACATATGTATAACAAGTAGTTACCGTTCATCAACTTTCATTCAAATATTGATGAACATATTTATAACAAGTAGTTACCGTTCATCAACTTTCATTCAAATATCGATGAACATATTTATAACAAGTAGTTACCGTTCATCAGCTTTCATTCAAATATCGATGATCATATTGATAACAAGTAGTTACCGCTCATCAACTTTCATTCAAGTATCGATGAACATATGTATAACAAGTAGTTACCGTTCATCAGCTTTCATTCAAATATCGATGAATATATTTATAACAAGTAGTTACCGTTCATCAGCTTTCATACAAATACTGATGAACGTATTTATAACAAGTAGTTACCGTTCATCAGCTTTCATTCAAATATCGATGATCATATTTATAACAAGTAGTTACCGCTCATCAACTTTCATTCAAATATCGATGAACATATGTATAACAAGTAGTTACCGTTCATCAGCTTTCCTTCAAATATCGATGAATATATTTATAACAAGTAGTTACCGTTCATCAGCTTTCATACAAATACTGATGAACGTATTTATAACAAGTAGTTACCGTTCATCAGCTTTCATTCAAATATCGATGAATATATTTATAACAAGTAGTTACCGTTCATCAACTTTCATTCAAATATCGATGAACATATTTATAACAAGTAGTTACCGTTCATCAACTTTCATTCAAATATTGATGAACATATTTATAACAAGTAGTTACCGCTCATCAACTTTCATTCAAATATTGATGAACATATGTATAACAAGTAGTTACCGTTCATCAACTTTCATTCAAATATTGATGAATATATTTATAACAAGTAGTTACCGCTCATCAACTTTCATTCAAATATTGATGAACATATGTATAACAAGTAGTTACCGTTCATCAACTTTCATCCAAATATCGATGAATATATTTATAACAATGTAGTTACCGCTCATCAACTTTCCTTCAAATATTGATGAACATATTTATAACAAGTAGTTACCGTTCATCAGCTTTCATTCAAATATTGATGAACATATTTATAACAAGTAGTTACCGCTCATCAACTTTCATTCAAATATTGATGAACATATTTATAACAAGTAGTTACCGTTCATCAACTTTCATTCAAATATCGATGAATATATTTATAACAAGTAGTTATCGTTCATCAACTTTCATTCAAATATTGATGAACATATTTATAACAAGTAGTTACTGCTCATCAACTTTCATTCAAATATTGATGAACATATTTATAACAAGTAGTTACCGTTCATGAGAGTCACAGTTATGTTTGATTTCTGTAATTGATCAATGTGACGATGCCAAATAACATTCCGAGCAAATTTCAACCTCATAGGAAACGAGGCCTGTTTTCTATGTACCAATACCAGATAACCACTTTGTACCATGTTGTTGATAATCAAGTACTGAAACCAGATCGCCTACATTGAATTGACGATCTCGAGCAGTGTTTCTTCTCGCAGATTGATCAATTTGTTTTAGAGTCACATCGCGGCAGATATCAGGTTTTAGTAGATCTAACCGTGTACGCAAAGTTCTTCCTAACATCAGTGATGCAGGAGTTTGTCCTGTAGTCATATGAGGTGTGTTGCGGTACAACATTAGATATTGCAGTTTTCTCTGTACTGTTCCCTTTTCTCCCTTCATGGACTTCAGTGCTTTTTTGAAAGAATTCACTGATCTTTTGGCGAATCCATTCGTTGATGGGTGGTATGGAGGTGATGTGTTTGATTTCATTGCCTTTCGTGAAATTTGTGAATTCATTTGAGAAAAACTGTGAACCATTGTCGCTGACTAGTGTTTCAGGTATGCCAAATCTAGCAAAAATAGTGCGAAGTATCTCAATAGTAGGTACAACTTCAGGCCATTTCGAATGAGCATCGGTAAGTACCAAGTATATTTGACCTTGAAACGGACCTGCATAGTCAACATGGATACGTTGCCATGGTGATGTTGGCCATTCCCACGGATGCAATGGTGCAATTTTGGGCTTTTGGTGATTCTTCTGGCAGCCAAGACACTGTTTTCTGATTTGTTCAATGTCCTTGTCGATACCTGGCCACCAAACGTAGCTTTGAGCGAGTGCTTTCTTTTTTACGATACCTTAATGACCACTGTGCAGTTCTTCTAACACATAGTTGTGAAGTTTGTTTGGAATAATGACTATCAGCCTCCCACATCAGACATCCTTGATATATGGTTATTTCAGCATTTTGTATGATATTTACCTTGTAGAATTTGTTTGATGGAACGCTTGTATCTGTAAAGTCCCTTTGATGTGTTAATGGTGAGAAATTTCTTTGATTCGTCACCCAATTCCATCTGGTGGTATGCTTGACATAAATCAGTGAACTTTTAAATCACCTGCAAGCTCAGAAAATATATCTTCTATTCTGGGCAATGGGAACTGGTCAACTTGTAACACTGGATTGACAGTCACTTTATAGTCCCCACAGATACGTACTTAAACTTTTGGTCGAATTGCATATGGTACTTGGCTTGGCTTACAATATCTTGGCTGGCCATTTTCATCAACTACTAGTTTTGCTTTGATGCTTTTCATAGTTCCTAGTTCATCTTGGAAAATGTCTAGCAGGGGTTTTAATCATGTGTCAATTGATGTGGCAGACTTGGTTTGGTACTGGATGTTCTTCTTACTGATTTGATGTCTTGCCAGTTGAGTTGTATTTTGTACAGCCATTCTCGTCCAAATATATGATTTCTTTCACTGTCATTATAAACATACAATTCTAGGCAGTGTGTCATACCCTTGTAGTCTACAGTTACATCTATTTTCCCTCTGATGTCTAATTTGTGACCAGTGAATGCATTTAAAGTGATAGAACTTTTTTTTTTCGAATTCATTTCTTTGAAGTATTTCTTGTTGTCTTTAGAAATTAATGACACATATTCAGCAGTATGACAATTCCATTTGTAGAGATTTACCTTCCACCTGTGGGGTAATTCAAATTGGTTAGCTGCGTGGTTTGTCAATAATATTGACTTCGTGAATAGCTCTCAATATATAACTTTCATCACTGTCTTCTCATCTAGGACATGAACTTTTCTACCCTTGGACCTGTCTGCTTTGGAACGACAGACTTTCTGTATGTGACCCTTTTTCTTACAGTTGTAGCATTCAGCATCCTTAAAATCTACACTGCTGTGGTGTATGCCCCTTTTTTCCAAATCTTTACCATGGTTTACTAGTTCTGGTTTGCTGATGTTTCGACTTTTGCTTGTCCTTTCACTTCCAGTTGATCATTGTCTGCAGTTTCTGGCAGCTATTTTGTCTTCCCCCAGAAAGCGTTTCTGTATTGCATCCATTCGTAAACCACACACCAATCTGTCATGCAAGGCATCATTTAAATAGTCTTCTCAATTCAGCAACATAGCTATTGACAGATTCATCTACGTGTTGGTCTATTGAAGAAACATAATCTCTCTGCTATTATCAATGGCTTGGGAGAGATGTTCTTCGAAAATATCCACAACTTGATCAAATGTTTTGTCAGTTTGTCAGATTTCTCAGAAGGGCATACATCTTAGGACCCATGAAGCTCGGTAAACCTGGCAATTTCGTGGGCTCCGGAATGTCATTAGCAGTAAAGTAATGTTTCAGCCTCTCTATGTATGATTGCCAGTCTTCCGAACTTTCATCAAAGGAAACAATTCTACTAAGTTGTCCAGTCATTACTATTGCATTGCTTGAGCCTCAAGACAAGACAGGACAAAAAATAAAATTGTTAAAGAATGATTTTTATTGATCCTTCCCCCCCCCCACAATTACTTTCTGCTGTATTTCTGTATAAACTGTCTCTAACAATGCATTTATTATCGGTGTGGGTGGTGGATTGACAAACATCTCACCGACTGAGGCCAGTATTGCATTAGCTAACTAAATACGTAACAGATGTTTTATTCCGTGTTAAAATATGTTAGGTGTGATCCCGATAGAAGTAAACACTGAAACAATAATGGAGTACGAAACTGAATACGAAGAAAGCCTATGTCAATACAGCACTCAAATTTGTCCGTAATTGGATTATTCACTTATGTGATGATGCTGTTTCGGAACAGTACTTGACCGAATCGTTCGATTTATTTAGCTTTCAGAATGTTCGACTTTATTACATTCATTATACAATTTAGTTATAATGAAAAGTAATTATTCGTCGTTTGGTGTGTCCTTTTTCACGAGTTTGTCAGTACGTAGAGTAGAACTTGTAAGTTAATCTTTCAATGTAGTATTTAAGTATTAGATCCTTGTATATAAGGCTTGAATATAGTTGGGAATATTGTTTGCCCTTTATTATTTTTTAGGTATTGATTAAAGAAAATGTGAAGAGTGTCTTTTCGATATCATTATCACGCAATTTTTCAATAAATAGATTACGTTTATGTAAGAAATCGTTTAGATTATTACATATTCGAGCATACCGAATGGTTTCTTCTTTAATAAATCCGTTGAATACTGAGTACTGATGATCATGGAAGTGTTGTCCTTCATATAGGTCAAGGTACGTGACTTGTGCCATGGAGTATTCAAATTTGAGCCGGTATTTGTTATGAAGCATATTAGCTTCCTGAACAAATTTGTGTAATTCAGGTACGATACCTTTGAATACCAGGGGCGTCGATCCATTCTGAAAAGTGAGGGGGACACTTTTGTGTCCGCTTAAGCGGCCAATGTCCGCGCTTGCAGGGGGGTGTCTGAGAAGGGGGGATTGCCCTATGTTCCGACATCCCTATGTTCCGACACCACTATGTTCCGACACCCCTATGTTCCGATACACAGTATACTTGTGTCAAACTGGACTTGTGTTAATACTGGAAATCCAACTGTAGTCTAGTCCGGCCATGATGCTCGAAAGTCCTTGAAGGCGGGATCTTGCATAATATTATCGGATAATTATCAGAGAATTATCAAACAATATTGCCCATTGTATCATTCTAATACTTCGACAATTATTTGACAATATCCGTGTCTGTTGGATGTGATTTATTTATTTATTTATTTATTATGCGAGAGATGAATAGGCACTGCATTTAGCATTCTGTAGTGTTTGCATAAGTTTTTGAGATTGCCAAAAATTACAAAGGTTTCACACTATCTCTTTCCATTCCTATGTTGTGTGTTTTCGACCAACAATTCCTGTTTATCTCCACACGTTATACGTTTTCCTATCAATCTAAGACATTGATAGGTCTCAGAGGATTCCATGTTTAAACAAATTAAACCCCCACCCAGCTGTAGACCCTGTCTAATATCAATCTAAAACATCGAGAATTATCAGATATTTATCCGATAATTCAAATGTACAATAGGCCGGCTTCCTCTAATGCGAGGATATTGCACAAGTTTATACTACCTGCAAATTTTATGCAAAATTCATCGTTCAAGATTAAGGTCCATATTAGACAGATTTCCTTAAGGAAGTCAGAAAGCACTATTCTATTCTATTCTTCGTTGTTCCATTGCATTGTTCTGATATTCCTCTTTATTCTGAAAATATTCCCATATGTTACACTCATAAATTACAGTTGGTATAATACACAATTTAAATACTTATCTTTATATCTGCCAAAACATGTATATCCCGTTTCCTTTACATTATTTCTTTGTCAATATCCTTCGTGTTCTGCAGATGTATTTGAAACTGCCTATTCGCTCCATTGTGCAGTCGTCGATTTTGTATTTTACGTTTGTGTAAATTACCCAAACTTCTTTGCTACATATGTTTGATTTACTTATGTAAATCTTAGGTCAGGCAACCTCTCGCCATCTATTTGAATTCCATTTTTATCTACTAGTATGTGTAATTTCTTTGCAGTGTAAGCGTTCTCTTAAATAAATAAATAAATAAATAAATAAATAAATAAATAAATAAATAAATAAATAAATAAATAAATAAATAAATAAATAAATAAATAAATAAATAAATAAATAAATAAATAAATAAATAAATAAATAAAATATTGAGAAAGCATAAAAAGACTTATTTTCAAATACATGAATATGTCATGACTAATTCATTTTATCATAGACAGGATTTGCCCAGAAAATGCCATTTGATGATTGTGAATAACGTATAATAAAGTTAATGAATTCATAATGTCAATAAGTAATGGATTATACGATGTAATATCCAACGTAATACGTGTACGCTACACCAATATAGCTTTAATTTGATATATAACATGATGGTGTTTGTCTGAGGTATTCCTATTTAATATGTGACAGGCTATTACGTAATTATATCTTTGTATTAGGTTGATCCAATAAAATTCCTTTTTTACTTGACGCTGTGTATAATTGTTTAAAGCTAACATATTTACCCTGGTTTTCGGGGGCAAAACGGCTCAGATTCTACAGCCAAAATTAACCAAATTAATTCCCACGTTTCTGTCTATTTTATGGCTTGTAAATTTGACAGCCTTGTCTTAATTTTAATTGTACAGTCAGTATTCTGTAACTAGACTGATCGCGCTGAACAGAGAAAAATCACGTTGCTTTGTTCTACCATGGGGAGGGGTATTTATTCAATGTTGGCTTCCGACCACTAGCGTACATATTTCCATTGAAAATATGGCACATTCTGGCCGGCTCAGAATTTATTGAATGATCGTCGAACATAAAAGTACTAAACAATGTAATTTAGGTCTTCCCGAGTACAAGTTGTCAGGGGCCCACATGATACATCGCGTCTGAGAATATTGCCGACGATGATCACAAAAACACCTCCATGAAAGCCCATGGCCAGAAGAGGGCAAGTATTATAATCCGGCATAGTTATTTTTGAATGTAAAGAAATGTAACATTGTGTTACAAAAGGTAAGCGAAGAATAATATTTGAAGAAGAATAATGATATTTTTCCTTATAGTAAAGAGATAAAAACGCAGTGAAATGTCAAAAACGTTTCTAAAATTTCGTAGGTGTCAGAACCTATTAGCATCTCAACATATGGTTGTCGGAATATAGGTTTGTCGGAATATAGGAATGTCGGAACATAGGGGTGTCGGAATATAGGAATGTCGGAATAGAGGTGTGTAACCCCGAGGAGGGATGTGCCTCCCTCAGAAGGTAGACATTTTTGAAAAATGCAACCAAAATGAAGTCATTTGGTGCATACTTGGGGATTTTCATTCTTGATCATTAAGAATACAGTACATGTACACAGAACCAAAGGCCTTACACAAACGCAGGCTTTGATATAAGCCTATTATTGATATTTGGGTAAGTCTGGAAAGTGGAGGGGACAGTTGATATTGTGTCCCCCACCCTTCAGAAAGTGGGGGGACGTGTCCCCCTGTCCCCCCTATGATCGACGCCTCTGTTGAATACTATGAAGATGTCATCTTAAAACGTTACAAAGTTTTAATACATCGAGCACCAAGTAGTAAAATTTGTAGGTGGAATGTAATGTCAGCAATCTCAGGTGAAGATGGCGATCCCATGCTAACTCCAAATGTTTGGGTATCATATTCATTTATATTAAACTCGAATGTGTTTCTTTGCAGAATGGTTTCAAGGAGTTTAATTATATATTCCAAAGGTCGTGGTTTCAAAGGACTATCATTGTTATTGTAATTCGATTGCATTGCATTAGCGGTTGCTCGGATCGCTTCTTCGTGAACAGTATTAGTATACATTAGTACAACATCCATGGTTACGTTATTTTCAGACTGGTGACTGTAATTTTACATATTACAGTGAAGCCCATCATACAACGTTTTGGATTTACCACTGCGTTGCTACACCTGCCGCTCACAAAACTATTACAGATATTAATATTTTACATGATATTCTAGGTTCGGATCATTTTCCACTTAATGTGATCTGTGATTTGGAATGTTGCCAACGTTTTGATTTTGCATCTACTCGTTATAGTAATTCCACCTGTGTTGACTGGTATGGTGTAAGTGACAATTCGCTTACTGAATACGCCATTTCAACGCACAGACGTTTGGCTTCAATTGATATTTCTGCCGATGCTCTTGTTTGTAGGAACACTGATTGTAAGAACTCGACGCATTTAAATACCATTGATAATTTATACAATGATATTAATTACAGAAATTCTATGTGAGGCGGCCAAGGACTGCATTCCCCTCAATGCAAAAAGGAAGGTGTGTGCCTGGTTGGAATGATAATGTGAAAGAGTATCATACTATAGCACGCGATGCTTTCCTTTTATGGCGTGAAAATAGAAGTCCTCGTCATGGTCCGTTTTTTGAGTTGATGAAAAAAACACGAGCAAAATTTAAACATGCTTTAAGACTTTGTAGGAAAAATGAAATTCAGATGAAAGCTGATGCGCTCGCGACCAATTATACGAGTAAGAACCCGGGAATTGTTTTGAAGAAAGTAAATTCATATAGTAAGGCACCTCCTCTATCTGTATCAGTAGGTGGGTGTGATGGGAAAGATGATATTACTGATATGTGGCGTAGTCATTATGCAGACTTGCTTTCATCTGTTAAAGATAACCAAAATGAATCTTATGTTAGATCTAGTATTTCTAATTTAGGCCTTTTACCTAAACTTATGCTTGATACAACTCTTGTGCCCATTATAAAAGATTAAACGGGTGATGCTACTAGTAAAGATACAAATAATTACAGACCTATTGCGCTTGCTACATCTATCTCTAAAGCGTATGAATTGATTATTTTGTCTCGATGTGAAACTTTTCTTACAACTACTGATCATCAATCACTCTACTGATATGTGTATATTTGTATTGAAAGAGATTGTAAATTTTTATAAAACTCATAACAGTCCAGTTTTCCTCTGCTTTTTAGATGCTTTCAAAGCTTTCGATAGGATTAATCAATGGATCCTGTTTCGTAAGCTTCTTGGCAGGAATCAATCTGATTAAAATCTGATGTAGTGTACGGGCTTTAATTATTTTGGCTAAACTTATTTTATTTTTTTTTAATTCCGCCCTACATACATCTGATCCGACGCCTATGTAAGAACGTCCCGTTCAAATGCTCGCGTAAGTAACGGCCAATCACAGCCCCCCCCCTTTATACAGGCTGTCGATTGCTTACATTTCAGTGTATACCGGCAATCTTTCTGTACATTATATTTTGCCAACTTGAATAAACCATTAATAGAAAATTGCTAGTATATTTTTATTTACAAAAGAAATTCCACAGCATTTTACAATTTTTGTCATTACAATGAATATTTTTGTCACTTCCAACAAATGTGTACACTTCCTGATACATCTTCGCCAGCCAAGGTTCGCTTATTCAGTCATCGCTTCAATTTTACATCGAACACTGAGCATAATTATCTAGAATGGAAGCAAACAAATAAGTAAATCGTAATGATTAGAACAGCTATAGTAAACAATGCAAACTGATTTTAAATTGTATAACGGTCACTGGCCCACGGCATCGACGCAGAAAATTGGAGCAAACAAATATTTCCTGATCAATTGCGATGTGTTCCAAATAAATATTTTATTCCAGTCCAAATCAGCTCAATTACTTTAATAAAGAGTTATTGTATAATGTACAAATGTTGATACATTTTGATGAATATTTACAGCTACGGTTTCAAAATAACGATCTAAACTCGAACCATTCGAGCCACAATATAAACATAAAAAATGACTTTCGTTGCATTTAACAATGATAAACTCACCGAAAATCCATGTTTTTCTCGTCGCTAACGTCGGTATAATCCGCCATTTTCATTTGAGTGTGTTTGACATCTGAATCTGCCCGGTGACGTCATCATGTGCGCTATAGAAGGAGGTCTGTGATTCGTTGACTAAAATCGTCCATAGTGGGTCTCATTGAAATCTCGTTACATAGGCATCGGGTCAAATGTATGTAGGGCGGAATTGAAAAAAAAAATCAAAATCAAAGGAAAATAATAATAAAATAAAAAGGCATTAATAACAAAAGTAATAAAAAATAAAATTAAAATAAGTTTATAGCCAAAATAATTAAAGCCCGTACACTACATCAGATTTTAATCAGATTGCGGAAGATCCTGCAACTCTACGGGTGACTCAACTAGAAGTTCTGTCATGAATTTGTTTTCGCGTATCTGTTGGTCGACTTAATTAGCTGATTATTAGCTGAATTGCTGTGTTATGTCTGTCATCGTTCAGGCCTATTTGAAGTTTTGGACGGAACTTGGCTCAGTGATTTGGAACTAATTACAAGATACCGTCGCTATTCTGACATCCGTAGTTATTAATGTAGTGAGCGATTAATCAAAAGATATGACGTATTCAGTACTTAGTGTGATTGGCTTTATGATTGAAGGTAACGCCCTAGAGTCTTTTTACTGTTTTGTAATTGGTTAGAGTTTTGAAAATGAATAAAGAGAGTTTGAGTTGGTCTTGGCGAATACTCCACGAGAGACGCAGAAGAGAGAGAGTGCAGTCGAGAGTCCAGTCCAGGGGCGAGCCTTGAGGCAGTCCAGTCTTGGGCTAGTCTTGGGTCAGCCTTGCGAGAGTCTTGGGGATTTTTTCCCCAGGGTGCTGTGTCTTATAGAGTGCTTGATTGACCGACTAAGACGAGAGCTGAAACGTATTTCTTTGTGTGTGTCTTATTTGACTGTAAAGTTAAAGTGACATTCCCGATCCTGTACCTCAAGGGGACGAGATAGAGAGATGAGACGAGGTTTACCCCTGACAGTGTGGGGAACCCCGAGAGAGGAGAATTTCCCCCTGATACGTGGTGTAAGAACCCTGGGCATTGCGTTTTACGCACATTGACATCCTGTGAAGAGAAGTGAAATGGCGAAAGTGTGTCTTTCTTGTGAACCGAACTAACTGGCTCGATGGCAGAGACGACTCAGAAACTGCGCTTGACGACTAACGGCTTTACCTGAACGACACCGATGTACAACGCTGAAGAGATGAAGACTTCGAAGCCCCTTCGGAAGGATGAGTATCGTATAGGACTGTATAATTAAGAATTGAGCGACATTAAAGACAAGAAGATGATAAAGAACGACCCGGACTAACGCGACAAGAGAAGAGACGCTTATAGACTTTGATTAGAACTTTAGCTATCTGTGTATTGCTTAGAGAACTGCTCGCTGAACACTGTAACTGACACTGTGTAACTTAAGACGTTGAACTCTTTTCCAGAACCCTAACCCTATTGCTTAGTAATGTAATGTATTGCTGGTTTTTTCTATTGTTTTTACCGTTTTTTTTTTGTGATGTTGAATTGTATGTATGTAAGCGCCCAGATCTTTGTTTCGAACTGATATTTAGTGACGTGCGAGGTCCTTTATAACGATTTAAGCGCGCCTCAGTGGACAAGTATTTGCAACACAGTGTTTTGAGTTTTGTGAAGTTTATGGTGTTTTAATGAGTTTATGAGTACGGATTATGATGGGAAAAGTAATGCCCCAATGAGTTTTTTTAAGAGTTTTGAGATTTGTCGATGTACAGAGATACCGACGTTTAAGAGTTGTTTTTGTTTATGTGTTGTTTTCCAGAATACTTCTGACGCTTTTTTGAGTTGAGAGCACTTTGTAACGTTTTTTTATGTCTTTTGGGGATGAGAGTTTGGTGCGCTTATATACGTATTGTTTGATAACGCAAGCTTTTGTTCATGATTGACAGGTTTATGTGACTCAGTAGTTTCTATTGTTTTAGTCTTTTCCCCCGTCTTTTTTGCCAGAGGAGTAATGTGTTATGATAGATTTGTCTTTGCATTCTGTTTCCACGCCGTATGACCTTTGTTTAGATTAACGACTTGTGAGTTCAGTTGAAGTTTATAAGCGTAGATGACAAGAGTTTGATTAATAGCTTTTTTATTCATTGTTTATTAGTTACCGCTTTGCAATGCTTTAACCGAGAGACACATGCCTGGTAATCACGTGATCATGCTGTCGACTGCAGCGATTGGCTGATCGCTTGGTTACATCGCCACGCCTTAGTTTTTTTGACCTTTTGATATAGAGTTTGTAACCTTAGTAACAGAGACAGTGCAGCGAAGGGTTATCTTAGTGAACTGTTTGAGAAAAGTGAGTCGATTGGTAGCCTTTCCCTTGTTTTGATTTATAACCGTTGATATTTGAGACTTTATAACCATTGTATTTAGACTTTATAATCATTGTACTTAATTAGTGTGTTTTACTCTTTTTGATTTATTTCTTTTCTTAGTATTGTATTTAACCCTATGACGATGAGTGGCTGACGGTATCTTTGATTTATGAACGTGCAATGCCGAGAGGCATATCTCAGTTTGGGTGAAGGGATGTGTCATGAATTTGTTTTTGCGTATCTGTTGACCGACTTAATTAACTGATTATTAGCGAATTGCTATGTTATGTCTGTCATCGTTTAGGTCTATTTGAAGTTTTGGACGGAACTTGGCTCAGTGATTTGGAACTAATTACCAGATAACCGTCGCGATTCTGACAGTTTATATTCATATTTATTAATGTAGTGAACGATTAATCAAAAGATATGACGTATTCAGTACTTAGTGTGATTGGCTTTATGATTGAAGGTTACGCCCTAGAGTCTTTTACTGTTTTGTAATTGGTTAGAGTTGTGAAAATGAATAAAGAGAGTTTGAGTTGGTCTTGGGGAGCACAGCACGATAGACGCAGTAGAGAGAGAGAGTGCAGTCCTGGAGAGTCGAGCCCAGTCCAGGGGCGAGCCTTGAGGCAATCCAGTCTTGAGCGAGTCTTGGTTCAGCCTTGTGAGAGTCTTGGGGACTTTTCCCCAGGGCGCTGTGTCTTATAGAGTGCTCCGATTGACCGACTAAGACGAGAGTTGAAACGTATTTCGTTGTGTGTGCCTTATTTGACTGTAAAGTATAAGTGACATTCCCGATCCCGTACCTCAAGGGGACGAGATAGAGAGATGAGACGAGTTTCCCCCCTGACAAGTGTGGAGAACCCGAGAGAAGAGATTTTCCCCCTGATAGTTCCAACAACATTGGGAACCAGACCTTCACTGGCCAATTGGGCGCCACCAAATTCAGAAGGCAGGTGGGCTCAAATCGCAACTTCTCCAACACTTGATACACCAGTTGGAAGGGTGGAAAAGCGTAAGCATCCACGAGACTCCAAGAGATCAATAGAGCGTTCATGGAGGAAGTGCTCGTCTCCAGGACGAGCGACACGCACGTCGGGAGTGACACATCTGTAATGAGAGTCAGCAAGAGAGTTGTCAGATCTAGGGGTATTTCCGTTTCCAAGTTCCATGCGTCGTTCCACCAAAGGAGGGCCGCCATCGCTTGGTTCGACAATTGAACTCTGAACGTCAGGTTCCGCATGTGGACCCTGTAAGCATCTCTGAATCGGACGAGACCGGAGAGCTGCTAACAGAACCAGACTACAAACTGAATTCATTTTGCCAATAAGCCGCATCAGTTCACGCATCAGCGCCGAACCAGACGACCAGTGCTGGCTGGTGAGCTCTGCAAGGGAGTCGCATCTCTCCTGAGAGGGGCAAACAAGCCCTTGCTTCGTATCAAACTACATACCCAGAAAAACCAGGCTGTAGGACAGTATTGGGTGGGACTTGGCTATATTTAGTAAAAAGCCCAACGCGTGGACACCTCCCTGTCTCAGTTGTGTAATAACCAGTCGTCGAGATATGGGTTCAGATAGACCGACGACCGGTGTAACAGCTGCATCACCTGTTTTAACACTTTGGTGAACATGTACGGTGTCATGCATCGGGTCAGATGTATGTAAGGCGGAATAAAAAAAAAATCACAAAATCAAAGTAAAATAATAAAATAAAAAGGCATTAATAACAAAAGTAATTAAAATTAAAATAAGTTTATAGCCAAAATAATTAAAGCCCGTACACTACATCAGATTTTAATCAGATTGGGCAGGAATATGCCTGTTTTTCTAGTCCGAGTACTTGTATTCTGGTATAAAAACCAGGAATTCTCTGTGAGATGGGGACTATCTATGTCTATGTCTTTCCCTGCTTTAAATGGTATCAGACAAGGGGGAATATTATCTCCCCGTCTTTTTGCAGTGTATATGGATAAACTGAGTAAAAATCTAATGACTGAGAAAATTGATTGTTTTGTAAGTGGGCAGTGTATGAATCATTTATTCTATGCTGATGACATTGTATTACTTTGTCCGTCAGTTAAAGGTCTTAAAAGACTAGTTGCTATTTGCTGTATATATTCTGTATCAAACAGTATTATTTTTAATCCTAAAACGTCTGTATGTATTTCTATGGAACCTCCTCGTTGTAGAATTAGACAAATTCCATGCGTATTTTTGAATGGTGTTGCAGTGCGATTTGTCGACAAGCACACCCATTTCGGTGTGGTCATTAATAAACATGGGGATGATAGTGATGATATTAATAGACAAACGAAAAGTTTTTACGCTAGAACAAACTGGCTTATTCGAAGATTTGCTTACTGCTCTTCAAAAATAAAAATTAAATTGTTTCAGAGTTACTGTATGACTATGTACTGCTCCCATTTGTGGTCTTATACATACTAAAGGGCAGATTAATCGAGTTCGTGTTGCATATAATAATGCATTTAGAATTTCACTGAAGCTTGGCAAGAGGGATATTAGTAAGACTCAATCCCTTGTGAAAAATCGTGTTATTACTTTTGAAGCTCTTCGTAGAAAAGAAATGGCGAACTTCATTTTAAGAATTATAAAAAGTAAGAATGCAATAATTACAGCTATTTATAGCCCAGATTTAATGAAATGTAGTACGTATTTGAGTACTTGGCTGAGCCAAGTTTTTTAATATATTTATTATGTACATTTGCTTGGTATTTATTCTCATTTTTCTGTAATTTTGGTTATGTTAATATGAGCTAGTACTCGAAATAATGTATATTATATTATTGTATAACAATTCAAAAATGGCGGCTATGTACAGAATCTAAAATAACCATTGTTACTAAGTAGCGTAGGGGGCGCTGTTGTCAAATTAACTTGTATACTAAAGACTACTAGTAGTATATTACACCCCGATGATTAAAATATCATGCATATTAATTACTTAATTTACATATTAAAGCTAATTTATGTCATTTCCTTTTTTTATCAAGAACCATTGAACAGAAACATGAAACTGATACATAGATGTTCTGGTTCAGGGGTAATGCTCAGACCTGATTAGTTTTTGGTTGAAATCTGTGCATACTAATTACCTAAATTTGATAATTAATTAGCCAATTTAAAGCATTTTCACTTTTTTTTTGTACATGTATTTATAATATTATATATTTATTGGAGTTTGCACTGAAATTAACATCTTACATACCTGGTTTGTACATTACAAATTGCAATCAATCTACATATTGTGAAGTGGACTGGGTAACATTTTTCATAACATTTTTTCCATTTCTTATTATGAGAATGAAGCAATGAAGTACTCTATCTCCAGGAAATATTTTACTTATCTTTTGTATGCCATGAATTCTGGCTTTTAGTTGTTATGTCTACACGAGTAAATATAACTTGTTGCTACCAGAAAGAGGAATTTGACTAAACATGTAAAATTTTCTTCCCCGAGAAGGATTAGTTGTGCGTTCGGGAATGCAAGCAGGCTAAGCTTGCCCCTCCCCCAAAAGCATATACATTGTCTTCCAAAAATCTTGGGTACATTGACATTGGTGAAACAAATGGATAAGAGATTCAGAACATGATGAACAGAAAGTACACAGATCAGACTCAACAATAGGAGGGTTCATCTTAAATAATGTTTTATTTGTAGTCAAAATATTGTGGATTATTTAGAGTTGAAATTCTCTGAGACGAGTGTAAATTGTAATACGAAAGGGTAATTGGTAGATTGGTAACCATGACATCAAGTGCGAGATGTTCAATAATACAGTAAAATAGGTCTCAGATCTAGGCGAGATAAATTTGTTGTTCACAATACTCGTAGCCACAGTTTTTGTAGTACAATCCAAAGGGCTAACATTCTCATCAAAATCAGTGTTGTTCAGTTTGTGAGGTTGCGCACTGTATCAGGCCGTACCATTTTAGAAAGCATGACTCGGGTACTCCTTTGCTCTGAATCTTCTCCCATGCCCGTAGTTTCCCAGTTTCCCTATACTTTTGTTTAACAAAAAAAAATTACAGCATCAAAATAACCCTCAATGAAGACCAAATTCCTTCCTAGTAGAGTCAGTTTGTTATTCCAAATTATTTGCTCATGAAATGCATTTTCGTTTGCTGGGCTTACGTCTGAATTCAGTCTTACCCAATTTTGTAAAATATTTGAAAAGAACAGTGGTAACCTCACTGGCAGGACTTTAGGGTCAAAGATACAATTCAATAAAACTGAGAGTCCACCAATTGGAATCAATGTGTCTAAAATGATTGTTTTTTATGGATGTGACACTTTTAATTATTACTCACTCGTATCAACCAGTTAACTATTTGGGCTGCATTAATGGCATCGATGTCTTGCAATCTTATCAGGGCCCTGCACAGAAATTTAAATAACATTGTGTTTATTTTTTCAGATATTTGGTTGGGTTGTCCACTTGGTTAATAATGTATTGAAGTCTTGAAAAACGCATTTTCACTTGCTTCTCATGTACCATGAACAGATGAAACTTGGTACATAGATGCTCTGGGAAAATACGCAGGCGTGATTAGTTTTTGGTTAAAAGCAATGCGTAATAATTACCTAATTTGCATATAAATTAGCCAATATTTAGCTTTTCCACCTATATCTCAACCACTGACCAAATTCAATGAATCTTGGTACATAGATACTCTTGGATAAGCCATATACATGTTCAGTTTAGGGTTAAATTTCGTTCTGATTAAATTTGCAAAAATTAACCAATTTATAGTACCACTCGAGTACCACTCATCAAATTTTACTGAAAATAGGTACATAGGTGCTTTTGGAAAATACACAGATCAGATTATTTGAGGGTTGAAATCCATGCATAATAATTATCTATTTAGTATAAATCGTTGCATGTGTCCTTAATATGCATAACTGTATCAGATGACTTTATATGGTCATGTGACCTCAATAATATACATAACTGTAATATCTTAAAAGGTGGTGGTCGATGCGCTGCGTCCTGTTCGATATGGGACTCATAGCGACGTAATATTTACATGAAATTCGAACACGCATCGCAACGACCGCCGCCCTTTCAGTATTGTTGGAGACATGCAACTGGTGTTATGTCCTTGTCTGGCAGTATATATATGACATCAAAATATCAAGTCATCATATAGGGTCATAAATAAATATTTGTAATTATTAAAACATAGCTATTTGGAACCATCCTGATCATTGTTTGCAGTTTTATTTTTAAATGCATGTGCTTTACTGTAAATCCCGGCTGTAAATATAAATGACAAAGACAAGTTTATGGCATATTTCAATGATTTTGCATGTAATTAAAGCGGAGGAGTCGTCACCTACGCATGCGTCAGATGGCCATAGCGTGTCATTGTTTACAAACAAGGGTCTACCCATAAACCTTTGCGTTTTAGCGTCTGTTGTTATCGTCGTTTGGGACTCAATTCCCGCGCATGCGCAGGTGACGACCCTCCCGCTTTCCCTTTGTGTGTATTGAAGATGTGCTTCTAATGTACACACTGAATAATAATAATATTATTCAACACTATAAAATAAAATAAAATAAAATAAAATAAAATAAAATAAAATAAAATAAAATAAAATAAAATAAAATAAAATAAAATAAAATAAAATAAAATAAAATAAAATAAAATAAAATAAAATAAAATAAAATAAAATAAAATAAAAATAAAATAAAATAAATAGTTAACCAACTAAACAGAATGCTAAATAAAGCTAAATAATATTACAAACACTTTATGTGTAAATAAACTTGTACGGTACGTACAGTACAATACAATACCATACCAATACCTATTAAAGGCAACGTTTACGTTTATTTAAATATGTATATATTTGTCATGGGTAAGCTTTTAAACTACATCCGGTTGTGGAGTCTATGGACTTGAGAGAATGAGATTACCATTTGCCACAACTACCTCCAGGGCAAGGTGTAGTACATGTAAGCCTTGGGTGCCAACTTCCCACATAACAAGTTTGGTTGACGTCAGTAAAGGCACGCGATCGTAAAATTCCTGCACAAACAGATCCGCATAGGTCGACAATTTTCATGTAAATATGTATATATACGTTTCAGTTTTTCTTAGCATTTGGCGGGGGGGGGGGGTCGTAACCTCTTGTAGTGAGAATCATTGTGACTGGCCTGCCAACGGGTTGCTAAGGATTTCATAGGAAAAGTTGCCAGTTACATCCGTTAATGTAATTAAACTATGGTGGAAAGAATAGTTTGGTCGAGCTGCTCATATCTCATTTGCACACATTTTTGTATGTAACAATATTTCATAATTGCTTCGAATTTTTCCAGTTCATTTAAACTTATTAAAATTTAGTATAATGTCTTGCAGTGCTTGGATAATTTAATTATGTGTGTATTGTACAGACTGCAGTCCATAAGGAAATGTATCTCATCTTCAATCTGTTCCACAGTATTTACATACTCTTTCATTCCTTGGAGTTTTGCAATGCATGTCAGTTTCAATATGGAGTTTATGATCAGGGATTCTAAACTGGCATAAGGCTTGTCTCAGTTTAAAGGGCGGCAGTCGTCGCGCCGCGTCCTGTTCGATATGGGACTCATAGCAACGTATACAACGCGTATAAAATACATTGTTTATTTACATAAAATTCGAACACGCGCTCCGCGACGACCACCGCGCTTTAACATTTCTCATTGTTATTAAATATTTTTCCAATTTAAACTTTGTTTTGAATGTTCTATAATTTGCTAATTTCCTTGTTATGAACAAAGATGTCAACTTTGACTGTTGTGCAGACCAACGAGTACAAACTAAGACCAAGCTTTAAAGCGGAGGAGTCGTCACCTGCGCATGCGTCGGATGGCCATAGTGTGTCATTGTTTACAAACAAGAGTCTACCCATGAGCCTTTGCGTTTTTAGCGTGTGTTGTTATCGTCGCTTGGGACTCAATTCTCGCGCGTGCGCAGTGACGACCCTCCCGCTTTAACTAGATATTTCTTTGGTGATTGGAAAGTATTGAAAAATTCATCAGTGGCAATTAGTGCACATCGCGCCCAGGTCAAACTCATACTCATGATTTCCATTAGAAGAGAGCATTGAATTGTGGGTGTCGCATACGACTTATTTACCACTTCCGTGTCACTGAGAATGTTCTAGAACCGTACTGTGTCTGGGTGGAATATTCTAGATATTTTTAGAAACTGGTTGAATAGGTAATAGAACACTGTAGGAGGCAATAGAAGGTAATGGAACATTCTAGAAATTTGTAGTAAGTGCTAGACTCATTATGTATGCTGATGTAATGGTCTATTTATTGACAGTGGAGGTATATATAGGGGAGTTGTTCAGCACTGAGTTCAGATCGGAGATCTCGTTGTATTGTATTGGAGTTTAAGTATCTAGTCATTGGAGTAGTGGAGTTTTACCGCGTTATTGTACTTGATGTTTGCAGAGTATAATAATACCAGTACCAGTTGAAACCTCATCTGTTGGCTCCGCGTTCGTATTTTATCATTGCCGCCAGGGAAGTCTTTATGTTACTGTTGTTCGTGTGACAGTGGGAAAATCAATTGTTATCAACACAAATTTTGCACATGCACAGCCCGTCGACTGCTGCCTTTAAATGTCTCCAATACCTTCAGAACATGGGAGTTCTTTCTAAGCTTTCGTTTATTTATCTAATATTTTTATCTTTGTTGGCTTATTAATATTTATAAATTTCACAACTGAATTGAGAGGTTTCTGAATTGAATAACATTTAAACATTTTAAAGTTAGATTCAACTACCATTGAAATTGACAAATATTTATAAAGATGAATGGGTGTCTTTGTTGCGCTGAGAGAAAAACTGACGCAAATTATTGTAAACCTGGGAGGGGGGCTGCATATTTATATTCATAATATGTTATGGCAGTTGAATCCAACCAACCAATCAACTTGCACAGTGCACAATGAGGTCATTTGAAAATATTCCTATGTTATTCAATTGGCTAATATAAACCGCTTTTTTTAGTTTGAATTTTATAAATACAGTGTATTTATAAAAAAAGTGAAGGGAATGTGTTGGGATGAGAGAAATAGTGACGCAAATTAAACCTAGTCCCTGCATATTCATATTTATAATTTTTTATGGCAGTTGAATCCAGCCAGCCAATCAACTTGCACAGTGCACAATGAGGTCATCTGAAAATATTCTAACGTTATTCAATTGGCCAATAGAAACGGCTTACTTTAGTTTGAATTTTAATAGGAATGGGTTTGTTGTGTTGATAGTACCAGTAGTTTTAGCTATGTAGGTATATTGTTTTCACCTCAATGTTTATGCTAAATCAGTTAACAAATAAATTACACATGTCAAACAAATTAGCTTTTTACATGAAAAATCAATTTTAACAGTAATTTTGATTCTCATGCTTGAAGACGCATTAACAACGAACAGCGCCATCGTACGATTAAGACAGAGGTCGACGAACTCTCGGGCAGATGGCGCAACCCTTTGCGAGGCCTCCGTATTTATGTCGTAGCTTTTCCCGTTTCTGTGTTGGCTTTGTAGTCCGTATTTCTGACGATGTATAACGCTGTAAACATAATGTCGGTTTTAGGAGCATCTTTATTTCAGCACAACTGACCCTAACTAATCTAAATGTGACTTGCCAGACACAAATAATTAAATCCCCACAAGGGCGTGTGATATTTGAAAGAAGCCAATCAGAGACATCGTTATGTTTTGATCAGCCAATCACCACTATGGTTTTATCGTAACGTCGGGAAACTGTGAACATTTTCTGAAATAAGAATTTAGAAGCTGCTTGGCATAATATTCAATGTAAAGCGCTGTCTTATTTCAGGAGACGGTAATATTTGTTGAAGTAGGGGTATTGCTCGTATATAATGAAGTAACTAAAAATAGTTGACCATAACATGTCGCTATTTGTAGTAAATACGACAATATTAGTGAATGTTTTTTTCTGATCGTGCACCCAAGTTCTCCCAATGTTGAGGCCTGCAAAGGTGACACAGAGGCGCAGACTATAGCGTGCGACTATTGAATCTTTTGTTGTGTAGTCACAAGAAATTATATATTCATCAACAATTTGGCCCACATGTGTACCTTTTTACCGGCTCAACCTTTTACTATACCGTAAGAGAGTTTTCAAACTCGTACGAGTTGGAATTTGGCTACAAAAGAAGAAGAATCGGGGCTGTTCCTGGGTGTTTATTTCTACCTCGGTCGTGCGGGGACCGTTGGTTGGACTGCTGTGTGTAGAAACGCAGCTTTGTTTTGCAATCCGAGCTGCTAAGATTTGTTGATTTTCTGCAAGACGTGGATACGACTTTTGTGGTACTGAGTATTGCGGGATAAGCAGTGATAGATTTGCAATATCGTATGGTAGGTAACAATCTATTTTTTGCTATCATATCGTTAAAACTTGTCCGGTGTTTGACCTTTACTTGTTTGAAATGTAGCAGGACTGCGCCATGTTGTTTCACTCAATATTTGAATTTGACCTCCAAGTTCCAGAGATGATCGGTTAGTACCATTTTCATTGCTATTCAACGTTTTTTTAGTTAGTTTCTGCCTAAAGGAATGTTTTATATCAAAGTTTTGTGTCTTGGCTTTCTTGCCTTCCGATGTTCAACCGTTCTGTATGCCTGCTTGTCTGTGCTTCCACAACGAGTGTAAACAAGCTAGCTTTGGAAGGCAGTCATTGTAGTCTTTGTCCAGGGTCGTTAAATCTTATATTTAAGTGGGTCTCTAGGTAATTTAAAAGTTTGTATTGCTTTCCTGGATTTGTCATTGTACTGATTTAGTGTTACTTTTGTTTTGAAACGGCATCAAACTTTTAGAAACGCCGGTGCTTGTCCACAGTCGATACCCTAATAACAATAGTAGACAAGAAACCACACAAAGGACTCTATCAAGTTCATCCTCGGACAAAAGAAACTTTGAAAACTTTTTGGTAGACTTTTTGTGCTTAACCCATGATTTATTTGTTTGTTTCAGCTGCACAGTGAAGTATGGATGTCTGTTTACGTACATAGCCATAATGGTTAGAGAGAGAGAATCATGCATAACCACTGAATGGATTTTGCAAGCAATCAAGAAAATAAAAAAACAAAAACAGAGGCCATCAGACGATAGGATCTGCAATGTAGTGAGTTCCAGTCATGGTCTGAGTAAAAATGAAATTCTAGAAGAACTTGAACTGAATGTCCAAGATGGTAATGTTTTGAGAGTTTATAATAAAGGTGTTGCTTCGTACAAAGATCCGGCTCAAAGAGGGGGCACCACCATGAGGAGTCGGAGTGTGATCATCACCAAAACTACAGAGCTTTTCAGGTTTATCAAAACTGCTATTAAAGATCTCAGAGAACCTAAGGGGTTGTCATTGAAAAGTATAGAGAAATATGTCCGAGAAAAATGTACTGTTGAACTTGCATCAGGTGTGGATTTGAACGCTCAACTGCGACTTGCCCTAAAACGATCTGTACAGGCTGGTAAATTAGTTAAGAATGGGCGACACTACAAGCTATCACCTCCTAATAGGGGAGGTCGGGCAAGCAATGGACTTGAGGTTGCCAGTAGTTCACACTCGTCTAGTCCAATGCACGAGAGTCCCTCCGGTGACGACAGCTCAGACTCTGGTAATATCCCTCGTAAGGTTAGTATTTTATGTTTTCTTGATACTAAACTAAAAGAATTTTATTTTATTTTGTATGATAAATTATGTGGTGTGTTTTACTGAATGCTGTGTTTGAAAATGTGAATGTAGTTTTTTAGTTCACATTGTTTTGTTTTGTCTTAAAATGACTTGTGGTTACTTTAACAATCCAGCTAAAACCTTTTTCCATGTCTTGTATAACATGTCTGATGGTTGTCCATATAAGCACTATATTGATGTTTCTAATCTGGTTGTAGTATGCGTGTACGCATGGTTTTATGAATGAATGAGTATAATCAATATACTGTACTGTTGGGTCAAAGGTAAAAGTTGAAAGGGTATTCCCAAATGTATTTGTAGTCTAGCATTAAGAGAGAAGAGATTTTCTGGTGATAAATTGCCTTGTTAATAATTTAAACACCATGTAATATTTCGTCTGTATTCTACATATCTGATAGGGAAATTTATTTTTAAATGCTGGTATAGAAATGTTTTGGATAGTGGTTTTGTATGATTGGTAGTTCGCTACCATAGAAACAGATAAAATTGATCACAGTTACTCATTCAAAAATTGTTGTGTAATGATTCACATACATGGAAGTCATTCATATTTAAAGTTTTTAATGGAGAAAGAATGTGTTGTCAAGAAATGCAAAATAGTCCAAAAAGTGGCCATTTTGGAACAATGCATGTAAATGCATTATTCCATGGGTAACTTGTACTAATGTATAATATTTTCCAATTTCCCAAATGTTTTTGTGAAAGTTACATTGAATCTCTCTATCAAATGGCAATTTATTGCGCTATCATGGCGTCGACCAGGCCCGGTTAAACACAACCACCTGCGGAACTTAACCAAAGTTGTTTTGTGTAAAAATTAGTTCAGTGACCATATATGTTTTAATTTCAGAATTTTAAATTTTAGCCTATTTTTAACCTGTTTTTAATTGTAGTAAATTACCTTAACTTGTGCAGGATTTGTTTGCATGTTCTGGTTTCTTTAGTGGCCTTTTTGTTAATAACTGTGTTCCAAATGTATACTTGGAGACTGTTCTGGTCATGTTCTCTGTGCTCCTGAAGGTGACAAGATCCCCAAATTCGAGACTATGAAAGAATACAGTTATCTATGTTTAGAATTATCTTCAAAGTTAATTGTTGTATTCGTGTGACCTCTTTACTGGCTCGTCAGGGTATTTATCAGTGAGTGGGTGAGCATAGCTATGTCATCAGACATATCCTGGCATATACAATTACATGGATGCCTGATGATATGTTCCTTGAAAAGGAACCCACAATGTGTACCGGAAACCACATGCTTTGTTGACATCTTTATTGACCAGATAATATCCTGAATGACCTTTCAATTGTAATATTGTATGATAGCCTGCAGCCAGGTTATGGTGGGTGACCATCAACAACTACTTTACTTTACACATAAATAAAAAACAGGATGACAGTCAAAAAGTATGCTAGGGATGAGTAATTTGTTTATAAGCTAAACTCAATGTATTATATTGTGATGTAAATTATATTTGAAAAATGCTTAGTTCTCTTATGTTCTTGGAAATAACAGACTTTCATGAGCTATAGTCTTTATGAACGTTAAATCACAAAATTACCAGTCGGCCTAAATTTAAATTTGCAGTACTGTCAGGAGGGATTGCTTTTGTGTAAACGATAGATGATAACTTTTTTGGCTTTGTATACCTCTATTAGAGATGTGATTCTAATTGAGCAAGAATACCCTACATGTACTGCACTATAAAAAAAAATAATCGGTGTGGTTATAATGGTAAATTATCGATATAGTGTGAACTATCAGTATTACCTTTCGACTTCATGATATATGGATAATATAAATTATCTTTCAAGTTTGCAGCTTTGTTTCAAATATACATGTCGTAGACATTATTCATATAATTATATTTGTCTATGAGTATGGTTTGACCATAGATACCTGCATGGTTTGAAAGTGTTCTATGTGATGTGTTTTGACATGTCAAGACAAATCCACAGTACACATATAAACTACTAAATTGTGTGCCCTACTTTATGTTAGACCTTGGCTAATGATAAGCAAATGTCACTGACCTGGTTTCACCTTGTTCCCAGTGTTCTATAAGATAAACAAATGATTCATTATGCCCTCCAGCTCTTTGTGCATTACTATAATCAGCATTCTGACTCTAAATTGCTCCATTGCGAGTTGTATTGTTTCCTTATTAAATGATGGTACTTCACTTTGGGGAATTCCCTCATTTAGTGGTGCACTGTAGGGAGTCGTGTACTACTTATGTATACATGTACATCATGACATCCCTATGAAATTCAAGGTATTTTAATAATCCACCAGCCTTGTTTACCAGCAAAATGCCTTTATACATACTTGCTTTGTCAACAAAGCAGTTTGTCTGTCTGCTTATATGGCAACTGTAGTATGTGTAAAGAACAAACATTCCCTCTATTCACAGATCTTATTGTGCAACTAAAGTGGATCAATCTAGCCATTTTTTCAGCAAGAATAGTTATTCTGGATTCTTTACTGTCTGAATAAAAATCATAGCCACCTTAAAGCGCTGTTAACATTTACGTGTTTGAAACAGCATTTCTATACAGAGACCCAATTGTATGTAGAACATGTTTGACTCCTTTGAAAGGTCAGTTGGACTGGCTATAAAATGAAAGACAACCACTAATTGTCATCTTTGATGTTGATGAACCGTAAAAGTATAAAAGCTGTTACATATTAACTTGCATTCTGTGAGAACTGGTTGAAGTGAAAGACTTGCTGCATGAATTATTATAATAGTATCATTGGAATTTGCCCCGCAAAAAGATTATAGTGTACATTTATATGCTATCATGAGCAGTAAATATTATATCTTGGTTTTTGACTCTCAGTATGCGAAGTACAAAATGGGAGTCTTTATAGATACCCTGTGTGTATGTCTGTTCCACATATATCTCAAGAACCACTGGTCAAATTTCAATGAAATTTGGTACATATGTGCTCTGAGAGATTGTGCAAATCTGATTAGTTATTAGTCAATATTACTTAATTTGTATATACCGTACTTGACCGCGTTAGTGCTCAGTGGCCTCAACTCAGAAAATCACGATCTTTTAGGGGTGGCTTACCCAAGCATCCCCCCTCGAAAATAAGTGCAAATGAAAATTGTGATTCATCATGTGACAGGCTACGTCTTTGACAAATTACAAAATTAGTTGCGTCGTCATTGATTTTCACAATAAAGAAACAGAAATAACCACAAAAAATATGCACATTTTATTACAATATTAATTACGTACCACCAAAATTTACGAAATTAAAAACATCGAGTCTGTTGGAACACAAAGTCAAAATTCTCATCATTATCTCCACTGACAAAGGTGTTGGATCGTATGCAAACTCACGATGAAAATCACTTTCCGCCATGATGCTTTTGCAGATTTGACTTGCAGCAACGTCCTTTGACCTAATGGGTCAAGTTGGTTATTAACTGATCAGAATGCTGTGTTGTACCAACTCAATTCTTCAGAAATTATCGAAGACTTTCCGGTAACGCAATGCGGAAGTGAATTATCAATGTCGAAGTACGACCTGTTGGAATCACATTAACGTGCACCAAATACACTTATTTTTTTTTATTAGTAACGAAAGTATATTCTAAAAGAAGTTTCAAATACAAACGAACACAACTGCCATGTTCAGTAGTAAATGATCGTGGTAGCGCAATCCGGTCTTCCTGAGTTTCACAATTGTTGATTATTACCTAGTAGTTATTATAATAACATGCAAAAAAAATTTGTTGAATTGTTGTGGAATGAAAATAAATTTCAACTTATTTCACTTGTTCAAATTACCATAGCTCATTTAAATATGTTAATGTCGTAAGCGAATGATTCCGGTCGCAGTTTAAATGCTCGATGCTGTAGAAATGAATATCCGCCATGTTTTGACCTGGGACGGTGTTCTTTGACCTAACAGGTCAAATCGCAAACTAACCAATCAAAATGATGGACGATGCCAACTCGTTCAAATTAGCATAACTCATTTAAATATGTTAATGTTATTGAACGCAGCACAGAAGAGATTTGCTGATCTTTTTGGCTTGAATTTCGGCATGAAAGTGACATGATTTGTTTTTAAATAAAAAAATTATTTGTTTTTCAAAAGATAAACTGAGCATTTAAAGAATAATGTTACATTGTTTACGGTGATAACAGTTCATTGTCGAAACGAAGCTTACCCATTTACGCTAGTCCCAATAAACATAATTTTTTAAAATAGGTGTCAATGACTTCTTTGAAACTTTTAACGGCTCAGGGCGAATTTACAGCATAATCCGGTATATTCATAATAATACCTATAATAGTCTATATTCCCCACCTACGTGTACATCTCAATAACCAATTATTGAATTTTAATAAGACTTGGTAGTTATGTACCTGGGGACAATGCTAAAGACCTGAGTTTATAATTGAAATTTGAGCATACTAATTACCTAATTTACCTAGTTTGCATACATGTAATATGCATAATCATATTTCATTGAAATATGGTTTGTAGAAGCTCTGGGGTAATCCAGACATGATTAGTTTAATGTTGAAAACCATGCATATTGATTATCTAATTATTATTAGCCAAATTTTGATATCTGAAAAATTTAGATTTAAATTGAACTTGTAGTAGAGGTGCTCTGGAATAAATTAGATTGACAATCACATTTATTATGATCTTCAATACTGTGATCACATTGTTTTCATGTGTCTATCTCAAATAGCTGACCAATATTAGTCATCAAGCTTCTTTTTTTGAAAGGCTAATCTTTAATTAATATTCCTAAAATACTCTCAACACACAGGAGTTCTTACTTCGCTTTCTTTGATTAGTAGAGTGAGTGGATGAGTCAGCAGTCATTTGATTTTGAGTTATCAATGAAAACAAAATACAATTGAATGTACATTCATCACTAGAATGTTGCATACTGAGTTTATTTTTTTGCGATTTATGCCTCTTTTAGAGTTAGTAAAAGTGAAATCAAATCTATAAAACTAGAATCATTCCTCATCCTGAAAATGTTTTGTAAATATGACTCATCAAAGTGTTACACAGCATAGACTCTTTATAGACACATCATTGTTATTAGTATTGTATTTCATAATATTCAGCCAAGTGTTTTTATTCACTGATCCCCAAAGCATGTCATTCATTTAACTTATTTGAATTTTCTCTCATGAATCTGTGAATGTACATATGAGGTATCTCCCAGCAATGTTGTATTATCTAAGATACCTGAATAACCTATTTTGTACAATACTATTAATAAACTAACAACTTGGTGGTTTTAAGGTGAGTTTGTAAATAGCTAACAATAATAGTTCAGTGGTTCATCTTCATTAGTTTAATTTATCACTGTGAAGAGCGCTCCAAGTGATGTTCTCAGATCAATTATGTCAATTCCTGTCTTCATTGCCTGATTAATCCAAACCATGTTGTTGTAAAGATATATGTGTAGATGTATGCCTTTGGGTTGATGAGTCAGGCTGGATAGATGCTAAAGCATTCCATTTGAAGAGTGAGAAATCACTGATGTACTAAAACGCCATACCTATTAAGTATGCATGGAAGACTGCCGTAGAGATAGACAGTTAGTGATTTTTTTTATCAGGATAAGAATCTCTGTGAATGGAATGCTTGATAAAATTAGATGTAATGGTAAAGCTATTAGTCTAATTGGTATTCTTCCTGTCTGCTAACAGTGTATCTGATCAGTTAAGAGATTACCAGCATACTCTTAAGATGATTACTTTTATTATAACATTAGACAATAATGGAAAGTTATGTAGTTTGCTATATGCATTATGATAGCTTGTTTTTAATACTAAACACTGAACAAATCTTTGCTGTGATATTTGATAAGCAGTTCTATTGATTTTCTTGAATACATGTATGTCCTGCAGGAGTGATTACAAGTCTCATTGGTTTCTGAATAAAGAGTTATAGCTCTGCTGAGATGTCAGATTAAACAACCAAACATGTTGGGTTATAGCTCATATTCACTATGTATGCTTGTGTATTGAGTTTTACCTCATGAAATCAACAACTCTTGAGCATTCCACTCAAGGTATCTACAGCCTGATTGTTTTAACATTTTATACGTACACTGTAGGAGGTAGTAGGATTTCATGTCAGAAGCAGTTTGTAAGGAATATTTTGTGGTTGATGCCAAAAGTTGACAATGATGCTCAAAGTGTTAAACAGGCCTGGCATAATAAAAAATTGTCAAATTCGTATGCTTAATAATTAAAAAAAAAAAATAGAGACCATAATTGAGATTAGTAAAAAAATGTTAAACATAAAAAATGGTTTTGGTGGCCAATTTAATATTGCATTATTGGTTATTCGTATGATTTCCTGTTCAATAATTGCTGTTTGCCTTAGTGTGAATTGACCTTGAAATGGTAGTCTTCAATGCTTCTGAATTTTTCTCATAGAACATTTAATTTGTTATTTATTTATTTTTTACTCTGTCAGATATTTATCTCCCACATGTACAAATTAACAATTCTAATCTATTAAGATATATGCTGATTCTTCACTGCTCCTAAGTTTGGGCTTTTTGACATGATTTCAGAAACAGAAATTTATAACAAGTGTGCTTTGCTTTTCTAACACTGTTATCTTGAATATTGATTTCTCAATTAGAAATGTGGTAAGACATAAAACACACCGAAACATGCCCCAGGCTTAATCATTAGGCTACTGCCTATATTTACGTTAAGTAACATGCTGATTAATTATTCAACAGTGTTGTTGATATATCTGCTTTCAGTTCATAAAAATATATCAGTTTTTTAATGACAGGTGCAAATACATATTTGTGCTTGTGAGTAATGTTGTATAGGGCATTGCCTGCTGGCAAGTATCTATCACTATCATTAAATGAAAGATATAATTGTCATAGTGATTCTCTCTTGTATCTAGATTAGCAATGGAATAGAACCGTATTAGATTATGCCTAGGGAATAATGTGTGATAGAATTGTTAAATCAGTCGAACAAGGTGTTAAAAATTCTGTCAGATGTAAAAACATGCCATTTGACATCCCCTTTCCTAGCTTCATATTTAAATTTTGTGTTGAAAAATATTGTATTTTACTTGTATAAAGTTTTTAGTTTTTTGTTTAATTTAACTACTTTACCTAACAGTAATTAAAAATTTATGTTGTGATTTGTCATCTCTTGTACAAAAATAAAATTATCTGGGGTTTCCCCTTTGTTTCCTTTTTATATTAATTCTTTTCTTAAGACGCCTGCTTTAACATTACAATAGCCTTTTTATGAAAACTGAGCTCCAGCACCAAGGAACCTAAAATCTTTTACCCAAAATTTGTGCAAATGTTATGGATTTGATGGACATGTGTAAGTTAGTGGAATATATATGAATATGTAAGTTGTATATATATATAGGTCTGGTTACTGTGTTAGCAGTGGTGCAGTGGTGTTTTACTAATACAGGGCAAGATGCTTAATGCTTTGAAGTATCTTACTTCACCTGCACGCTGTGATCAATATTGACAGCAATATAGCACTTCCTCCTTCCCTGAAGTGAAAGAAATCATGGGAGCAGAAAAACAAATAGCCACCACTTATCAGTACAATGTATCAAAACATCCCAATTATTCTTGATACAAGGATATTACAATTCACCCTGGATGGTGTTGGTTGTCATGGTTACCATATTCATCATGGGTGGATGAAGATAGCAATTTCCATAAAATAGCTCTCTGCTGTCTTTTTTTCCCCCCTGAGCTTAAATATTCAGCTACTTAGTGTGGTGGTGAGGGAGTTTAGCCTTGCATGATGACCTTTTCATCAAAGCATGATGTTTCCATTTGTTGACATGCTCAATAAATTAGTTAACACTGATTAAATTGTCCCACATATACAGTTGTTCTTTCTATCTGTGGCTAGCATCTCATTTTGCATTTACATTCAAAGAACCTGTGTTCATGTTGCAATAATTGACATTGAGGCTGGTACTTGCAGCTTACCTATAATAATTAACCAGCTCTGGGGTGACAACACACAGGCATATCCTCCACTCAAGCCATATAGAAAATCTGTATGTAGTAGTTTATCAATTTGTTGGGGTTGTAAGACAAAGCTTAACAGTGAAATAAAACTAGTTAATCCAAACATATACTGTTAGTTTGATAAATAATTTATTGGCTTAAATTAAACCCAATTAAGCTGCATTTCAATCTTCACATCCTCTTAAATTCTACGCAAAGATGTCGTTCCCGTGGGGCATTATTTCTGATTTGCAGCAGTAAATCCATGATTCAGTGTTTTGACCTTTAGGAAGTAACCGAATATGTGATTACAGGCAAATAATGTTTTCTAACTGATCTGGAATTTGAAGAGAAAAATGTTAGTATAATTCCTGTTGCTAAGAATTAGTTTTTAATAGTTTAGTTAATTTCAGTTAAAAACAATTAATCGTGTTTCACCTAAAAATCTCATTAGCACTATATTGAACATAAGACTTGATCAATGTGGCCATATACTAGAATCATTGCTTATAGGAGGTGATAGTTTGACCTTTCAATGCTGATCATTGTATGGTATTTGAATTATTTATCTTCTTATTGGACAGGAAATTTCCGCCATGTTCCTATTTGTGCAATATAGTAAAGATGTTTATTTAAACATGTTTTACAATGACAAATGCCAATTACCTTTCTGAGTCACTGCAGTATTTAATAAAAAATACATAACCTGCTCTCTGGAGACTTGTTCTGTATTAGTTCCAGTATCCTATTATTGGTAAATATTAATTCCAAATACATTAAAAAAAAACATATTTTAAATACAAGCTTTTCAAATATAATAACAAGACATTAATGCTTAATATCTTAATATGAACAATTTTATTTGCTGCATAGTAGAGTAGAATTAATGCTTGAAATGTTGGGCAATTCTCACGGACAGTGATGAAATATGCTAGGATTCATCTCTATAAATCCAACTTAACTGGTATTCCAACTGCACTACCTACTATTCATTACCGGTATTATAAATTTAATCAAAGGAATCCCTAGCTACTAAAAAGAAAGACATGTGACAAACCATATTTAGACTTGTTAATCAATCAGTTTTTCCTACATGGCTAATTGACTTTCTATTTCACACCTATTACACTCAAATTACCCTCTTGTTATTCCAAGTGTATTGACTGTTATTCATACTCTACCAGAGGAGACTGATATTAAAACACCCAACCATATGCTGTGACCTTTGCTGTATTGAGCATTGATATTAACAATGGTGTTTCTGTGATTATAATTGCATTTAGTTATTTTACTCTAAACTGGGTGTTTGAATCTCAAAACGCAGTTACAACCAGTGTAGTAACCCCCCCCCCCCCCATATGCGGCACACTATTGTATTATTGCAAGTTCAGGTGATTCCCAATAGTAATTCGTATTCATGGCTTATTTCTGTTTTCCCTTAGGTCTATACAAGTTAAATTTGCTTTATATTTGATGCTCCGGTGGGTGTACCCTTATCCATCAACACTAAATGGAATTGTAGGTGTGACTGTGATATACCCCCAGATATTAAATATTTGTTTTAAAATATTTATTTATACAGACAGTTAGTATTTCTTGCACTCAAGCTACGTGTACACATTGCCAAAGATTTGTGTACTTGAGGGACTACTTGCATTGCTATAGTGCAGTCTAAATATTGCCGAGTTATCATTCGGTTCTCTCAGTGCAGAATTAATTGTATTGCAATTGCAGTTTATGTGCATTTCCGTAGGTGGTTATGTCAAGCAACTAAATTACCTGAGGTCTCTAACCAATTAGCATGCATATCAATACTCCTACTATCAAGTAATTTAACCGTAACAAGAAAAGTGATAGGCAAATTTAACAGTGAAGATCTGGCTTAATTTAGACTAGTTTTTCTGCAATGCCAATCAGATTATTTACAAAAATTTGTGTTCACCAGCTCATGGCAACTATTGCAGTAAGAATATTTTGCAGAGCAATAAATTTTGATTTTCGAGAAGGCATTATATAAAATGTCTGCTGCCCTAATTTATTGAGCAAATCGTAATAAAAAAGGAAAAAATGCCCTCAAACTGGCATGTCATTGTGATGCATTAATTTAGGCCTCTTCATTGACAGTTACTGGCAATTTAGAATTGCCAAAAACAAGTAGATATTGATAAGTTATCATAGAATTATTCTGACAATGGGGATAGATCAAAAGACAGTGATAAGTAACGACATAATGATGACCTATACACAAATATGTATATTTAATTTTAGTTGACAAGCTAGGGAGGATGATGACAATATCAGTATCATGACGTTATAATGTTTCCAAGGAGGCAATTTAGCTAGAACCTATTACCAGTGTTTGTGTAGAAGCCATCAGGTCATTGTCTGCATTAACTCTACACACTAATAACTCACTGCTTCCTTATCTGTGATTATATTCAACAGAGAAGAGGCCCTAAACAAGGAAGTTCCACTCAGGGCAGATAATATACATGTATATCTCATTGTATTATCCCCAAGTTGAATTTGTGGATTTATGGATAGAAATAAGTTTGTTTTATCTTCCCATCAATCATTTCCCCCTTTTTTTCTGAATTTTCTCCTCTTAATTGGATATAAATTATTTGCTCAATACAGTTTTATTCCCTGGTTAGTTGAGCCATCTTGTATATCCTCATCACTGCAATATCTTCATATGATTTGTGCCGATTTAATGACTAAAATAGTGAAGGTATTAAAAGACTTGTGATTGGGTAACGTACAAGTGATTTAAGTAAAGGCCACTGCTTAGTATTAGTGATTTGATTGACATGCTCAATTGACTGCCTTGCTACTTAATAGGGTGAATAGCACGGACTGATTTAACAAGCGAACAAAATAAAAATTGTAAATTAATGGGAATAATGCATCGTCATAGTAACCCTAACCTCATTGTTGATGTACACAGTATACATCCTGATTCGTTGGTTAAGTGTATATGAAGCAAACATTAGATGTATTTCCATATTCTTGTGCTTAATATTTCTAAATGAAATACTTGTAATCAGATTTTGTGTAATATCACATTTGCCCTTGTATGCACGTTTCATTTCAAATTGGGAAAACTATATAAATATTTTCATTTCATTGGCTTGTAGAATGATTTTTAAACTCAATTGCTTGCCAATATTTAATTATATAATATTTAGTATTTGCTTCTATTTGTGTCTTATTAATAAATATTGGTATTTAATTGAAAATGAAAGCTTAGTCAAAAGAGCAGTAAAATCTGCTTTTGAATACTTTATCAAAGCAGGGCCTATTTTGTTAATCAGTAAAATATCAGTGTTAGTCTATATTTGTTACATGATCTGAAGGGCAGACACTCCTATGTAGATGTTGAAGCTCGGCCATTATATCATGTGTGAAGCAATTGTTAAGTTAATAAGAGCCTACAAGTGATAACAGCTTTCTCTTGTAAACACAATTAATTCCCATCTTGCCGTGCATGAGACCAGATCATTCACTCTATATTAATAAAGAGGCCTGTTCATCAATAAACAATTTATCATGTTTTCTATCCATGCTGCTAATAAAAAGCAAAAATAATTTTCTTGCCACTTGGCTGAGAATATCAATATGGGTATTGATAGAGCTAAATGTTCAGCCTGCAGAGGAGATTATATGCCATGCCATGATCTGTTTGCTGCTTGGCACCCTGTTGTCTCTATGGCATTGACTTTCCATAGGTGATCATGACTTGAATCGATAGGGAGACTGACTAGACAGATAATGATGATTAACATGTAGTGTAGTCAGCTTCTCAGTGATCCAGTCATCCATTCATTGTTATTTATCAATCAAACTGCAGGTGCTGCTAATTACTACTGTACCAGTTTAAATTGTGAAATTCTTCTTAGTGGTCTTTAGTGTATGTGTGTGTATATGAATGTCTATCTAACAATTCAGTCTTAGAGGCCAAGTGTACTTGGTTGGGTACATTTGACTAACTATCTTTGTGTTTATTGTGTTTACGACTCGGTGACCAAATGCACTGGGGGAGCGGAGCATCTATGGATGGTATCAGGGTGACCAGTAGACAGTGGCTCATTATTCCCGACACATAGAGCTGGCGGGGATATACGGTAGTATAGTACAGTTCTTGCGGAAGCTTTGGTTTTTGTGGCATCATTGTCGCATACGCATGGCTTCATTGTCGCCTCAGCATCGCATCATTGTGGCATCAGCTTCGTGTCATTGAAAATTGAAGCTGTGTTCGCCTCTCTTATTTTGTGGCATCATTGTGGCCTCAGCTTCGCAGTCCCATGGCATCAACTTCAAAGTATTGTGACATGAATATGACATCATTATTTTCACATGGAAAGGCAGTAGAGAAAAAAACACGTGTACAGAAGTTCGATATGTAATCGATTTGAAATTAAAAGCGATAAGGAGAATAAAATAATATGACCAAGAGTAAAATGACATTTTAAAAAGATATCTTGTTTAATTATTTAATGTTGCGAGTATTGGGTACCAAAAACTATGTGAAGTACATTGCAATCTGCAAGGTGACGAGTGTCATATTGACTGCAAGGAAAAACGTGATAAATTTAAATCACACGATGCAATCGTCGTTCGGAAACACAATTTGCTATACGAAATGAAACTGTTCTTGTTATAAAATTACCTTATTTTCGTTCATTTTATTTGCTGGTAAGAGAACAGATTCAGATTCCTCATTTTGGTGGTATTTTTCTGTGTTTCGTTTAATTTTAGCCGTGTTCGATCCCATGCCCGGACTACTAATACATGCAAAACGCGCGAACGCCGCCTGGCGTTGTCGCCGGCCATCTTGATACAAAGTTCCAAAACAAGTGCGTACATTTCCAACTGTGATTGGATGGTTGTGGTGGCGTCGGTCTGGTAAAATTTTACATCCAATTTTCAAAATTAAATCACGATCAGTGACCTGAGCTCGATCTATACGTACTTTAAAAGTATTCTCAAAAAAAAATATTTTCAAATAAAAACGAGCCACAGGCCTGGTAAAAAATCGAATAGCACTTGACATGCAGAAATAATTTATTGGGCTTCAAAAAAAAAAGTGTTCATTTAGTTGTAGCCGTAAATATTTGGTGACCAGTCGATGAACAATTTGAAACTCATTATACACACGGAAGTCCTTCGATACTGAATATCATCGACCCCAATCTGGTTTACCTTATTTCCCAACTTGCAAAACTGATTTGTATCTCAGCCCAGTTTTTCTTTTTTCTTTTTTTTGAACTGAGGTCAAATCCCAGCCGTTTGCCAAAATATACCGATGTTTTTCAGTGAATGATTGTGAAGCCTGTCACAGCACAGTGAATCGACGCCGGAGATTGGACAGTACGACGACCCTTCAATTAGCGTCAAATATGCTTTGTTACAACATCATTGATTTGCTGAAAGTCACCTGATTGGAGCACGACCTGGGTAACAGAACCATATTTGTCCGTATTATCAACGGGACTTTGCGAGAGAACCACACCCACATTTTCAACCTTTTTTAGCGCGGAAGTTGCCAACAAATGTCGAAAAACTCGTGAATTTTATGGATTTGAATAAAATAAAGCTAGCGGTTGGTAAGACTGGTTAATAATATATCTCCCGATGCTCTTCGAATTTTTTAAATTTTATTTCAAGGCGAGAAATGGATAATTGAAGTTCCATCGATTTCAAGGCGACTGTTTCACCATGACAACTCTACGCTGTGTTGTAGTTTCACGAGGTAAAAAAATATATATAATGAATAGTACATGTTTAATTATTTGGTTTTACAGCCTGCAAATTGCGGGACATGATCCCCATGAATTACGATAAATAAATGCTGATTATGTTGAATAATGGACGTCAGGACCGTTTGGAGAAACCAACGGGGATCGATATTCCAAACAAATTATTGGGACACTGTCGGAAAGACGAGATTTTTCCAGATATTTATGAACATACTGTCACAACAAATATATGCAAAATTGACAAATACACAAAGAGATATTAGGTTTTATTTTAGCCTTAGAAATATTTTCTGTACTCGGTCCATGCGTGGTACTTCTATTTAGCTTCATGGTCCTTTGGCTTGTGTTCTCCTTGGGGGAAATAACAATAATTATACAAATCATCAACTCAACACAGTCAGGAAAAGAAACCCAGACAACCATGTCGTACTTCTGTTGAAATACATTTTGTAGCAGTGCGTCACGTCAGAATAAGTTGTTTAAAATAAAATCGTCAATCCCAGCCAAATCTAGGTCAAAGGATCAGATTGCGTGCATATAATTATAGATAGTTAAAACAAAAAGTATTTGAACTTTTGACGGTTGTTTAACATCTATGCACGATTACTAAACTAGTAACCGTGATCTATGAAAACCATAAAATTGTTAGTAGTCCGAATTTTTGCAGTTGAAAATAAAGCGGAAATTCAACAAGCGGTCGCAAAAGCGAGCGATTGAAAAGCAGAAGCGGGCGAGAGGTTGGGCGAAATGAGTTCTGTACCTCTTTGTTTGATGAAGCGATGCTGATGCCACATTGTCGCCATAATGAGGCCACAATGAAGCGAAGCGATAACCGCCTAACTTTTTAATGTCGCGACATTGAAGCGATGCTAAAGCCATAACAATGCCATAATGATGCGATGCTGAAGCGAAGGTGAAGCTGAAGTAAAGCCAAAGCTTCCGCGAGAACTGTACTGTAGTTACCAACTTCAATTTGTTCGTACAAATTCATATCAGCACTATTGCAGATAGACATTCACACAGTGTTATATAAGACATTGCACACTAAATCTGATCAACATATTTCATAACCATATATGGTCATGTGATCTCACAGATATAGAGGTTCAACCACAAAGATGCAGAGGAATATGCAATTTCTGATGGAATTTTTGTTTTGTGCGTATGGATGACAACATAGTGACCAATTGTGTCTAGTCATTACTCTGTGGTGGGTTTTATTGCATCTCTGTTTGGGTTTTGGCATAATTGTTATTATTTCATTTGTATCAGCAGGACTTACAGCTCTCCAGTAGTAGTGGTTTTCATGTGCAATCAAAAAAAGGTAAGGATTATGCAAAAAAAGAAGAGATTATGCTTTTAGACCTAACAATTTTTTGTATGTAATCAATATCGCATCAACATATGATATATATGTTCAATGTTTAATATATATTAAATAATGATTTGAATATATGCATTAAAGGTTGGTTTGGATCCACAAAACACATCCTCTGAAAAAAGAAACCATGCTGGTGCACTTCACAATAAACTGTGACAGAAAGCACAATTTTTGGCCTTGTAGCATAATTACTTTTGCTTGGTGTTTATTTGCTTGTATTTTTAGTTCTGCTATCGACTCTGTAGAGCGGAGCTTATCATATGAGTGATTGTCCGTCATCGTCGTCAGTGTCAACGTTTTACTTTTTCGGCTTCTTCTTGAAAACTACAAGCCTGAATGCTTTGATACTTAGTGTATATGTACCTTGGGTAGGCCTCTCTTAGTTCATTTTATGATATCTTCAATTCTCCAATTTTGATGAATATTTTTGACTTCTTATTAAAAAACGCAAATCTGATTGCTATGATATTACATATATAGGTACTACAGGTAGAACTCTCTCAGATTTGTTCATTTCATGATGATGTCTTCAATTCTCTAATTTTGATAAATATTTTTGGTAAAAAGTTATATTTTCGACTTGTTGTTTAAAAACCACAAGTCCAATTGCTTTGATATTACATATATAGGTACTACATGTGGACCTCGCTCAGATTTGTTCATTTTGTGATGATAAATATCTTTAAATATCTAAATTAAATTAAGTCGTGCCCGACCGTCTGTCCGTGTGTGCATATGTGTTACCAGCTTTTTCTCACACATGTGTGATCCAATTCAGTTCAGAATTGGTACAGAGACTGGAATTGATGTTGTACAAGTGCACATCAAGTTATTTTTTGATTGAATGAATTTTGACTGGTTGGTGGCCATTTTTGTCAAAAATCTTTACAAAAAGCTTTTCTAGCTGTTACCAGCTTTTTCTCGTACATATGTCATCCAATTCTGCTCAAAGTTGGTACAGAGACTGGTAATAATTGTTTAAGTGCTCGTCCAGTTATTTCTTGTTTTGATGAATATTTTTGTGAAAAGTGATATTTTTGAATTCTTGTTGAAAACAGCAAGTCCGATTGCTTTGATACTATACATATTGTTCATTTTCTAATGATATCTTCAGTTCTTTAATTGAAATGTGCATTGCTAACAGCGGAGCTATCTCGGCCGACAGGCTGCTTGTTTTTAGATTCACTCCAGAGTGAAGTGTTTTTACAGCCCTCTAAAATATTGCCCCCTACTATTCTATGTTGCTCTGCAAATCAACAAGCACAACAAACATTAAACTGATGCTTAGTCACCAGACAACAGCTGAATAACAATTATAAACTAGTTTCCAGATCATAAACTTGATACATGATGTTACAAAACATGTAGGTTATTGGTGTCACTGTGACATTCAAAGTTAATCAGAACTTCTACAACGTTTCACTTTCTCGGCGTATAAAATATCAGCGTACTTCTCCACCAGAGAGTTCAGTAGGGCACAGCATCCTGCTTCTGCGTCTCTGCCAATTTTTTTGCTGAATAGGAAAACACTTTGTTTTCAGGTTTCAAAGATAAAAAATTGAAAAAAGCAGGGAGAAAACATGTTCTAGAAGCTGCAGCTAGTGTAAAAAAGAGGTATCAGAGTAAGCTTGGAAAGAACAGTAAACTTAAAATAAAGGCAATAGAAGATGACAGTGCAAAGTAAGTAGTTACACTTCACCATGGAGGTAAAAGACAGGAGTTACAACTGCTTTAAGCTTATTTAATTTCCTTTGTTTCTAGTTTAGTTAATCCTCTTGTCTGTTTAAATGTCCTTTTGATACTGTAAAGGGGGTAATTATTCACTGGGTTTTAATTTAGCTTATTTCGCTGACTGGAAAAATGCGCTAAATTAAAACACAGTGAATATGTAAAATTTAGCATAGAACACATTATCTAAATGACAAAACCGTGAATTTAAAACCCACTGAATATGCCTGAGATGGTAAATCAGTGAAATTTAAACCCAGTGAAAATTAGTCATTTTACAGTACCCATGATCATTTCCAATGCTTGTGTTCACTGTCCCCATAACCAAGGGCAGGTCTTTTTTTCTCTTGATTACTATTTGGTGTTTTACGAGAATAAAAGTAATTTTACTTGCGCGTCTAGAAAGAATGCCATTGTTATAACAAGTTTATTCATGTTTGAATTTTCAAAATCGACCGATCTATCAGTAAGTTGTGTTGTTTTCCTGTTTTTTTCGTGGAATTTCTATAGGTTGCTTCAACTGCTGTTTTCATAGGGTTGCACCAAATTGGCCTACTTATGCGTTAGTTTAAATTGCCTACTTTACGATCTTTGCAATGGTGTTAAAACTATGTTCCTCCAGAGTACTCCGCACATGCAGTAGACGTTAGAACTTTAACTGTTTTCAAGGTTTTTTTGTTGTTAACGTATTGCATGATTTCAGGGCACATCTTTCGCTATTATCCAGGCGTTATGTTTTTGAGACAAAATTTATCTTCTTCAATCGCAACTTCTTCAATTTCATTTACTTCCGTCTTCACGAATGCTTTCCAGCGACACCATTTTAAATAATGTCCTTTGGCCCGGCGGTTTTTTGAATAATCCCTGGGACTCTCAAAGTATGTCCGTAATATGTTGATTCATCTGTAGATAATTTGTTTGCTGGAAATAGTGGAAATGATCATGGAACCTTTGATCCTAAACCAGTTGTCACTCCTCCTGTCTTTTACCTCCATGACTTCACTAAGTGTTTGTGTTGACGTTGATTGCTTCAGTATCACTTTCTCAGTCGGGCATTCAGCTAGCTGTTTTCTCCATCTTACTTTTAGACCTACAATCTGTTATTATATAGATAAAATATTAAATTGAATAATAATGATCAAAGTTTACTACTAAATACTGTTTTTATTATTTTAAGTTGTCTTCATGCCTCACATTTGCTTTACATTTGTTTTTCTTGTTGGCTATGAAATGATGGTCTCATGATATGACCAAATAATTGATGTTACAAATCATTAAATCAACCAATGCTGCTGTTTGCATCTCAAGAGACAATTCTGCCCATATCTTTGTTATTGAGGGGATACAGTTTTCCTCTCATCTTTGGAAAGCATTTTGAAATACAATTGTTTTTATAATCATCAGGTCTCTGTCGTGTCCATATCCTGGATGTGATGGCTCGGGCAATGTCAGTGACAAATTCAAGTCTCACAAAATGTAAGTATATATCATGTGCGTCTGCCTTTCTGCCTGGTTAGTTTTGTGTATGCTTGTTACTCTCTGAATAGAGGCTGTATTTATATGAATAAATAAAATGTTGTGTATGTATTGTAGTAAGCTGAGTGGACAACATAGCTTTTGTGATATTTCGATTCACTATTTCCATCACTTCATTGCACTAAAGGTATACTACTTGATACTGATTATGTGTATCTGATTTGTGAATACAGTAGTAAACTATTACTAATGCCAGTCTCATGTAATACCTCGTTGTCAACAGTGGAATACTATCGTGTTTATAGAGTCATTAATAAAGAGTTTCCGTTCACCTTCCCTACTAGGTTGTATGCATGTCCAAGGTGTCCACCTGAAGAAAGACCACCACGTTCTAACAACCGGCGGTCATCACTATCTAACCTTCAATCACCTGGTAGGGATCGAAAGCAAAAGCAGTCCTCATCCCCTGGGAGGAGGGGGTCTGTGTCAAAGTCAGAACCAGTGACAATCAGCAATTCAGATGGATCCTCTGGGGATGAAAGAGAACCCATTCCATCCCAGGAGACGAGTCTGTACACTCCTAAAGTCAAACCTAAAGGCCTCATAGATGGCCTTACAAAATTCTTTACACCTACAAACAAAAGAAAAACACGTGTATACCCTTCACATTTGGCTGATTTTCGAATACTTAAAGGGACGATGAAAAAGAAATCCAAAATAAAGCATATTAGCAAAGAAAATCAGAAAGACAGGGACAGGGATAGTAACAATAAGAGTACTGATAGTTCTAATGCTAGTTCACTCTCATCGACATCCTCAATATTATCACATCCACCACAAATGTTGAAGTCTGGTAGTGGACAGTTAAAAGGACTCTTTGATGGGCTTTCACATCTTTATAATCCTCCAACTGAAACTCGTAAACGAGGAGCTCCCATGTATGTACCTCCCAGACGTGGAAGACGACCTAGCTCGGCTACATCAGCAGCATTTCAGCAGCCTGCCAAATTGTCAAGTGCCTCCTTAGGACTGGAACCTGTTTGTGCAGCTGTTAAATCACAATCCTCCACACAGGGTGAAGTGGTTACAAAATCAGTCCCATCATCATTATCATCCTCTGCAGCACGGGGGAGGGTTAGCGCTGCGTCATGTGGGCGCAGACCTGCTACCCCGACCCTACAGTTGACAGACAACAAACAAAGTGTCAGATCCAGTGGTATTATTTCAACACCTATTGCAACCTCTGCTGGTCGGGGGTCTGCTGGTCGTGGAAGGGGTCACAAACCCTCTGGTAAGAAGCTGAGTTTGCTGATTGACTGACTGACCCCATAGATACCCTCTTCCTAGTGATAGTCGCATAGAATAGCATGTAGTAGTAGTGAGCCTCTGTGGTGCTTGCTTGGCCATCTTCTCACTTTCTTTTGCCTGCTGTGTGTCTGCCATGCCTGCCTGCCTGCCTGCCTGCCTGCTTAAACTATCCTACTTTGTTCATCTGAACAAACTGAGTTTGAATGTCCTTCAGCATTGTGTGGAGACGTTGGAAGCAAGAAGCTGTTTCACTGGTTCACACACAAGCAGTAAGAGAGCATACATCTTTGCATCCATCCTGGAAGAAGTGGTGCACTGTATGTGAGCGAGGATGTAGCAACATGATGGAAACTGACGGAAGATGCCTGTGATGTTATGTTCTTGAGAGGCCTGCCTACCTGTGGATGTTAATTACCAGCCTAATGCGGCATCGTGCAGTGCCCCACGTATTCTCAGGGTGGATGTGTCTAGAAAACTAGGAATTTAAAAACATTAAACATGCTCTATTTGAAAATTATTGGCATTTGAGCTCAGTTTCTTTTTCTGCACTGACTTGCACTGTGGTTCATCTTTTGTTTTCTAACGGGCATATTGGCTGTCGTGCATGTCACATCTTTTCTTTCTCAGTCGAGTCTCTTTGTTGTTGCTATCCCCTGTTCATATTATGTGTATTGTGATTAGGACCATCCAACATTGGCCATTCCATCATGCATGGAAATTTCAGAGAAAAAAAATTACAAAAACAGTCAATATACAATCATGCATGCATTAAGAACTTAATCAACAGTCATACATATTGTTTACAGCATAACCATTGTAATGCATGAAAAAAAAAAATAAACCATTGCCATTGTGTTTTGTAACATGTATTACAACAATTTGAGATCTAATTTCTATCCCCCTCCATCCAGTAGTAGGACTAATAAGTGTCAGTCAGTGATCATAAATACATATAACACTGGTCAGTTGAAAGCCAGACTCTACTATATAGACCTTTTGATGATAACCACTAAATTGTGCCGACTTGTACAGCAACCTTGGGACTGGATGTACAGACCCATCTGTTTGTTGTATTGCTTTTTGTTGTATTGATTCTCCACTTGACAACTTATTTGCATAGTCTGTTGCCGAGTCTGAATTTCAGTTTACTGGTCCCATTTCATTCCATTTATTGTATCTTGGGGACACCATGGAAATTGGACATGAAGCAGCAAACAGAATATCGAAGTGAAACACACCCTCCTCAAATCTACATGATGGTAGCTACCAAAGAGACAATGTCTTAACTCAAAAATAATTAGCAAAATATGAATTGAAAATATGATTGTTTTTCAAAATTGTGTGGATTTCACTCAAAAATCTGAATGATGTTTCATTACTACAATTTTTATTGGTTTTAATTCTGTTAATCTTTTACAGTCATTTATTGTCTTCAGCCAGCCAGTAGTGAGGGGGTTCATGATCAGTCAGTCAGATAGTATTTTTTTTTACTTGTTGTTTTTGCATATTTTATTTGATAATTTATTGCTGCAGTTTTGTCAGTCATTGTTAATTATTTCAAATTTAAGATGAAATCTGTGTCTGATTTTGCAATATGTTACTAGGGTGGTTACAACAACAACAATCAGCATTGAATTCATGGCTGACTAATCTGCATCTGTCATAGAATGTCATGCTGCAATTTTTGGGATCATGAAAATAGGAAATCGTAGACACAATCCTATTTTGTTGGTTGGTCTATTAATACCAGCTATTATCTTGCCTCTAGGCACATCAATCAAAACTACTATACTATCACCACACTAATTAATTTGACATTTTTTTTCTCTCCCACATTCAATTTGCCAGGTTCACCAGGATCACCGCCAAACAAACCTAGGTCCTCACTACCACGTGGTGTTACAGAACATGATGTCAACATGTTCAAAAAAGCACAGGAAAAAGCTCTTGCGGTAATTATGCCACAGTATACGCTTGGTGTAAGTGACTAATTTTGAAACACCCCCCTTGTATGTATGTATGTCAACAAATATATAATTTTTGTGTGCATGTTCATGTTTTGGGTATTGTCTTTATCTAAATGCACGTTTGTTTTTCCTAACTGGCATGTCTAAAATGACTGTTATCCCATAATGCAGTGCATTCCAGGTTGATCGAATCATACTTACACCAAACTGATACTTGTGATGTATTGTCATCAGTGTACATTAGGTGTGCATAGAAATCTTGCTACCTGGAATGTTAGTAATTATAAAATCTTGGGAGGGGGGTTCCTGTTACATCTTATTTGGAAATAAATTATCATTCCTAAGTATTCCTAATGATGATGTAGCACAAATTATATGCACCTATTTTACACTGAGGCTGTACTATCCTATATTTTTTCAACATTGCAGTGAATGGTTCAATGCAAAAAAAAAAAATGATGGATACCATGAAGGCTTTACACGATGTACTGTTTACACTGTTAGCTCCATCATTGCTATCATATTTTAATAATTATGTTTGTCTTAAACCTTGTTATTCTGAAGCTACCCACGAATCTAAACATTTCTAAAAATGCCGATGGAAATTTTTGAATATTTTGAAGGGTGTTCAGGTTAGGCATCTTGGCATTCTTTCTGCTTTTTTGAGCCTTGATTAATGTCTGAATAGCCGATTGGTTTGATTTTTGTTGAGTTACGATTGCTTTCTTGTGATGTAACCTTAGTGACAGCTTTGTCACTAATCTGTAATTAGGCTCTTTTAAGGGGTTAGCATACGTTTAATGTGTTTTTTTTCAATATTTTTTTTTATTTTAAATTATTGATGGTTATGACAGTATCTATGGCTGTGCTTTTAGTCTAAACAAAAACTCCATTTTATAAGGCATATTTCGACGTTTTTCTATTTCAAAACATTGCCACGTGTGATTGTTTATAAACACCACCAACATAAGCACAACACTCGCATGAAAGTAATCCTAATTGACACTTGCTGAAAAATCCGATTTGCATATCAATACTAGAAAGTTTATGTAATTACGGTACCAATTTCGCCCAACCTTCCGCTTTTACACCCACAGCTTATTGCTTGATTTCCGATCGCGCGGTCTTGTCCGACCGGAAACCGACAGCATTTTAATCGCTCTTTTTTTTCGCTCGCTCGCTCGCTCATTGAAAACATTGACTGCTCACCAAAACACTGATCACACATGAGTAGTCGAAATGGTGGTTTTTCAAATCTAATAGTTGCATGACACTCAATCGTCAAAGCATGGATGTACTCGTACGTCCCTGGTCAAAGCAACTTAACTGGGACCTCTTGTTACGTGTTTTCGATGCTTGTTCTAAATGTAATATTTTATTTTAATGAGACAGTTACGTGAAAAGGGCATAGGTAACTTCTTTCGACAGAGCAGAGAAACGAGGAAAATGTTAATGATTAATTCCAAAAATAACGATACCAAAACCACGTCGGTCCACAGCGGTCGGTCTGGTATAATTTTACATTAAATTTTCAAAATTAAGTCACGATCAGTGAATGAGCTCGATCTATACGTGTACCGTAAAAGTGTTCCCACAAAAAATATTTTGACTAAAACGGCCACATGCTCTGAAAAAACAGAACAGAGCTTGACATAAATGAATAATTCAGAAAAAAACGTGTCAAATTTAGTTATAGCCATAAATATTTGGTGGCCAGACGATGAACTATTCGAAAATCAGGATTCACGCGGAAGTCCTTCAGGGCTGAAAATCATCGACTCTACTCTGGGTTACCTTATTTCACGACTAGCAAAGAAAAATGATTCGCCGTGGACTCAGCTTAGTTTTTCTTCTTTCTGAACTGACGTCAAATCCCCTCCGTTAATCAAAATATACCGATGTTTTTCAGTGAATAATTTTGAAGCCTGTCACAGAACAAAAAAACTAGGTGAATCGAAGCCGGAGATTGGACGGTACGACGACCCTTCAATTAGCGTCAAATATGCTCTGTTACAACATCATTGATTTGCTGAAAGTCACCTGATCGGAGCACGACCTGGGTCACAGAACCATATTTGTCCGTATTATCAACAGGATTTTGCGAGAGAACCACACCCACATTTTCAACCATTTTCAGCGCGGAAGTTGCCAATAAATGTCGAAAATAAATCTAGCGATTGCTAAAAATGGTTATTAATATATTCCCGATGCTCTTGGAATCTTTATTTTTTTTATTTCAAGGTAAGAAATGGCTAGTTCACAGTCCCTCTATAGATAGAGGATAGAGGGACTGTGGCTAGTTGAAGTTGTATCGACTTCAAGGCGGCTGTTTAACCGCGAACAACCAAGCTCTGTTGTAGTTTCGCGATGTAAAATGAAATATATATAATAATACTTGTTTAATTATTTGGGTTTTTAGCCCACAAATTACGGGACATGATCCCCATAAATTAGGGTCAATGTTTTGTCTCGGCTGCTTGTGATGAATGCCGTACGTCGGGACCGACGCCCGTCCTAAACTCAGTATGGAGAAACCAACGGGGATCGATTTCCCGAACAAATTATTGGGGCACGGTCGACAGACATTCCAAACAATGGAAATTATCAACGAAAGAGGAGATTTTCTAGATGTACTGTCATGACAAACATGTAAAATTAACAAATACACAAAGAAGTGTAATATTAGGTTTTATTTTAGGCTTAGATTAAATATCTTCTTTCACTCAGCCCATGCATGGAACTGCCATTTAGCTTCATGGTCATTCAGCTTGTTTTCGCCTTGAGGAAAACAACAATAATTATACAAACTGTAAACACATTGCGAAGACTCAATAATCGGGCAACAAAACTCAGACAACCATGTCGTACTTGTGATGAAATACATTTTGTATTTCACGTCAGAATAATGTTTAAAATAAAATATTCAATCCAAGCCAAATCGAAGTCAAAGGGTCAGATTGCGTGCATATAATTATAGGTAGTTAAAACGAAAAGTATTTGAATTTGTGTCGGCTGTTCAACATTTATAAAAACCGGTAAGACAACTATAAGACAATGTGAACCTCGGAAATTTTCTGCGAGCGAGCGGGTGATGATATTTCGGGGTTTTCGCGATCGAAAATAAAGCGGAAATTGTCCAGTCGAATTCAACAAGCGGTCACAAAAACGAGCGAAAAAAGGCGAAGTCATCGCACAACGGTTACTAAAAAAGAAACCGTCACGGTGTTCGCACGCTTGCTACTACGTGCCACCGGCTATCAGTTTTACAGGGAACAGTAATCAAAACAAACTTGAAAATATCTTGTGCACACGGCTTAAACCATTTTCTTTATTTGGAATAACTCCGCCTCCACACCATATTAGTAATATGCAAATCACTACGTCACTTTCGCGGGAAGTCATCACGTTGTCGGTTGGCACACGGTAGGGCTGTTCTGAGATTTCAAAACATATTTCATCCTGTCTTTAACGCGTATAACATTTAGCCCCGACATTAAAAGGCATTATTTAGTAGCTGGTCGCTAGGCAGACATGTTTCAATAATTATAACTCCATATTTTTCAAAATTTTTAGGCCTAGTTTGAGATTCATTGACCTTGGACGTTTTTTGCGTTTATCTTGAAATTGATTTCTACGCAGTTCTACAGATTCAGTACGCAATTTCTAACAAACGAAAGGTCAGATCGTCGCCATTTTTGGTCAACTTTACCGCTATATAGAGTACTGGAGGAATGTTCCTGGATTTTTTTCTGTCTGCCTTCGTTTTGATTTTTTGCTTATTTTTATATAGAGACATGTTGTTTTTACTCGGGTATTAACGTCCAAACATTTGAAATAAGGCTACATAAAAACAAATTATAGTTGCAAAAAAACGAAGAACATTGTACATGAAGCACCCTTCTATAATATTTACATAAAAAAATATATTCAGTCGTGCTGCAAATTAATTATTAATTGCGTCATTAACCGTTTTACTCTATTTTCGCGTATTCTTGTGATCACGTGACTTGGTATTTGCATAATTTAAAAAAATTGCCATATTTCCAAAGTTTGAAACAAGATCTTTATTATGGTATATAACATGTATGGGTAAAATGTATGTTTCAATCTGTAAATTGAGGCCAAAAAAATGAACCAGCGAATGTATGCTAACCCCTTAAGTAATACATATTAAGTTTTGGGAATTAGTTTGAATTTCAGTAAAATCCTAAATTAAGGTAGTTTGCAGGGCTAAAAAAATAAGATGAAAATTTTATCAGAATGTTTTGTTTTAAAATTACTAATTATATATTTGGATATATTCCATATCTTTTGAATGTTTTTATTGTGTACAAATCATGGTATTTGAGAAAATCATGTGACAAAATGCTAAAAACATTGCATTTGCATGTTTTTTAGCAATTTTTAATTTACTCAAAAAGAAGTCCTGTGACCATAAGTAACAACATGAAATAAAAGCACAGTGTGAAAATCTGAATATCCACTATCTAAAAGATGCTGATTTGGGCAATACCCCCCAATTGGCACACAATCTAACATGATTTTTCCATTTTGGTTTAATATCCACTGATTAGGACACAATTGCATAATGAAACACTGTTGTAAAAAGTAGTCAGAGTGTAATGTGTAACTAGAAATAAAATTTACATCCACTTCAAAGAGATTAAGGTAGAGCCTTACTCATAATATTGAGAAAATTCATCACAACTCGCATGACAATATTCATTGGTTTGTTATGTACAGTCATGAAGCTAATGTCCCATGGCACAATGATATAGCATTATTTTATGTGTTACAGCTGTGTTTTTTTTGAGAAACTTTTTTTTAGAACTTTTCCATGTAAAATAGTGTTATATAATATACGACATGATATCTCTGCCATACAAACCCATGGTAAAAGCATTATTATCCTGCCAAAATAACAACTATCTGCTAGAATACAACCCTTATTTTCTCAAAAATTAGGGCTGTTGACCCTCAACTTTTTAGCTCCGCTGTCATCGAAGATGACCGAGCGGAGCTCATGTTCGACTGGACCTGTTTGTCATCTGTAAACCTTTTATTCAAGCAACTTCTTCTCTCAAACCCCAAGCTAGATCACCTTGCTATTTATAGCACAGCTACCTGGGGTGGTCCTCTGTCAGAATTGTTAATTTCATGACATCACATCCAAATCTATTTTTAGAGAATATTTTTGTCATTTTTGGTCAAAAATGATTTTTTCAACAACTGCTTGTCAGATTGCATTGGCGTTTCGCATGAATGTCTTGACATGGACTCGACTCTGACTTATTAATTTCATGAGATCATATGCAAATATCTATTTTTAGGAAATATTTTTTGTTTTTTTGCTAATTTTTACATATTTTTGACTTCTCCAAAAAGCACCTGCCAAATTGCTTTGAAATTCATAATGTTGACACATGGACAGGTCAGGTCCTCTTTCAAATTTGTTCATTTGGTGAAAATATCTCCATTTCTGCCTTCCGTGTGTGAAGCACACAATGGGAGTTTTTGCAGTTAGCCTGTCTGAAACGTGGTACATAGATGTCATAGAACAATGCACAGACCTGATAAGTATTGGATTAATACTTGTGCATATTGATTACCTAATTTGTATAATTAGTACATTTTCAGCTTTTCTGCTGTTTCAAGTACTAATCTTAACATTTCAACTTGGTACATAGATGCTCCACGACTATTCACAGACCTGATTAGTTTTGAGTTAAAAATCTATACTTCTTCATAACCTAATTTGCATATTTATTAGCATATTTTAGGTCATTGTCCGAATCGCACAGTCCCGTGTCTTCGACCCATAGGCCTCTACACGATACCGTACGGTATCGCATAGGCTAATTGCGTATCTTAAGCAGCAAGATCTGATTGGGCACGCCTCGAAACAAGGCGCCAGTCAGCTTGAACATACCAAATTATAAAACAAAATTCCACTTCCTGTTTTTGTCGCTATGAAGACATCCTTTCCACATTGCCTGTACCTGATGAGGCTTGAGGGCACTAACTCCGAAAACTTTCGCGATTTTATCATCACAAATATCACAATTCATGGGCGCCGTCATTTTGTTTAAAATGAAACGCCAAAGAGGGGTTTGTAACACGCAAACTGATTGGACAATGATTAGCCGCAACTGACTACTCTGGGCGCTGTTAGAATACGCATATTTGATGGCGTTCAGCCAAGGTCTGTTTAGAGGCTTGGCCGAATAAACTTAGATCTTGGCTAGCAAAGATGATTTTGATGATTTTCATTTTGTTTCTCATGTACTATTCAACAGATTTTGATGTAATGTGGTACATAGATGCCCTGGGATAATGCGCAATCCTGACTAGTTTGGGGTTGAAATCAATGTGATATCAGTGCTGTTGCTGATAGGGTCATGCTATAATTTTGTCTGACAAGATACATGACCAAATATCAAGTCATTATTTCATTAAATATTTATAATTGTTAACTTGGAACCCCCCTTGATTTTAAATGCTGTATTTGCTCTAATAGAAGCACATGTGCCAACTTCATGCCTTAAGCAACAGTTCTCTCTTTGATTATGAAAGTTATGATTTTTTTTGTGAATATTATTTTTGATTTGTCCCCACTGGATTCTGCCGTAAATTCGCCCATTCAAAAAATCGTCCTAGGAGGTTTCATGGCTGGTTGGCCCTTATTTGGGGTTCAAATTTTCAAAAAATTATCATCAAATATTCTTAGGGGGCTTATATTTTCATTAAAAAATCCACCTACATCGACTTTCAACACCGGCAGTTAGACCATGCACCCAAAACGAAAGAAACTAAAATTGTATACATTTTTTTCTAGCTGGATTAATAAGTAGACCGCGCATCATTTTTCAAAAAATCACATTAACGAACCTTGTGCGCCAAATACAATTATTTTGTTTCATTTTATTAGTAACGAAAGTATATTCTAAAAGAAGTTTCAAATAACAACAAACACAACTGCATTGCTTAGTAGCGGATGATCGTGGTAGCGCAATCCGGTCATGCTGCGTTTTACAATTGTTGATTATTACCTAGTAATGATTATGACGTGCAAAAGATAAATTCGTTGAATTGTTATGAAATGCAAATAAATTTCAACTTATTTCATCGTAAGCGAATGATTTCGATCGCATTTTCAACGCTCGATGCTGTAGAAATGAATATCCGCCATGTTTTGATAATTAACCAATGAAAACGATGGATGGTGCCAACGTGTACAAATTACCAAAATACATTTAAATATGTTAATGTTATTGAACCCAGCATGGAAGAGATTTGCTGTTGTTGTACGATCTTTTGGCTTGGATTTTAATGGGAAAGCGGCATTTGTTTTTAGTCCCCGTTCGAACGAAGTCCGAAAACGGGGACTTATAATTCGGTCTCCGTCCGTGCGTCTGTGCGTCCGTCCAGAGCCATATCTCAGAATCCCTTGGACCGATTCCGTTCATTCTTTGCATTTGCCTAGTACTTTATGTGGGACATATGCACATGAAGTGTTTTAGCGATTGGATTCAACATGGCCGACTGGCAGCCATCTTGTTTTTTGAAAATGTTGTATTTTGGACATGCTTTGTCAGTTTTCATTCAAACTTGGTACATAGATTATTACATGTTAGGATACATGTCCATGACGATTTATTTCACAATTGGATCAAAGATGGCTGACTGGCAGCCATCTTGTTTTTTGAAAATGTCAGTTTTCATTCAAATTTAGTACATAGATCATACATGTTAGGATACATGTCCCCGACCGTCCATGAGTTCCTGAGTCTGTCCGTCCGTCTGTCAGTCTGTCCAGAGTCGTATTTCAGAATCCTGTGGACCGATTCCGTTCATTCTTTGCATGTGCCTAGTACCTTATGTGGTGCATATGCACATGCAGTGCTTTAACGATTCGATTCAAAATGGCCGACTCGCAGCCATCTTGTTTTTTGAAAATGCAAAAATAACGGCTGTTTATTTTTGGCCATATTACTACTACGCGGAACACGTGTTTTGATGTAAATAAACAATCTGTTGTATACGCCACTTGGAACTCAAGTTTCAAGGACACGCTCGCGACAACCCCTCCGCTTTAATATGATGAGCTCAAAGAGAACTTTCAAAAATTTAACAGGGACTGTGTCATTTTCAATGACTTGTTAAATAAAAAAAATAGTTGTTTTCAAAAGATAAACTGAGCATTTGAAGAATAATTTAACATTATTTACAGCTATAACTCATTGTTGAAACTAAGCTAATCCATTCACGCTAGTCGCAATAAACATCAATACTCTTGAATAGGCGTCAACGAATACGGCGAAACTTTTAGGCATCAGAAAAGATTAAAATAACACCTTAAAAAACTGCCGAAAAATCGCCCTGGGCGGTTTCTTGGTCCCAATTTAGTTTTTTAAAAACCCGAACTCCCTGGGCGAATTTACTGCAGAATCCAGTATATGGGCTATGTATAATACATGGACTTTAAAGGACAAGTGTATTACATAACACTTCTGAACTACCAGGTCAAAGTCATTTCAATGTTTATATGTTTTGCTGCTATTAGACAAATGTAACAGTTGGAAGGTAGTCTTTTTCAGTACACATTGTGTTGGGTTCTGAACTACCTGGGTCAATGTTTTCCATGGTATTTTTCAGCATACATTTTGTTGGGTTCTGAACTACCTGGGCCAATGTTTTTAAAAAAAATGTTGAATTTCAGGTCAAGGTCATTCCAATGTTTATGTTTGCTGCTATTAGACACCTGCGTTGAAGTTGAGTTCAAGGTCACCCCCCCTTTTCAGGATTGGTTCAAGGTCTATACAAGGTCACATGTTCGAAAGAGCTCTGTTGTAATTGTTAACTGTGGATTTGAAGCGTAGGGTTGAATGATGTTTCAGCGGTACTTTTTCAGTTGCAAGGTCGCTTGTTTAAGTCAATATCCTTATATTGCCTTCAATTAAATTCAAAAATTTATTGAATATATTTGGGTATTTTCATTTCTAAGTAGGCTTCTACCTTAAGTTCTCTTCCATGCAAATTCTGAAGAAGTATAAACTGATCCATATTTGTCAAGTATTATTTATTTCAAAAATAGAGGTTAACCTAATGGAACAGACAAATTGATGGAGCTTTACAGTATTTAAACAAACTGGTCTGCCTATGCACCCAATTTGGGCGCATTTACTGACAGTTTTCATTTTGGTCTTCATATAAAACATTGATTACATTTTTTGAAAATATCACACTGCAATGGGAACTCAAATATGATTTGGTATCTATGTTACACCATTAGAACACTGTCCTTTATTATGAATGCATGCTAAAATGGCTGTTATATGCTATACATCTTAGGGTGCAATAATCTAAACAGCATCTAATATCAGTACTGCACCATGCTTGCTATGGGTTGCTGCCATTTGTAGTGATATCTTAGCTATTGGAACAATGTATTTATTATTTAATGTTACTTTTATAGCAGTCAGGTGCTCCAGTCACCCAGCCGCTTGAACCACAGGGAAGGTCCCCAGCTGCAATCGAATTTGGTCGCTATGAAATCCAGACGTGGTACTCATCGCCATATCCTCAAGAGTATGCAAGGTAATTCTTTTCTCCAATTATGAACGTCTAAATTGTTTTGGAGATGTAAAAATGTTAAATGCATTGTGGGTAAGTCTAATCAAAACTGGAGTTTTTCGTGACTTCTATTTGTGCAAAAATATTTGTTGACTGCTAGGCTACTAATCTATGAAGATGCATGTCTATTCAAAAAACTAATAATAACAAAGCATAATATTTATTTTCATTGTTTGAGTCGTCTGTATTCATTTTATTTTCAGATTACCCAAGTTATTCTTGTGTGAATTCTGTTTAAAATATATGAAAAGTAGGAGTATTTTAAAAAGACACATGGTATGTACTACTTGATATTTTCAGTTCTGTGCTTTAAGGGAAAATAGTTTTAGGGTATGGTATTGGCTTGTGACCATTTAATCTAACAGTAATTTCACGTTGAATCCATTTGTTTAATTACTGTTCTGTCTCTATCCACAGGAAAAATGTGGCTTATATCATCCTCCAGCAAATGAAATTTACCGACGAGGCGAAGTCTCTGTATTTGAAGTGGATGGAAATGTAAACAAAATATACTGTCAGAATCTATGTCTACTTGCCAAGTTATTTCTAGACCACAAAACTCTTTACTACGATGTGGAACCGTTCTTATTCTATGTACTTACAGTCAATGATAGTAAGGGATGTCATCTCGTGGGATACTTTTCCAAGGTAAGGGTCAGTAAAATTTTATTTATTATCTACATTCACAGTGCATGAGTAGTCACTTAGTTTTCACTCTTACATTACAAGCCTACTTGCCCACAAAACTGTCCCTGCTTTTGCTTCGGTCACGAATCTCACCTAATTTTTGCTGAGCAGGCCCAACAAATGTGCTATTCTAAGTTGAACTGCGAGATCATTCCTAAAGTTTTATTGTCGTTAGACTATTATGTGAAATATTTGATGATAGGAATTTGAACAAATTGTGGGATGTCCTAATGGTAGCGATCGTTTGCAAATTGTCTGCCCCAATACTTCTGAGACTTGCTGTAAATAACGGGGACTGTGACATTCACGTCTTGTTTAATTTTTAGTTACAAGTGATATTTTCGACTTCTTGTTGAAAAACGAGAGGGCGCTTTCCAATCTGGATGTAACACTTTTTTACCCGAGATGAGGCATTTGTTTTAATACTAAAATATCTGAATTACTTAAAATAAAGCTGAAAATTATGTCCTTTAAAGTAGAGATGCAATTTAATTAGCACATCAAGATGACCTTTCTTGTCCACAAAACTATATATTTTCGGAAAGCTTATTGTATGAATTTTAACATTTTTTTAGTATTTTTTTTTTATGGGCACTGTAATTTGTAATATGCACAAAAAAAATTAGCTTCTAAACCATGCTTCTGTTTCCTGTCAAAATTGGTTTTTGGGTACATCTGTTTACTATGAAGAAAGTGCTGTCTTGAAAACTGTCAATTTACCAGTTGTCAATTTTGCAGGGCAGCAGCTCAAATTTCACTACTTCAAATTTATGCATAAATTAACACCCTGGCTAGTTGTCTGCATGATTGTTGTAATACTGTTCAAAACAGATCTCTCAACCCCATTTGACACACACTATTACAGTATACACTAGTGTACACAGTATCCAAACCAGTGTTCTCCCCAGGCCTCTGAAGCGACACGGTACCGTGACGCTTGGACACTCGGTCGTGATGCTTGCCCTTTGTCCGTGACGCTTGATCACTCAGCCGTGATGCTTATATTTTTGTTTACAAGTGTCAGTCTCGTCTTGCACGTATTTAAAACAATAACATGTATTGATCGATTTAGGTAATCCCGCTTTTGTTAGCCATACAAAGACAGTGATAAAAACGGAAGTCTGCAATATGTTGCGAAGTCTTTCAAAGGTGCAGAGCCTCCAAATCAAAAAAAAAATAACTCGAATAGCAATAATTTGCCCATTGCACGCAACGGCAACAATGTGACAAAACAAGTCACGGCGTACGTCGGGAAGATCAACCCCGATTTGCTGCACTCTGATTTGTTATCACTCAATCGCTGGTGACATTATTTACTCCAAAATTAAAAAAAGAACAAGTGAAATTAAGTCGCATTGGAAAGAAAAGTATGAATAATTCAACAGCAGACGAGACAGGATGAGACAAAACAAACTCTGACCTCTGGAAATACCCCATTCATAGGGTACCTTAGTACAGAAAAACGCCGCCCTAAGGCGACATAATGCACGTTGCAACATTGTGACCGATGCATGCTGGGCTATCAGGGGTTCTGATCGAGGTAACAAAGATGGCGGCGCAGAATGCATGATTTTCCGCGATGTTTAAAAACAACATCTCGTTGGCAATTTAGATGTAATGCTTATGATAATCATCAATGAATCGTTTTAATAAACAATTTGTGTATTTCACACCAAAAAGTCAGATACCGATGATCGCAATAGCAGCGGTGAATACCCGTCCTACGCAATGCCGTCAGCTGACAATGTTACGGTGATCGTAGCGTTGTACTCACAAGGTATATTGCAATGAAAAATCGCCGAACTGCCATTGTAGAATTTTTTTTTAATTATTGATTTATTAATTTCAACATATTTCGATATCTTGCCGACTTTATATATTTAACCAAAAAATGTTTTCCCCGACGTTTATATGAACCGACAGTGACATGGGCACTAAAACTTATACACAATGATGAACCAGTTACATCCATGGATAACAGTATATTCACTGACTGGCTATAACACAAGTTTTTCAATTTTTTTTTCCTTTTTATGATGTTCCATTTCAAACTTTATTTGACTTGATACAAAAACAAAAAATACAATGCAGTAAAACGATATAAAATTTATCAGATATAAAAATATCTTGTCTTTAATTAATTGTAGATTGACAATATTTGTTGGGAAAAACTGATTATTATGCAAATAAAAATTATGCAAATTAGATGCATTGTTATGCAAATTGGCCGTGATGCTTGACATGAAGTCTGGGGAGAACACTGATCCAAACACTTTATTAAAAATAAAAAATGTTGATTTTAAATTGTATTATGTAAACTAAAATCATTTCACAAAAATCGATCATTGCACAATAATGAGTAGTATGAAAATTAAATATTTGAAGATTTGTACAGTAAAGTTCATGTTCAGCAGCAGTTTTAGTCTCATTTCCTACTAAAGAAATCACTCAGCTTGCTTTGCTTAGCTATTCTGAATTTGTATGTTTCTTTTAATATCTATTGTCTGGTAATTGTTCTAATAAATTGGAGTGTCTCTGGGCTATAGCAAATTCTTCCAAGGAGAAGGAAGGGACAGTTAGCAGTGCTTTATTGATCCCTACAACGTTACGTATATGAAAAGAACACGTATCTATTGTAGTGATGGATCTCCTTCCAGTTACGTAACAACTTGAAAGTTTCTTCCCCAATCACAATTCCCTTAACATTTTGTTCATTTTTTTTAGCTCCGCTGTCGACTTTGTCGAGCGGAGCTTATCATATGAGTGATTGTCCGTCGTCCGTGTCAATGTTTTACTTTTTCGACTTCTTCTTGAAAACTACAAGCCTGAATGCTTTGATACTTAGTGTGTATGTACCTGGGGTAGACCTCTCTCAGATTTGTTCATTTCGTGATGATATCTTAAATTTCTTAATTTTGGTGAATATTTTTGTCATTTTTGGTAAAAAGTGATATTTTCAACTTCTTGTTAAAAACCAAAAGTTCAGTTGCTTTGATATTACATATATAGGTACTACATGTTGACCTCTCTCAGATTTGTTCATTTCGTGGTGATATCTTCAATTATCTAATTTTGATGAATATTTATGTAATTTTTGGTAAAAAGTGATATTTTTGAATTATTGTTGAAAATTGCTATACATACTTATACATATTGTTCATTTTCTAATGATATCTTCAGTTCTTTAATTGAAATGTGCCTTGCTAACAGCAGAGCTATCTCACCCGAGAGGCTGCTTGTTTCAAAAATCTTTTTGACCTACCTCACTTACGAAATGGGTGATCCCTAATTAAAACATTACTTTGCGCAATCGAAATTTGTGTGACTTCCATGTTTTTGTACTGATGCAACAATAGAAACATGTGAAATATGCCCTGGCGACTTTGGCCAGTGAACTGAGGTCAATTTAACATCATTGTTAAAAGCATCTATTGTTAAATGTACCGAGGCAGTAGCAACCGAGAAAACAAAATAGTTGAATGAATTTAGTTGGACTATGAGACGATACTGCACACACATTCCCTCAGTGATCGATAGGAAGTAAAGGAAGCGACTATACTTTTTGACTCAAGTTATAACCCCGGAAGAACAAGAACGCACATGTGCAAGGCTAATTAGCATAATTTATTTGGATGGATAAACAACAGGCATGGCCGTTGCGTTGATTTTTTTTTCCTTTTTGCTATCAGTTCCAGTTACATGCGTATTTATCGATATTTATAGGAGTTCAAAATGAATAAATATCAATACTAAATAACAAGTGAGTTGTTATGATTTACAGTCGATATTCCGATTCACCCCAGCCACATGCATAGGGACTGTGACTTTGCAGGTCGTCATCGTTGTGGTGGTTGCTCGATTCAGTCATTGAACACAATTGTAAGTTATTCCCATGGTATACATATTTCAACAAAACATTAATGACATCATGTTTTTATCAGGACACTTGCAAATTCTTAATTATGTTTTTGGCGTTCCAAAGCCATCAGTAGGTTGTGCTTGCCGTGGTAAACTGAATTATAAACAAGAATAAAACACAATTGCCGAAGCCATCGGTTGAATGAAAGGTGTGAAAACGTGCTAACTTTGTCCTTTGTGAGCTTATTAGTTGTCTGAGATGGAAGGCAGTAGTCTGCAAGACATCCGGGAACTATGTCCGTTATATGCAGTTCAACTGATCACTGCGGCCGCTGAAGCGTGGCCATTGGCCGCGTTAGGCAGGTGGCCGCTATAAACAGGGTACTTGACATGTAAAATTCTTAGGGTCTGTTCGGTTGCGACCGCTATAGGCAGGTGGCCTCTGTATCCAGGTGGCCGTTAACACAGGTTTGACTGTATTTACATCAATCAAGGACATTCGGTAGATTGCTTTCCCACTGTTGTTTCAATCCCAAAACCTGTTTGTATTCAAAATTAATTATGACAATGCATATGCATATTGAAACAAACTATGATAAAGGGAATAATATTATATAACAAAGGGAAAGGTCACCAGAGTTCAACTATGTTCAACGAAATATAGGAACATCACAGAGAAATATTCAAGTTCTAAAATTATGTATACTGTAAAACAATTCAATGTTTGACACTACAAGTTCCTTGCTGGAGTGAGTTCCAAGTGTGATTTTATTGCATTCAAAATTGTTCTATTTCAAACTGTGCATGCTTACACACAGTGATTTCTTGAAATGCATACTAATTAGGTAACTTGTCACTTGTAAAAGTTATTGAAAACATTTTGAGCGATAGTACTAGAGGGACATATCAACGACCTTCTGCATTCTCTATGAATTTCATGACTTTCTATGATCACATTAAAGAAAAAAAACTGTGGTTACTTTCAGCAGTTTGCTAGAGTCTAATCAAAAACGTGTCTCAAAAAAAACAAAACACTTTTACATTAGTTTTTCGATTATTTTTCCAGTTTTTAATGATAGAATCAGTCAATTTATATCGACCATAATGACTATAGGAAAGCATTTTAGCACAGTTTTACTGAAAAGACCAGTTTTTCATTGGTCATGAATATTAGTTTATGCAAATGAGACGATCGTTTAAACCTTGGGATTAATGTGCACAGGATTAGTTTTGAGTTCTTGTCTGTGCATATTAAGTAGCTAATTTGTATATTAATTATTTCAGCCTAGCCTGTATAAGCAAAATCTCAAAAATTTCTCAGATTTTGATCAAATTTGGTACATAGGCACCCTGGGGCAATAAGCAGACATGGTTAGTATTGGAGCCATGACTGCAAATCAAGTAGCTAATTTGTGTATTGTCTCATTTCAGCTTGTGTGAACAAACCTCTTATGCCATTGCTCCTTCACTGACTGTTTTCATTTTTATTTTCTAAGTATTTTTAATAAAACAACAATGATTAACTGAAGACGCATTCTTGACCAATCAGAATGATGTATTTAGGCAAATGGAAATGTTGATATAATATAATTAATATTTATCATTCTATTTGTAGTATTATTTGAGAAACAAGTTGGCTAGTACTTTTCTTGCGTAATCTTACTTAGATATGTTGCCGTTTTTGGGAACTTTTATACAATTAATGTTGTGTTATTCTCTAAGGGGCATTGAGATTAATACAGAACATTTATTTTTTTATGTAATCATGATCATTGTTCTTGTCCATTTTTGGTCAGAATTGTTCATACCTAAATTTAGTATTTTATAGAATTTTTATGTTTAAATATTTCACAAGATTTCAGTAAAGCTTTAGGAATGATCTCAGAGTGTAACCTACTGAGCAGCGTTAGTAGTAATAGTTTATTTTAATAAAACAAAAATAGTTCCCCATCATTTGACATCTTTGTGTAAAGGTCAATCTGGTGTGTACATATGTTTATGTCTGTTCCACAGATTTCTCAACAACCGCACATGAAATTCCAGTGAAACTTGGTGTGTTCAAACCCGTTTATAATAATTACCTAAGTTGTATTACTTAATTTTCAGTATATCTGGTTATATTATAGAACCACTTCTAAGATTTCATTGAACTTCGTACCTGTGGTTGTGTTGAGGATAACATTGTTTGGATCGTGTTTTTTTTTTATCAATTTGCATAACACTAATACCCAATTTTTAGATTTTTCTCTGTAAATATCTTGTATCATTTGATAAAATTCATTACAGGCTTGCAGGTGCTACAATTTGCTAATTTCTAAAAATCAATTTTGTGTGTGTGTACATATATGAAAAATAATATACTAATTTGCATAATAATAAGGTACATAGTCCGGTTGCTAATGTGCAGGTTCTTAGCATGTTGAAAGTATACACAAATAAATGAACTTGATAATTACCTAATTGTTTTGAGTTTATTATGTATCTGAACTATATCTCAAGTTGAAATTCTACTTTGTCAAAACAACACTTCATTTCATACAGTACTTCATACTTCATTTCATACAGAATACTTACAGTATGAAATGTTTAAATTTATTTAATAAGCTTATTTTGATTATCAATGTTGTGCTTTCAATCTTTGCCCCTAATATCCATCAGCAAAAAAGTTCTTAGATTCTTTTTCTTCTTCTAAGCTTTCTATTGGGTAGATTTGATTTTGTCTGTAAATGAGGTCATGCCAGTTGTTAATATATATATAAAATTCTACAATAGATGCCATTTACCAGTATAAAATGATGTGAACCATGTGCTTTGGGATTACACCTTTCATTGTGTGTGACAGCTGCTGCTTGCATATGGTGTCATTCTGTTGATGTATGTTGTTGTGATATAATAGATACCGTAACAGAACAGGCATTCAACTGAAAAACATTATAACCTGTGACTGAATAAAGTTTTGTTCATTCTTTGTATCCCCACCGTTTTTGAATTGTGATGTTTCAACAAATCAAAATTAAGATTGGTCTGTACATTACAATTTGTAATTTGTATTTAATAATGTAAGTTTATTAGTCATTATTGAGATGCGTTCAGAATACAGGCTAGTACAGACTAGGATTAAAGCTATAATTATGCACATTGCATTTATACTTGTGCATTAGAGGAACCAAAAGTCATTTTAACTTTAATTTCTTAGTACAATAACCAGGAAGGTGTACATTTTAGCTTCATGGTTATACAATAACAATATGAATCCAGAAAGGTGCAGTAATAGTACCTTAAAGCCCCCTTGCCCGTAACTCAATCCTAATCCTCCCCTCAATTGTATATGTCCTCCTCGTATAGTTATCTAGCGGTGCATATATAATTAAATTGGGGTTAGAGTGTTTGGATTATGGGTGGGGGCTTTAAGAAACTTTACCGAAAGTGTAAGTTACATTTTTTTTTTTTTTGAGATGTGCTCACCTTTGCTTGCCATACCAGAAATGACACATGGTGCATATAATAACAAATATTTTAAAGAGATACAGTATATAATGGTACTCTGTGCTTCGTCCAAAAAACAAGAAGTATATTGAATAACTTGATCATATAAAGTATTAAAATCTGGTATTATTGTGTTTTATAGGAGAAGCACTGCCAACAGAGGTATAATGTTTCGTGCATTATGACACTGCCACCTTATCAGAGACGAGGCTTTGGAAGGTTCCTCATAGATTTCAGTAAGTTTTCACATTTCAAAGCAAGTAGTGAGTGATGAAGCCACAACAAACAGACAAAGTATTGCTTTGATAGTGAAAATGTTTTATATAGTTTTGTCTGGCAAATGTTTGTAGCTCAAATTAATACTATTTATTTATACCCCTTTTCAATGGCATGCTTTAAACTTTTGTCGCACTACCTGTACACTAATGCTGATTACTGTTTTTTATTAGTGCCCAGGTTTTTAAAAATGTATCCATTCATATACACATGACATGTATGTAGTCATACAATACAACAATCATTATGTTCATTGTGTGTCTTGATTTGATCTTAAAACATTCTTGTACTATTTGGTCTCAATTTTCTTTCTCTTTGTAGTGTTAAATTGTCTCATTTCATCATTAAGGCTAGGCCAAACAAATTTTCTTGTAATTCATTAAAATTTTTTACAGTTCAGGGTTCATACAAATTTAACATTTTGTACAGGTTCATGATGATGATAGCTTGAGTATGAATTATTGTTAAAATTTGAGTCTATGTATGACTTCTTTATATTGATCAAAGACAGAAGCGTCTATGGCTTTGTAATTGATGTTCAATGCATTGCTTGGTTTGTGTTACAGGTTATCTGCTATCAAGAAGGGAAGGTCAACCAGGGTCTCCAGAGAAACCATTATCTGATTTGGGGAGAGTCAGTTACGGTGCATACTGGAGGAGTGTAATATTAGAGTATCTACATAGAAATCAGAATACAGTCATCACCATAAAAGGTACCTACTATCCACTGGTCCTAACATAATCCATGTAATACCAAACTGTTTCCAAACATTTATTAGTGTATGCATACGCATTGTGCATGTATCTGTAACATGCCTGCACTGATTATGTTCAAGCTTCACACATTTGTTTCACAATCAAGTCAAGATGGTCAACTAGCAGCATGTTCTTTGACAGTATTTATGTCATTTCCTATTCACAGCAATTAGTCGAGCCACAGGTATGTGTCCACATGATATAGCAGCAACATTACAAAGTCTTAATATGGTAGCAAGAATAAATGAGAAGTAAGTATTACTACTTCATGAAATAATACTGAGATGTACTGCTCGTAAGAAATTTTGTAATGTTCTATAAATAAATAATTCAGTACAAATTTATGAGATCTATCTACAAGTATATAAGTGCTTTGTGGAAAGTTCTGCTATTATGTTAAATTTTCAGCCAACTATTTGTGTGACTTGTATTATTTTTATCAAATTACTGTGCTATATTTCCTTACCAGGTCGCATTCACAAGTTCACTTATTTGTGTCTGGCAACTTTCCTGTTTTGGTGTGATTTCAAATGTTTTTACACACTGCACAAGCTAATTTGTATTTACAATTCTGTGGTTCCTTTGTCAGGGTGGTGTTAAGCATACGTAGGAGTGTAATCAATGAACATATGGCTAAATTAAAGAAATGGAAAGAAAGAAGAATAGATTTAGATTCAGAAAGTTTGAGATGGTCGCCTATAGTTAGTGGTACAGCTATCATTGAAGAAGAAAAAGAAGCTGAGAGAGAGGTAACTTCCTCATTCCATCTATTAATTGCATGATGTAGGTGGGTGAATTGTAAGAAGAAAAAAATAGGAAGGTTGTTGAAAAATTAAAATTATATTTTTTGAGTGGTTTAATTCTATTTAGTCCATGGTGCCATGATTGTAGAAATAGTTATAAATTTTTGGGCTAAAACTAACATACTTTTATTAACAGGTTGAAAAGATGGGAGCATTAGTCGATGGTTTGGCAGAAGACAGGCATGCTAATGATGAGCCAAAAGTAGTAAAAAATAAAACCAAGGATGTTTTAGAAGACATCAATGATGGATCTCAAGCAAAGGCAAGTAGTGCCATCTGATGGAAATGTAAAAATCTATAGAGAACATCAACTGTTCTTACTATTCACAAAATAAAACCACGTACATTTTTTTTATTTTCCCCAAAATTTTGATCAATACCTGTAGAAAATAACAAAAAAGAAAAACATGAAAATATGCAAAATTGTGGAGCACAAAAGTATAATTTGATTGTCTTTCTCACTCTGACATTCTCTACTCAGTATATGAATGTTGCATGTTCCATTTTCTCTCATAATCGTTTCCAGTGTTTCTTTGACCATGGTATTCAAGCATTTCATTTAATGTTATTGAAATGAAAAAATTCTTACACTTTTATGCAAGGTGGCAAGTTATCAATGGGCCAGCACTGTGGGGTTTAGTCCTAACTCGGATACATATATATTATAGGCATTTCCACACAAGAAACGTGGCCGTAAAAGGAGGCGGCGGGCAACTGGTTGGGGACATGATACGAAGCGACCCAAAAAACCCAAATCGAAAGTAAAGTCATTACTCCCAGTAGTGTCACTTCCTGAGAAAGAAAACCAAGCTATGATTGACACTGGTAAGTTTAATTGCCATATACACAATTGACGACAGAATTTGCAGTGAGTCTGGAGAAATACACAAGTTGATAGTTCAGACAAATTCTGGATATGCATTCCTAGATCGATTACATTCCAACTTGAATACATACATCATTGTTTACTGCCATGTCTCAATCATAGGAATTACTGTTCTAAGCTGTTAACTACAGTTAACTACAGTTAACATACTCGCAGCAGAAAACAAAGTAGCTTCATTGTTGAGCATGAATGACAAACATTAATACATGTACAAGAAATGGTCTCACTATTTTCTTTTTGTTTGTAATAATTTCTGATTTGCTCATCTTAGAACTCTTCATTGCTCAGTAAGTCGTTGTGTTATTGAAACTTGAAGGTACCATGATAAATTGAAGTCTTTCTGTAATACAGGAAAGTGTACTTTTAGCTCGGCTGTCAACTTTGTCGAGCGGAGCTTATCATATGAATGATTGTCTGGCATCAGTCATCTGCATCAACTTTTTACTTTTTCGACTTCTTCTTGACAACTACAAGCCTGATTGCCTTGATACTTGGTGTTTATGTACCTTGGGTAGACCTCACTTAGATATTTCCATTTCATGATGGTATATTTTAATTTTAGATTTTGGTGAATTTTTTCGTCATTTTGAATTTACACATATGTGTACTACAGGTGGACCTCTCTCAATTTGTTCATTTTGTGTTGATATCTTCAAGTTTCTATTTGAAATGTGCATTGCTAAACAGCGGAGCTGCTTGTTGTTTGTTTACTGAAAACTTTATATTCTATTTATTTTGTTTGTTCTTTTTAGTTTGTGAGAACGGTCCAGAATTGGTACATGCCAAGGTTGAAAATAAGGAGGAGCCTCCAGAAAAGAAAAGTAAACAAGAAGACAAAGAAATTGAAGATCTTGTAAGTGAGGAAAAAGAAATTGCTGAAATGGTTGAAGATGACAAGAAAGCAAATAGTGCAGATTCTGTCAATAAAACTGATGATGATGAGGAGGAGGATGATGATGTTGATGAAGATGAAGATGATGTTGATTCAGAGGTGCCAAAAAACGACAAGCCCATGACCCCTGTCAAACGTAAACGTGGGTGGCCAAAGGGGGTCAAACGGGGCTCCTTTTTCAGGCGGCCATCCAAAAAACAGGGTCGCCCACCCAAACGTAGAATCCATATAAATGATGATGATGGGAAAGTAAACAGCACTCAGGAAGATTCTGTCAAGAAACCAAAACAGGATAATATGGATGAGGATGAGTTGTCTCTTGAAGCTTCTGATACAGAAGAGAAAAATGATGTTGAAAATAAAGATATTGATGGCCAGGATAAAGATACAGATGACAGCAAAGATGAAGAAAGGAAACAGGAGGAGAGTGTTAATAATCATGTTGATAGTGATTGTAATGAAAACAGCAATTGTGAGGAGGAAAAGGAGGAGTTGTCTGAAACGATAGGCAGCAATGACTGTGACAAAGAAGAAAACAAAAATGAAGAAGAGAATAAACAGCAGTCAAAAAACGAGGAGGGGGAGGAGGAGGAAATGGAAAAAAGACAGGACGAGGACGAAAATGGAGAGGAAGATCAGGAGCTAAATGAGGATAAGTCTGAGGTTGAGAATGAAGGACAAGATGATCATGATGGAATTTCAGTTACAAAGCAGGATGACAAAAAAGTGAGTGAACAAAAAGATGTAGAAAATAATGATGCTGATAGCAATGAAAGTGGTGATGATGAGGATTTAGAAATGCCACAGTTGGAACAAGAGAGTGCAGTGAATAAATCTCAAAAAGAAGTAAACAAACAAAATGTGGGAGAGAATTTTCGTGACTTTCGTGAGCCCTCAGTAGAGGAGACTGAAGAGACTGGTGAAGCTGTGAGTAATTTACAAGCTGCTGAAGCTTTGGAGGAGGTAGATGAGGAAAACGATGAGGAACCTGCTAATTCATTCAACGACTCTAACGAGGAGACCAATTACCGGTCTGAAGCTGAAACTGCGCTTGATAATGATGATATATCAGCTCCTGACTGTGCCATGGTGTCACAGAATTTTCCATCTTGTAGTAATCCAACACATAGTCCTGTCAAGCCTTGTATGGAAATAGCGGAAACATTGTTTGACAATGATGCAGCGCCTCCTCCCCCACCACCACCGCCGCCACCTCCGCCGTCTCAAACACAGACTTGTCTAGACAGTAGTCCTGTAACAACTGCTCAAGTTAATCTTACAAGTGCACCATTGCATGGTCCCCGGAGTGCTGCACCTCCTCCTCCACCACCACCACCTCCTCCCCCTTTACATCATGGTAGTAGTCCACAATTTGGTGCCAGCAGTCCTCAAGTTCCTATGAGTCCTCAAGTACAGATGAGTAGCCCTCATGCTCCAAGTCCACAGGTACAAATGAATAGTCCTCAAAGAGCCATGCATAGCCCACATGCAGGAAGCCCACAAGTTCAGATGCACAGTCCACATGCCAATGGATCACAAGTACAAATGCAAAGCCCAATGCCAGCTTCAAGTAGTCCTCACCCACAGGCAACACTACAGAGTCCACATTCAAATAGCTCACAGGTTCAAGGAAACAGTCCACAAGTGGTATATACTGATCCTCTACCAGGATCGCAAAATGAAAATAGCTCGAACAATAACATGCTGTATAGTACTAGCCCACGTCCAGCTCAGATTGAACCACCATCAGCACCTAGTACCAGCTGTAGTTTGGCCAAGTTACAACAATTGACAAATGGTATAATGCAGGATAGTGACCTAAAAGTGCCACAGTCGCCTCATACTAACCCAAATCTTACGCCGCCACCGAATTCAAGTCCCTCACCTAATATGACACCGCCGCCATCATTGCAAAGAAACATGACTCCCCCTATTACTCACACTCCCCCATTGCAACGGTTGCCACATTTACAATCACAAATGCCGAACAATATTCATGGCATGGTGATGCAGTCGCATAATGGTATGCTTGTTCAAAATAACATGCTACAGCAGCAGCAACCACAGCAAATGCAGCAACCACAGCAATCATTAACGCCTCAACCAGTAATGAACCATCACCACCAACAACCTCAAAGAAGCATGCACCACCAACAACACCATCATCAACAGCAACAGCAACAGCAACAACAGCAACAGCAGCAGCAACAACAACAGCAGCAACAGCATCATCATCATCATCACCAACAGCACCAACAGCAGCGTGTTGCTAGTGCACCCCCACAATTTACAACTATGCAGGCACCTGTAAGTCGGCCACTTTCACAGCCATCACAGTATCAACAGCAAAGAGCAAGCTCTCATACAATACACCATTATAAACATCAACAATCGCAGCATCAGGCACAACCCCAAGTGCAACATCAGCAGCCTCAGCAACAACTTCACCATCAACAGCCCACAGGCAACACAAATACCTATAACTATATACCAAATTACAATGGTTACCACCAAATGCACCATCAACCGGTCAATAATAGTTACCATAGTAACCCCCCATACTTGGAGCAGCATCAGGTTCCCATGCAGATGGGAGTTGTTACACAACCACCAATTGGTGTCCCAAACTCAAATCGTTACCATGCCAATAGGACTGTTTACCCACAATACAGTATAATAAACCACCAGGTTGGTGGACAGACAGTTATGCGACGGTGAAACTTGCAAATTTAATATTAATAGATTGTAACCTTATTTATTGTCTTTGATTTGGCTTGATATTAATGAACACTGATTGAAAGACTTAAGTTATTTTCTTAAGTCTTAGTTATTATTTTTCTTGATGTATATTTTGTAAAATCTGCTGCTATGGAGTATGAAATTCCTTCTTTATCAGCTAAGACCAAATTATGTTATACAGAATGTAAAAGAGAAAATGAAATAAAAACACAAGATTTGTTTTTTCAATACTGTAGATAAAGAATTTTCACTTTCTCTGCGTGGTTTCAAGACTTTTTAGCCTTATACTTGTACATACTATAAAATGTTATCGTGATGTGAATGACCACCTATTCTGTGTGTCTAGTATTATTTCCAAAATTTTTCAGAGGATAGTTTTTGTGAATTTCTGCAAAGTTGTATTTTGTGCTTGTCAACAAATGAATTGTTTGTGTGTGTACTTTTATGTTTTTTTAGAACCTTTGTTGCAGCAGAGCTGTCCTTAAACAATTGTCTCAGAACTCAGATCCTCTTTCTGTTCATCATTTTCTCATGATATGAACACATTTTATTTGGACTATCTTTCTTGTAAATTGAATATTTTGAGTCATTGAACTCATCTTGTGTGTATACTAAACATGTCCATTTAATCTCCAGTTATGTCATTTCTGAAAATGGGTATACAGACACCCATTCCCTTACTCATTATCATAAACCATTTTCTCAATTCAGTTTTGCCACCTATGCCTTGCAATGAAGTGAAAAAAATCATTCAGTATGAATGTTCGTCTTTTCGTAAACTACCATAATTTCAGTGGCAGCCTGAGTCGTGATGTCCTTTGTATTTATGGTGTTTATGCAAATGAGTAAGGTTTGGATCTTTATGATTTAGGTGTCATTGCATTAAACTGTACCAAGAATTGTCAATTTTGTTTCATACACCAATTGTCAAAGTGAATATCTTTGAGAATAGTTGTCTTTTGAAAAAAGCAGACTTGCGCTTATTTTGTGAGTTATCTGTCTAGCCAGAAACACTTTAGTTTCATCTGCCTTGTACACTATATTGTTATTGAAAATAAATTATATACATTCTTACAATGCACGTTTGCTGTACTATAATGTTATGTTCCTGTGAGTGGATGTTCTAACAAGGGACACTTTGTCTCTCCCTCTCCCAGGTATAGTGAAACCTTCACACTCAAAACCCAAGTTAATATAAAATTATACATGCATTTTGTAATGCCATGGTGCATGGTTCCAATATTTTGAAGACTGTTGACAGTACACACATTTTGTAATGCCACAGTGCATGGTTTCAATATTTTGAACACTATCGACAGTACACACATTTTGTAATGCCATGGTGCATGGTTTCAATATTTTGAACACTGTTGACAGTACGCGCATTTTGTAATGCCATAGTGCATGGTTTCAATATTTTGAACACTATCGACAGTACACACATTTTGTAATGCCACAGTGCATGGCTTCAATATTTTGAACACTTGTCAGTACGCACATTTTGAAATGCCACAGTGCATGGTTTCAATATTTTGAACACTGTTCACAGTATACACATTTTGTAATGCCATGGTGCATGGTTTCAATATTTTGAACACTGTTGACAGTACACACATTTTGTAATGCCACAGTGAATGGTTTCAATATATTGAACACTGTTGACAGTACACACATTTTGTAATGTCATGGTTTCAATATTTTGAACACTGTTGAAAGTACGCGCATTTTGTAATGCCACAGTGCATGGTTTCAATATTTTGAACACTATCGACAGTATACACATTTTGTAATGCCACAGTGCATGGTTCAATATTTTGAACACTGTTTACAGTACACTCATTTTGTAATGCCACAGTGCATGGTTTCAATATTTTGAACACTGTTGACAATATACACATTTTGTAATGCCACAGTGCATGGTTTCAATATTTTGAACACTGTTCACAGTATACACATTTTGTAATGCCACAGTGCATGGTTTCAATATTTTGAACACTATCGACAGTATACACATTTTGTAATGCCACAGTACATGGTTCAATATTTTGAACACTGTTGACAGTATACACATTTTGTAATGCCACAGTGCATGGTTGAATATTTTGAACACTGTAGACAGTACACACATTTTGTAATGCCACAGTGCATGGCTTCAATATTTTGAACACTGTAGACAGTACACACATTTTGTAATGCCACAGTGCATGGTTGAATATTTTGAACACTGTAGACAGTACACACATTTTGTAATGCCACAGTGCATGGCTTCAATATTTTGAACACTGTAGACAATACACACATTTTGTAATGCCACAGTGCATGGTTTCAATATATTGAACACTGTTGACAATACACACATTTTGTAATGCCACAGTGCATGGCTTCAATAATTTGAACACTGTTGACAGTATGCACATTTTGTAATGCCACAGTGCATGGTTTCAATATTTTGAACACTATCGACAGTATACACATTTTGTAATGCCATGGTGCATGGTTTCAATATTTTGAACACTGTTGACAGTACGCACATTTTGTAATGCCATGGTGCATGGTTTCAATATTTTGAACACTGTTGACAGTACGCACATTTTGTAATGCCACAGTGCATGGTTTCAATATTTTGAACACTATCGACAGTATACACATTTTGTAATGCCATGGTGCATGGTTTCAATATTTTGAACACTGTTGACAGTACACACATTTTGTGATGCCACAGTGCATGGTTTCAATATTTTGAACACTGTTGACAGTACGCACATTTTGTAATGCCACAGTGCATGGTTTCAATATATTGAACACTGTTGACAGTACACACATTTTGTAATGTCATGGTTTCAATATTTTGAACACTGTTGAAAGTACGCGCATTTTGTAATGCCACAGTGCATGGTTTCAATATTTTGAACACTGTTGACAGTACATGATTTTTGTAATGCCACAGTGCATGGTTCAATATTTTGAACACTGTTGACAGTATACACATTTTGTAATGCCACAGTGCATGGTTTCAATATTTTGAACACTATCGACAGTATACACATTTTGTAATGCCACAGTGCATGGTTCAAATATTTTGAACACTGTTGACAGTACACACATTTTGTAATGCCACAGTGCATGGTTTCAATATTTTTAACACTGTTGACAGTACACTCATTTTGTAATGCCACAGTGCATGATTTCAATATTTTGACCACTGTAGACAGAACACACATTTTGTAATGCCACAGTGCATGGCTTCATTATTTTGAACACTGTTGACAGTACGCACATTTTGTAATGCCACAGTGCATGGTTTCAATATTTTGAACACTGTTCACAGTATACACATTTTGTAATGCCATGGTGCATGGTTTCAATATTTTGAACACTGTTGACAGTACGCACATTTTGTAATGCCATGGTGCATGGTTTCAATATTTTGAACACTGTTGACAGTACACACATTTTGTAATGCCATGGTGCATGTTTTCAATATTTGAACACTGTTGACAGTACGCACATTTTGTAATGCCACAGTGCATGGTTTCAATATTTTGAACACTATCGACAGTATACACATTTTGTAATGCCACAGTGCATGGTTCAATATTTTGAACACTGCTGACAGTACACTCATTTTGTAATGCCATGGTGCATGGTTTCAATATTTTGAACACTGTTGACAGTACGCACATTTTGTAATGCCACAGTGCATGGTTTCAATATTTTGAACACTGTTGACAGTACACACATTTTGTAATGCCATGGTGCATGGTTTCATTATTTTGAACACTGTAGACAGTACAAACATTTTGTACTGCCACAGTGCATGGTTGAATATTTTGAACACTGTAGACAGTACACACATTTTGTAATGCCACAGTGCATGGCTTCAATATTTTGAACACTGTAGACAATACACACATTTTGTAATGCCACAGTGCATGGCTTCAATATTTTGAACACTGTAGACAATACACACATTTTGTAATGCCATGGTGCATGGTTTCAATATTTTGAACACTGTTGACAGTACGCACATTTTGTAATGCCATGGTGCATGGTTCAATATTTTGAACACTGTTGAATTAGTAAACACATTTTGTAATGCCACAGTGCATGGTTCAATATTTTGAACACTGTTGAATTAGTAAACACATTTTGTAATGCCACAGTGCATGGTTCAATATGTTGAACACTGTTGACAGTATACACATTTCGTAATGCCACAGTGCATGGTTGAATATTTTGAACACTGTAGACAGTACACACATTTTGTAATGCCACAGTGCATGGCTTCAATATTTTGAACATTGTAGACAGTACACACATTTTGTAATGCCACAGTGCATGGTTTAATATTTTGAACACTGTTGACAGTACACTCATTTTGTAATGCCACAGTACATGGTTCAATATTTTGAACACTGTAGACAGTACACACACTTTGTAATGCCACAGTGCATGGTTCAATATTTTGAACACTGTTGACAGTACACTCATTTTGTAATGCCACAGTACATGGTTCAATATTTTGAACACTGTAGACAGTACGCACATTTTGTAATGCCACAGGGCATGGTTTCAATATTTTGAACACTGTTCACAGTATACACATTTTGTAATGCCATGGTGCATGGTTTCAATATTTTGAACACTGTTGACAGTACGCACATTTTGTAATGCCATGGTGCATGGTTTCAATATTTTGAACACTGTTGACAGTACACACATTTTGTAATGCCATGGTGCATGGTTTCAATATTTGAACACTGTTGACAGTACGCACATTTTGTAATGCCATGGTGCATGGTTTCAATATTTTGAACACTGTTGACAGTACGCACATTTTGTAATGCCATGGTGCATGGTTTCAATATTTTGAACACGGTTGACAGTACACACATTTTGTAATGCCACAGTGCATGGTTTCAATATTTTGAACACTGTTGACAGTACATGATTTTTGTAATGCCACAGTGCATGGTTTCAATATTTTGAACACTGTAGACAGTATACACATTTTGTAATGCCACAGTGCATGGTTCAATATTTTGAACACTGTTGACAGTACGCACATTTTGTAATGCCACAGTGCATGGTTTCAGTATTTTGAACACTGTTGACAGTACACGCATTTTGTAATGCCACAGTGCATGGTTCAATATTTTGAACACTGTTGACAGTATACACATTTTGTAATGCCACAGTGCATGGTTGAATATTTTGAACACTGTTGACAGTACACACATTTTGTAATGCCACAGTGCATGGTTTCAATATTTTGAACACACTATACAGTACACACATTTTGTAATGCCACAGTGCATGGTTCAATATTTTGAACACTGTTGACAGTACACTCATTTTGTAATGCCACAGTGCATGGTTCAATATTTTGAACACTGTAGACAGTACACACATTTTGTAATGCCACAGTGCATGGCTTCATTATTTTGAACACTGTTCAAAGTACGCACATTTTGTAATGCCACAGCGCATTGTTTCAATATTTTGAACACTGTTCACAGTATACACATTTTGTAATGCCATGGTGCATGGTTTAAATATTTTGAACACTGTTGACAGTACGCACATTTTGCAATACACAGTGCATGGTTTCAATATTTTGAACACTGTAGACAGTACACGCATTTTGTAATGCCACAGTGCATTTTTCAATATTTTGAACACTGTTGAATAGTTCACACATTTTGTAATCCACAGTGCATGGTTTCAATATTTTGAACACTGTTGACAGTACACACATTTTGTAATCCACGGTGCATGGTTTCAATATTTTGAACACTGTTGACAGAACACACATTTTGTAATGCCACAGTGCATGGTTCAATATTTTGAACACTGTTGACAGTACGCACATTTTGTAATGCCACAGTGCATGGTTTCAATATTTTGAACACTATCGACAGGATACACATTTTGTAATGCCATGGTGCATGGTTTCAATATTTTGAACACTGTTGACAGTATGCATATTTTGTAATGCCATGGTGCATGGTTCAATATTTTGAACACTGTTGAATTAGTAAACACATTTTGTAATGCCACAGTGCATGGTTTCAATATTTTTAACACTGTTGACAGTACACTCATTTTGTAATGCCACAGTGCATGGTTTCAATATTTTGACCACTGTAGACAGTACACACATTTTGTAATGCCACAGTGCATGGCTTCAATATTTTGAACACTGTAGACAATACACACATTTTGTAATGCCACAGTGCATGGTTCAATATTTTGAACACTGTTGACAGTACACACATTTTGTAATGCCACAGTGCATGGCTTCATTATTTTGAACACTGTTGACAGTATACACATTTTGTAATGCCACAGTGCATGGCTTCAATATTTTGAACACTGTAGACAATACACACATTTTGTAATGCCATGGTGCATGGTTTCAATATTTTGAACACTGTTGACAGTACGCACATTTTGTAATGCCATGGTGCATGGTTCAATATTTTGAACACTGTTGAATTAGTAAACACATTTTGTAATGCCACAGTGCATGGTTCAATATTTTGAACACTGTTGAATTAGTAAACACATTTTGTAATGCCACAGTGCATGGTTCAATATGTTGAACACTGTTGACAGTATACACATTTCGTAATGCCACAGTGCATGGTTGAATATTTTGAACACTGTAGACAGTACACACATTTTGTAATGCCACAGTGCATGGTTGAATATTTTGAACACTGTAGACAGTACACACATTTTGTAATGCCACAGTGCATGGCTTCAATATTTTGAACATTGTAGACAGTACACACATTTTGTAATGCCACAGTGCATGGTTTAATATTTTGAACACTGTTGACAGTACACTCATTTTGTAATGCCACAGTACATGGTTCAATATTTTGAACACTGTAGACAGTACACACACTTTGTAATGCCACAGTGCATGGTTCAATATTTTGAACACTGTTGACAGTACACTCATTTTGTAATGCCACAGTACATGGTTCAATATTTTGAACACTGTAGACAGTACGCACATTTTGTAATGCCACAGGGCATGGCTTCATTATTTTGAACACTGTTGACAGTACGCACATTTTGTAATGCCACAGTGCATGGTTTCAATATTTTGAACACTGTTCACAGTATACACATTTTGTAATGCCATGGTGCATGGTTTCAATATTTTGAACACTGTTGACAGTACGCACATTTTGTAATGCCATGGTGCATGGTTTCAATATTTTGAACACTGTTGACAGTACACACATTTTGTAATGCCATGGTGCATGTTTTCAATATTTGAACACTGTTGACAGTACGCACATTTTGTAATGCCACAGTGCATGGTTTCAATATTTTGAACACTATCGACAGTATACACATTTTGTAATGCCACAGTGCATGGTTCAATATTTTGAACACTGCTGACAGTACACTCATTTTGTAATGCCATGGTGCATGGTTTCAATATTTTGAACACTGTTGACAGTATGCATATTTTGTAATGCCATGGTGCATGGTTCAATATTTTGAACACTGTTGAATTAGTAAACACATTTTGTAATGCCACAGTGCATGGTTGAATATTTTGAACACTGTTGACAGTATACACATTTTGTAATGCCACAGTGCATGGTTTCAATATTTTTAACACTGTTGACAGTACACTCATTTTGTAATGCCACAGTGCATGGTTTCAATATTTTGACCACTGTAGACAGTACACACATTTTGTAATGCCACAGTGCATGGCTTCAATATTTTGAACACTGTAGACAGTGCGCACATTTTGTAATGCCACAGCGCATGGTTTCAATATTTTGAACACTGTTCACAGTATACACATTTTGTAATGCCATGGTGCATGGTTTCAATATTTTGAACACTGTTGACAGTACGCACATTTTGTAATGCCATGGTGCATGGTTTCAATATTTTGAACACTGTTGACAGTACACACATTTTGTAATGCCATGGTGCATGTTTTCAATATTTGAACACTGTTGACAGTACGCACATTTTGTAATGCCACAGTGCATGGTTTCAATATTTTGAACACTATCGACAGTATACACATTTTGTAATGCCACAGTGCATGGTTCAATATTTTGAACACTGCTGACAGTACACTCATTTTGTAATGCCATGGTGCATGGTTTCAATATTTTGAACACTGTTGACAGTACGCACATATTGTAATGCCACAGTGCATGGTTTCAATATTTTGAACACTGTTGACAGTACACACATTTTGTAATGCCATGGTGCATGGTTTCATTATTTTGAACACTGTAGACAGTACAAACATTTTGTAATGCCACAGTGCATGGTTGAATATTTTGAACACTGTAGACAGTACACACATTTTGTAATGCCACAGTGCATGGCTTCAATATTTTGAACACTGTAGACAATACACACATTTTGTAATGCCACAGTGCATGGTTCAATATTTTGAACACTGTTGACAGTACACACATTTTGTAATGCCACAGTGCATGGCTTCATTATTTTGAACACTGTTGACAGTATACACATTTTGTAATGCCACAGTGCATGGCTTCAATATTTTGAACACTGTAGACAATACACACATTTTGTAATGCCATGGTGCATGGTTTCAATATTTTGAACACTGTTGACAGTACGCACATTTTGTAATGCCATGGTGCATGGTTCAATATTTTGAACACTGTTGAATTAGTAAACACATTTTGTAATGCCACAGTGCATGGTTCAATATTTTGAACACTGTTGAATTAGTAAACACATTTTGTAATGCCACAGTGCATGGTTCAATATGTTGAACACTGTTGACAGTATACACATTTCGTAATGCCACAGTGCATGGTTGAATATTTTGAACACTGTAGACAGTACACACATTTTGTAATGCCACAGTGCATGGTTGAATATTTTGAACACTGTAGACAGTACACACATTTTGTAATGCCACAGTGCATGGCTTCAATATTTTGAACATTGTAGACAGTACACACATTTTGTAATGCCACAGTGCATGGTTTAATATTTTGAACACTGTTGACAGTACACTCATTTTGTAATGCCACAGTACATGGTTCAATATTTTGAACACTGTAGACAGTACACACACTTTGTAATGCCACAGTGCATGGTTCAATATTTTGAACACTGTTGACAGTACACTCATTTTGTAATGCCACAGTACATGGTTCAATATTTTGAACACTGTAGACAGTACGCACATTTTGTAATGCCACAGGGCATGGCTTCATTATTTTGAACACTGTTGACAGTACGCACATTTTGTAATGCCACAGTGCATGGTTTCAATATTTTGAACACTGTTCACAGTATACACATTTTGTAATGCCATGGTGCATGGTTTCAATATTTTGAACACTGTTGACAGTACGCACATTTTGTAATGCCATGGTGCATGGTTTCAATATTTTGAACACTGTTGACAGTACACACATTTTGTAATGCCATGGTGCATGTTTTCAATATTTGAACACTGTTGACAGTACGCACATTTTGTAATGCCACAGTGCATGGTTTCAATATTTTGAACACTATCGACAGTATACACATTTTGTAATGCCACAGTGCATGGTTCAATATTTTGAACACTGCTGACAGTACACTCATTTTGTAATGCCATGGTGCATGGTTTCAATATTTTGAACACTGTTGACAGTACACACATTTTGTAATGCCATGGTGCATGGTTTCATTATTTTGAACACTGTAGACAGTACAAACATTTTGTAATGCCACAGTGCATGGTTGAATATTTTGAACACTGTAGACAGTACACACATTTTGTAATGCCACAGTGCATGGCTTCAATATTTTGAACACTGTAGACAATACACACATTTTGTAATGCCACAGTGCATGGTTCAATATTTTGAACACTGTTGACAGTACACACATTTTGTAATGCCACAGTGCATGGCTTCATTATTTTGAACACTGTTGACAGTATACACATTTTGTAATGCCACAGTGCATGGCTTCAATATTTTGAACACTGTAGACAATACACACATTTTGTAATGCCATGGTGCATGGTTTCAATATTTTGAACACTGTTGACAGTACGCACATTTTGTAATGCCATGGTGCATGGTTCAATATTTTGAACACTGTTGAATTAGTAAACACATTTTGTAATGCCACAGTGCATGGTTCAATATTTTGAACACTGTTGAATTAGTAAACACATTTTGTAATGCCACAGTGCATGGTTCAATATGTTGAACACTGTTGACAGTATACACATTTCGTAATGCCACAGTGCATGGTTGAATATTTTGAACACTGTAGACAGTACACACATTTTGTAATGCCACAGTGCATGGTTGAATATTTTGAACACTGTAGACAGTACACACATTTTGTAATGCCACAGTGCATGGCTTCAATATTTTGAACATTGTAGACAGTACACACATTTTGTAATGCCACAGTGCATGGTTTAATATTTTGAACACTGTTGACAGTACACTCATTTTGTAATGCCACAGTACATGGTTCAATATTTTGAACACTGTAGACAGTACACACACTTTGTAATGCCACAGTGCATGGTTCAATATTTTGAACACTGTTGACAGTACGCACATTTTGTAATGCCACAGTACATGGTTCAATATTTTGAACACTGTAGACAGTACGCACATTTTGTAATGCCACAGGGCATGGTTTCAATATTTTGAACACTGTTCACAGTATACACATTTTGTAATGCCATGGTGCATGGTTTCAATATTTTGAACACTGTTGACTGTACGCACATTTTGTAATGCCATGGTGCATGGTTTCAATATTTTGAACACTGTTGACAGTACACACATTTTGTAATGCCATGGTGCATGGTTTCAATATTTGAACACTGTTGACAGTACGCACATTTTGTAATGCCATGGTGCATGGTTTCAATATTTTGAACACTGTTGACAGTACGCACATTTTGTAATGCCATGGTGCATGGTTTCAATATTTTGAACACTGTTGACAGTACACACATTTTGTAATGCCACAGTGCATGGTTTCAATATTTTGAACACTGTTGACAGTACATGATTTTTGTAATGCCACAGTGCATGGTTTCAATATTTTGAACACTGTAGACAGTATACACATTTTGTAATGCCACAGTGCATGGTTCAATATTTTGAACACTGTTGACAGTACGCACATTTTGTAATGCCACAGTGCATGGTTTCAATATTTTGAACACTGTTGACAGTACACGCATTTTGTAATGCCACAGTGCATGGTTCAATATTTTGAACACTGTTCACAGTATACACATTTTGTAATGCCATGGTGCATGGTTTAAATATTTTGAACACTGTTGACAGTACGCACATTTTGCAATACACAGTGCATGGTTTCAATATTTTGAACACTGTTGACAGTACACGCATTTTGTAATGCCACAGTGCATTTTTCAATATTTTGAACACTGTTGAATAGTTCACACATTTTGTAATCCACAGTGCATGGTTTCAATATTTTGAACACTGTTGACAGTACACACATTTTGTAATCCACGGTGCATGGTTTCAATATTTTGAACACTGTTGACAGAACACACATTTTGTAATGCCACAGTGCATGGTTCAATATTTTGAACACTGTTGACAGTACGCACATTTTGTAATGCCACAGTGCATGGTTTCAATATTTTGAACACTATCGACAGGATACACATTTTGTAATGCCATGGTGCATGGTTTCAATATTTTGAACACTGTTGACAGTATGCATATTTTGTAATGCCATGGTGCATGGTTCAATATTTTGAACACTGTTGAATTAGTAAACACATTTTGTAATGCCACAGTGCATGGTTGAATATTTTGAACACTGTTGACAGTATACACATTTTGTAATGCCACAGTGCATGGTTTCAATATTTTTAACACTGTTGACAGTACACTCATTTTGTAATGCCACAGTGCATGGTTTCAATATTTTGACCACTGTAGACAGTACACACATTTTGTAATGCCACAGTGCATGGCTTCAATATTTTGAACACTGTAGACGGTACGCACATTTTGTAATGCCACAGCGCATGGTTTCAATATTTTGAACACTGTTCACAGTATACACATTTTGTAATGCCATGGTGCATGGTTTCAATATTTTGAACACTGTTGACAGTACGCACATTTTGTAATGCCATGGTGCATGGTTTCAATATTTTGAACACTGTTGACAGTACACACATTTTGTAATGCCATGGTGCATGTTTTCAATATTTGAACACTGTTGACAGTACGCACATTTTGTAATGCCACAGTGCATGGTTTCAATATTTTGAACACTATCGACAGTATACACATTTTGTAATGCCACAGTGCATGGTTCAATATTTTGAACACTGCTGACAGTACACTCATTTTGTAATGCCATGGTGCATGGTTTCAATATTTTGAACACTGTTGACAGTACGCACATATTGTAATGCCACAGTGCATGGTTTCAATATTTTGAACACTGTTGACAGTACACACATTTTGTAATGCCATGGTGCATGGTTTCACTATTTTGAACACTGTAGACAGTACAAACATTTTGTAATGCCACAGTGCATGGTTGAATATTTTGAACACTGTAGACAGTACACACATTTTGTAATGCCACAGTGCATGGCTTCAATATTTTGAACACTGTAGACAATACACACATTTTGTAATGCCACAGTGCATGGTTCAATATTTTGAACACTGTTGACAGTACACACATTTTGTAATGCCACAGTGCATGGCTTCATTATTTTGAACACTGTTGACAGTATACACATTTTGTAATGCCACAGTGCATGGCTTCAATATTTTGAACACTGTAGACAATACACACATTTTGTAATGCCATGGTGCATGGTTTCAATATTTTGAACACTGTTGACAGTACGCACATTTTGTAATGCCATGGTGCATGGTTCAATATTTTGAACACTGTTGAATTAGTAAACACATTTTGTAATGCCACAATGCATGGTTCAATATTTTGAACACTGTTGAATTAGTAAACACATTTTGTAATGCCACAGTGCATGGTTCAATATGTTGAACACTGTTGACAGTATACACATTTCGTAATGCCACAGTGCATGGTTGAATATTTTGAACACTGTAGACAGTACACACATTTTGTAATGCCACAGTGCATGGTTGAATATTTTGAACACTGTAGACAGTACACACATTTTGTAATGCCACAGTGCATGGCTTCAATATTTTGAACATTGTAGACAGTACACACATTTTGTAATGCCACAGTGCATGGTTTAATATTTTGAACACTGTTGACAGTACACTCATTTTGTAATGCCACAGTACATGATTCAATATTTTGAACACTGTAGACAGTACACACACTTTGTAATGCCACAGTGCATGGTTCAATATTTTGAACACTGTTGACAGTACACTCATTTTGTAATGCCACAGTACATGGTTCAATATTTTGAACACTGTAGACAGTACGCACATTTTGTAATGCCACAGGGCATGGTTTCAATATTTTGAACACTGTTCACAGTATACTCATTTTGTAATGCCATGGTGCATGGTTTCAATATTTTGAACACTGTTGACAGTACGCACATTTTGTAATGCCATGGTGCATGGTTTCAATATTTTGAACACTGTTGACAGTACACACATTTTGTAATGCCATGGTGCATGGTTTCAATATTTGAACACTGTTGACAGTACGCACATTTTGTAATGCCATGGTGCATGGTTTCAATATTTTGAACACTGTTGACAGTACGCACATTTTGTAATGCCATGGTGCATGGTTTCAATATTTTGAACACTGTTGACAGTACACACATTTTGTAATGCCACAGTGCATGGTTTCAATATTTTGAACACTGTTGACAGTACATGATTTTTGTAATGCCACAGTGCATGGTTTCAATATTTTGAACACTGTAGACAGTATACACATTTTGTAATGCCACAGTGCATGGTTCAATATTTTGAACACTGTTGACAGTACGCACATTTTGTAATGCCACAGTGCATGGTTTCAATATTTTGAACACTGTTGACAGTACACGCATTTTGTAATGCCACAGTGCATGGTTCAATATTTTGAACACTGTTGACAGTATACACATTTTGTAATGCCACAGTGCATGGTTGAATATTTTGAACACTGTAGACAGTACTCACATTTTGTAATGCCACAGTGCATGGTTTCAATATTTTGAACACTGCATACAGTACACACATTTTGTAATGCCACAGTGCATGGTTCAATATTTTGAACACTGTTGACAGTACACTCATTTTGTAATGCCACAGTGCATGGTTCAATATTTTGAACACTGTAGACAGTACACACATTTTGTAATGCCACAGTGCATGGCTTCATTATTTTGAACACTGTTCAAAGTACGCACATTTTGTAATGCCACAGCGCATGGTTTCAATATTTTGAACACTGTTCACAGTATACACATTTTGTAATGCCATGGTGCATGGTTTAAATATTTTGAACACTGTTGACAGTACGCACATTTTGCAATACACAGTGCATGGTTTCAATATTTTGAACACTGTTGACAGTACACGCATTTTGTAATGCCACAGTGCATTTTTCAATATTTTGAACACTGTTGAATAGTTCACACATTTTGTAATCCACAGTGCATGGTTTCAATATTTTGAACACTGTTGACAGTACACACATTTTGTAATCCACGGTGCATGGTTTCAATATTTTGAACACTGTTGACAGAACACACATTTTGTAATGCCACAGTGCATGGTTCAATATTTTGAACACTGTTGACAGTACGCACATTTTGTAATGCCACAGTGCATGGTTTCAATATTTTGAACACTATCGACAGGATACACATTTTGTAATGCCATGGTGCATGGTTTCAATATTTTGAACACTGTTGACAGTATGCATATTTTGTAATGCCATGGTGCATGGTTCAATATTTTGAACACTGTTGAATTAGTAAACACATTTTGTAATGCCACAGTGCATGGTTGAATATTTTGAACACTGTTGACAGTATACACATTTTGTAATGCCACAGTGCATGGTTGAATATTTTGAACACTGTAGACAGTACACACATTTTGTAATGCCACAGTGCATGGTTGAATATTTTGAACACTGTAGACAGTACACACATTTTGTAATGCCACAGTGCATGGCTTCAATATTTTGAACACTGTAGACAGTACGCACATTTTGTAATGCCACAGCGCATGGTTTCAATATTTTGAACACTGTTCACAGTATACACATTTTGTAATGCCATGGTGCATGGTTTCAATATTTTGAACACTGTTGACAGTACGCACATTTTGCAATACACAGTGCATGGTTTCAATATTTTGAACACTGTTGACAGAACACACATTTTGTAATGCCACAGTGCATGGTTCAATATTTGGACACTGTTGAATAGTTCACACATTTTGTAATGCCACAGTGCATGGTTGAATATTTTGAACACTAGACAGTACACACATTTTGTAATGCCACAGTGCATGGCTTCAATATTTTGAACACTGTTGACAGTACACACATTTTGTAATGCCACAGTGCATGGTTTCAATATTTTGAACACTGTAGACAGTACACACATTTTGTAATGCCACAGTGCATGGTTGAATATTTTGAACACTGTAGACAGTACACACATTTTGTAATGCCACAGTGCATGGCTTCAATATTTTGAACACTGTAGACAATACACACATTTTGTAATGCCACAGTGCATGGTTCAATATTTTGAACACTGTTGACAGTACACTCATTTTGTAATGCCACAGTGCATGGTTTCAATATTTTGAACACTGTAGACAGTATACACATTTTGTAATGCCACAGTGCATGGTTCAATATTTTGAACACTGTTGACAGTACGCACATTTTGTAATGCCATGGTGCATGGTTTCAATATTTTGAACACTGTTGACAGTACACACATTTTGTAATGCCACAGTGCATGGTTTCAATATTTTGAACACTGTTGACAGTACATGATTTTTGTAATGCCACAGTGCATGGTTTCAATATTTTGAACACTGTAGACAGTATACACATTTTGTAATGCCACAGTGCATGGTTCAATATTTTGAACACTGTTGACAGTACGCACATTTTGTAATGCCACAGTGCATGGTTTCAATATTTTGAACACTGTTGACAGTACACGCATTTTGTAATGCCACAGTGCATGGTTCAATATTTTGAACACTGTTGACAGTATACACATTTTGTAATGCCACAGTGCATGGTTGAATATTTTGAACACTGTAGACAGTACTCACATTTTGTAATGCCACAGTGCATGGTTTCAATATTTTGAACACTGCATACAGTACACACATTTTGTAATGCCACAGTGCATGGTTCAATATTTTGAACACTGTTGACAGTACACTCATTTTGTAATGCCACAGTGCATGGTTCAATATTTTGAACACTGTAGACAGTACACACATTTTGTAATGCCACAGTGCATGGCTTCATTATTTAGAACACTGTTCAAAGTACGCACATTTTGTAATGCCACAGCGCATGGTTTCAATATTTTGAACACTGTTCACAGTATACACATTTTGTAATGCCATGGTGCATGGTTTAAATATTTTGAACACTGTTGACAGTACGCACATTTTGCAATACACAGTGCATGGTTTCAATATTTTGAACACTGTTGACAGTACACGCATTTTGTAATGCCACAGTGCATTTTTCAATATTTTGAACACTGTTGAATAGTTCACACATTTTGTAATCCACAGTGCATGGTTTCAATATTTTGAACACTGTTGACAGTACACACATTTTGTAATCCACGGTGCATGGTTTCAATATTTTGAACACTGTTGACAGAACACACATTTTGTAATGCCACAGTGCATGGTTCAATATTTTGAACACTGTTGACAGTACGCACATTTTGTAATGCCACAGTGCATGGTTTCAATATTTTGAACACTATCGACAGGATACACATTTTGTAATGCCATGGTGCATGGTTTCAATATTTTGAACACTGTTGACAGTATGCATATTTTGTAATGCCATGGTGCATGGTTCAATATTTTGAACACTGTTGAATTAGTAAACACATTTTGTAATGCCACAGTGCATGGTTGAATATTTTGAACACTGTTGACAGTATACACATTTTGTAATGCCACAGTGCATGGTTGAATATTTTGAACACTGTAGACAGTACACACATTTTGTAATGCCACAGTGCATGGTTGAATATTTTGAACACTGTAGACAGTACACACATTTTGTAATGCCACAGTGCATGGCTTCAATATTTTGAACACTGTAGACAGTACGCACATTTTGTAATGCCACAGCGCATGGTTTCAATATTTTGAACACTGTTCACAGTATACACATTTTGTAATGCCATGGTGCATGGTTTCAATATTTTGAACACTGTTGACAGTACGCACATTTTGCAATACACAGTGCATGGTTTCAATATTTTGAACACTGTTGACAGAACACACATTTTGTAATGCCACAGTGCATGGTTCAATATTTGGACACTGTTGAATAGTTCACACATTTTGTAATGCCACAGTGCATGGTTGAATATTTTGAACACTAGACAGTACACACATTTTGTAATGCCACAGTGCATGGCTTCAATATTTTGAACACTGTTGACAGTACACACATTTTGTAATGCCACAGTGCATGGTTTCAATATTTTGAACACTGTAGACAGTACACACATTTTGTAATGCCACAGTGCATGGTTGAATATTTTGAACACTGTAGACAGTACACACATTTTGTAATGCCACAGTGCATGGCTTCAATATTTTGAACACTGTAGACAATACACACATTTTGTAATGCCACAGTGCATGGTTCAATATTTTGAACACTGTTGACAGTACACTCATTTTGTAATGCCACAGTGCATGGTTTCAATATTTTGAACACTGTAGACAGTATACACATTTTGTAATGCCACAGTGCATGGTTCAATATTTTGAACACTGTTGACAGTACGCACATTTTGTAATGCCACAGTGCATGGTTTCAATATTTTGAACACTATCGACAGGATACACATTTTGTAATGCCATGGTGCATTCTTTCAATATTTTGAACACTGTTGACAGTATGCATATTTTGTAATGCAATGGTGCATGGTTCAATATTTTGAACACTGTTGAATTAGTAAACACATTTTGTAATGCCACAGTGCATGGTTCAATATTTTGAACACTGTTGACAGTATACACATTTTGTAATGCCACAGTGCATGGTTGAATATTTTGAACACTGTAGACAGAACACACATTTTGTAATGCCACAGTGCATGGTTGAATATTTTGAACACTGTAGACAGTACACACATTTTGTAATGCCACAGTGCATGGTTGAATATTTTGAACACTGTAGACAGTACACACATTTTGTAATGCCACTGTGCATGGCTTCATTATTTTGAAAACTGTAGACAGTACACACATTTTGTAATGCCACAGTGCTTGGTTCAATATTTTGAACACTGTTGACAGTACACTCATTTTGTAATGCCACAGTACATGGTTCAATATTTTGAACACTGTAGACAGTACACACATTTTGTAATGCCACAGTGCATAGCTTCATTATTTTGAACACTGTTGACAGTATGCACATTTTGTAATGTCACAGTGCATGGTTTCAATATTTTGAACACTGCTCACATTATACACATTTTGTAATGCCATGGTGCATTGTTTCAATATTTTGAACACTGTTGACAGTACGCACATTTTGTAATGCCATGGTGCATGGTTTCAATATTTTGAACACTGTTGACAGTACACACATTTTGTAATGCCATGGTGTATGGTTTCAGTATTTGAACACTGTTGACAGTACGCACATTTTGTAATGCCACAGTGCATGGTTTCAATATTTTGAACACTATCGACAGTATACACATTTTGTAATGCCACAGTGCATGGTTCAATATTTTGAACACTGTTGACAGTACGCACATTTTGATATCCACAGTGCATGGTTTCAATATTTTGAACACTGTTCACAGTACACACATTTTGTAATGCCATGGTGCATGGTTTCAATATTTTGAACACTGTTGACAGTACACACATTCTGTAATGCCATGGTGCATGGTTTCAATATTTTGAACACTGTAGACAGTACGCACATTTTGTAATGCCACAGTGCATGGTTTCAATATTTTGAACACTGTTGACAGTACATGCATTTTGTAATGCCATGGTGCATGGTTGAATATTTTGAACACTGTAGACAGTACACACATTTTGTAATGCCACAGTGCATGGCTTCAATATTTTGAACACTGTAGACAGTACACACATTTTGTAATGCCATTGTGCATGGTTTCAATATTTTGAACACTGTTGACTGTACGCACATTTTGTAATGCCACAGTGCATGGTTCAATATTTTGAACACTGTTGACAGTACACACATGATGCATATGATGTAATGCCCAATTTACATCACGGGAAAGTGAGGTTTCAATGGCCCAAATAGGCAATGGTGTCGTCCAATCTTACAATGTCTGGGAATTTGGATTAGACCCAATCATATGATGTAATGCAAACTTTACATCACGGGGAAGTGACGTTTTGATGGCCCAAACATGCAATGGTGTCGTCCAATCTTACAATGTCTGGGAATTTGGATTAGACCCATTCATATGATGTAATGCCCAATTTACATCACGGGGAAGTGAGGTTTCAATGGCCCAAATAGGCAATGGTGTCGCCCACTCCTATAATGTCTGTGAATTTGGATTAGACCCAATCATATGATGTAATGCCCACTTTACATCACTGGGAGTGAGATTTTGATGGCCCAAACATGCAATGGTGTCGTCCACTCTTACAATGTCTGGGAATTTGGATTAGACCCAATCATATGATGTAATGCAAACTTTACATCACGGGGAAGTGACGTTTTGATGGTCCAAACATGCAATGGTGTCATCTACTGTTACAATGTCTGGGAATTTGGATTAGATCCATTCACATGACGTAATGCAAAATTTACATCACGGGGAAGTGAGGTTTCGATGGCCCAAACATGCATTGGTGTCGTCCACTCTTACAATGTCTGGGAAATTGGATTAGACCCATTCATATGATGTAATGCTCACTTTACATCACGGGGAAGTGACGTTTTGATGGTCCAAACATGCAATGATGTCGTCTTCTGTTACAATGTCTGGGAATTTGGATTAGACCCATTCATATGATGTAATCCTCACTTTACATCACGGAGAAGTGAGATTTTGATGGTCCAAACATGTAATGGTGTCGTCCACTCTTACAATGTCTGGGAATTTGGATTAGACCCATTCATATGATGTAATGCACAATTTACATCACGGGGAAGTGAGGTTTCAATGGCCCAAATAGGCAATGGTGTCGCCCACTCCTATAATGTCTGTGAATTTGGATTAGACCCAATCATATGATGTAATGCCCGCTTTACATCACGGGGAGAGAGATTTTGATGGCCCAAACATGCAATGGTGTCGTCCACTCTTACAATGTCTGGGAATTTGGATTAGACCCAATCATATGATGTAATGCTCACTTTACATCACGGGAAGTGAGGTTTTGATGGCCCAAACATGCAATGGTGTCGCCCACTCCTATAATGTCTGTGAATTTGGATTAGACCCAATCATATGATGTAATGCCCGCTTTACATCACAGGGAGTGAGATTTTGATGGCCCAAACATGCAATGGTGTCGTCCACTCTTACAATGTCTGGGAATTTGGATTAGACCCAATCATATGATGTAATGCTCACTTTACATCACGGGGAAGTGAGGTTTTGATGGCCCAAACATGCAATGGTGTCGCCCACTCCTATAATGTCTGTGAATTTGGATTAGACCCAATCATATGATGTAATGCCCGCTTTACATCACAGGGAGTTAGATTTTGATGGCCCAAACATGCAATGGTGTCGTCCAATCTTACAATGTCTGGGAATTTGGATTAGACCCATTCATATGATGTAATGCCCAATTTACATCACGGGGAAGTGAGGTTTCAATGGCCCAAATAGGCAATGGTGTCGCCCACTCCTATAATGTCTGTGAATTTGGATTAGACCCAATCATATGATGTAATGCCCACTTTACATCACGGGGAGTGAGATTTTGATGGCCCAAACATGCAATGGTGTCGTCCACTCTTACAATGTCTGGGAATTTGGATTAGACCCAATCATATGATGTAATGCAAACTTTACATCACGGGGAAGTGACGTTTTGATGGTCCAAACATGCAATGGTGTCATCTACTGTTACAATGTCTGGGAATTTGGATTAGATCCATTCACATGACGTAATGCAAAATTTACATCACGGGGAAGTGAGGTTTCGATGGCCCAAACATGCATTGGTGTCGTCCACTCTTACAATGTCTGGGAAATTGGATTAGACCCATTCATATGATGTAATGCTCACTTTACATCACGGGGAAGTGACGTTTTGATGGTCCAAACATGCAATGATGTCGTCTTCTGTTACAATGTCTGGGAATTTGGATTAGACCCATTCACATGACGTAATGCAAAATTTACATCACGGGGAAGTGAGGTTTCGATGGCCCAAACATGCAATGGTGTCGTCCACTCTTACAATGTCTGCGAATTTGGTTTAGACCCAATCAAATGATGTAATCCTCACTTTACATCACGGAGAAGTGAGGTTTTGATGGTCCAAACATGTAATGGTGTCGTCCACTCTTACAATGTCTGGGAATTTGGATTAAACCCATTCATATGATGTAATGCCCAATTTACATCTCGGGGAAGTGAGGTTTCGGTGGCCCAAATATGCAATGGTGTCGTCCACTCATACAATGTCTGGGAATTTGGATTATACCCAATAATAGGATGTAATTCCCAATTTACATCACGGGGAAGTGAGGTTCTGATGGTCCAAACATGCAATGGTGTCGTCCACTCTTACAATGACTGGGAATTTGGATTAGACCCAATCATATGATGTAATGCCCACTTTACATCACGGGTGAAGTGACATTTTGATGGTCCAATCATGCAATGGTGTCTTCCACTCTTACAATGTCTGTGAATTTGGATTAGACCCAATCATATGATGTAATGCTCAATTTACATCTCGGGAAAGTGACGTTTTGATGGTCCAAACATGCAATGGTGTCGTCCACTCTTACAATGTCTGGGAATTTGGATTAGACCCAATCATATGCTGTAATGCCCAATTTACATCACGGGGATGTTAGGCTTTGATGGCCCAAACATGTAATGGTGTCTTCCACTCTTACAATGTCTGGGAATTTGGATTAGACCCAATCATATGATGTAATGCTCACTTTACATCACGGGGAAGTGAGGTTTTGATGGCCCAAACATGCAAAGGTGTCGTCCAATCTTACAATGTCTGGGAATTTGGATTAGACCCATTCATATGATGTAATGCCCAATTTACATCACGGGGAAGTGAGGTTTCAATGGCCCAAATAGGCAATGGTGTCGCCCACTCCTATAATGTCTGTGAATTTGGATTAGACCCAATCATATGATGTAATGCCCGCTTTACATCACGGGGAGTGAGATTTTGATGGCCCAAACATGCAATGGTGTCGTCCACTCTTACAATGTCTGGGAATTTGGATTAGACCCAATCATATGATGTAATGCTCACTTTACATCACGGGGAAGTGAGGTTTTGATGGCCCAAACATGCAATGGTGTCGTCCAATCTTACAATGTCTGGGAATTCGGATTAGACCCATTCATATGATGTAATGCCCAATTTACATCACGGGGAAGTGAGGTTTCAATGGCCCAAATAGGCAATGGTGTCGCCCACTCCTATAATGTCTGTGAATTTGGATTAGACCCAATCATATGATGTAATGCCCGCTTTACATCACGGGGAGTGAGATTTTGATGGCCCAAACATGCAATGGTGTCGTCCACTCTTACAATGTCTGGGAATTTGGATTAGACCCAATCATATGATGTAATGCTCACTTTACATCACGGGGAAGTGAGGTTTTGATGGCCCAAACATGCAATGGTGTCGTCCAATCTTACAATGTCTGGGAATTCGGATTAGACCCATTCATATGATGTAATGCCCAATTTACATCACGGGGAAGTGAGGTTTCAATGGCCCAAATAGGCAATGGTGTCGCCCACTCCTATAATGTCTGTGAATTTGGATTAGACCCAATCATATGATGTAATGCCCACTTTACATCACTGGGAGTGAGATTTTGATGGCCCAAACATGCAATGGTGTCGTCCACTCTTACAATGTCTGGGAATTTGGATTAGACCCAATCATATGATGTAATGCAAACTTTACATCACGGGGAAGTGACGTTTTGATGGTCCAAACATGCAATGGTGTCATCTACTGTTACAATGTCTGGGAATTTGGATTAGATCCATTCACATGACGTAATGCAAAATTTACATCACGGGGAAGTGAGGTTTCGATGGCCCAAACATGCATTGGTGTCGTCCACTCTTACAATATCTGGGAAATTGGATTAGACCCATTCATATGATGTAATGCTCACTTTACATCACGGGGAAGTGACGTTTTGATGGTCCAAACATGCAATGATGTCGTCTTCTGTTACAATGTCTGGGAATTTGGATTAGACCCATTCATATGATGTAATCCTCACTTTACATCACGGAGAAGTGAGGTTTTGATGGTCCAAACGTGTAATGGTGTCGTCCACTCTTACAATGTCTGGGAATTTGGATTAGACCCATTCATATGATGTAATGCACAATTTACATCACGGGGAAGTGAGGTTTCAATGGCCCAAATAGGCAATGGTGTCGCCCACTCCTATAATGTCTGTGAATTTGGATTAGACCCAATCATATGATGTAATGCCCGCTTTACATCACGGGGAGTGAGATTTTGATGGCCCAAACATGCAATGGTGTCGTCCACTCTTACAATGTCTGGGAATTTGGATTAGACCCAATCATATGATGTAATGCTCACTTTACATCACGGGAAGTGAGGTTTTGATGGCCCAAACATGCAATGGTGTCGCCCACTCCTATAATGTCTGTGAATTTGGATTAGACCCAATCATATGATGTAATGCCCGCTTTACATCACAGGGAGTGAGATTTTGATGGCCCAAACATGCAATGGTGTCGTCCACTCTTACAATGTCTGGGAATTTGGATTAGACCCAATCATATGATGTAATGCTCACTTTACATCACGGGGAAGTGAGGTTTTGATGGCCCAAACATGCAATGGTGTCGCCCACTCCTATAATGTCTGTGAATTTGGATTAGACCCAATCATATGATGTAATGCCCGCTTTACATCACAGGGAGTTAGATTTTGATGGCCCAAACATGCAATGGTGTCGTCCAATCTTACAATGTCTGGTAATTTGGATTAGACCCATTCATATGATGTAATGCCCAATTTACATCACGGGGAAGTGAGGTTTCAATGGCCCAAATAGGCAATGGTGTCGCCCACTCCTATAATGTCTGTGAATTTGGATTAGACCCAATCATTTGATGTAATGCCCACTTTATATCACGGGGAGTGAGATTTTGATGGCCCAAACATGCAATGGTGTCGTCCACTCTTACAATGTCTGGGAATTTGGATTTGACCCAATCATATGATGTAATGCAAACTTTACATCACGGGGAAGTGACGTTTTGATGGTCCAAACATGCAATGGTGTCATCTACTGTTACAATGTCTGGGAATTTGGATTAGATCCATTCACATGACGTAATGCAAAATTTACATCATGGGGAAGTGAGTTTTCGAAGGCCCAAACATGCATTGGTGTCGTCCACTCTTACAATGTCTGGGAAATTGGATTAGACCCAATCATATGATGTAATGCAAACTTTACATCACGGGGAAGTGACGTTTTGATGGTCCAAACATGCAATGGTGTCATCTACTGTTACAATGTCTGGGAATTTGGATTAGATCCATTCACATGACGTAATGCAAAATTTACATCACGGGGAAGTGAGTTTTCGATGGCCCAAACATGCATTGGTGTCGTCCACTCTTACAATGTCTGGGAAATTGGATTAGACCCATTCATATGATGTAATGCCCACTTTACATCTCGGGGAAGTGAGGTTTCGATGGCCCGAACAAGCAATGGTGTCGTCTACTCTTACAATGACTGTGAATTTGGATTAGACCCAATCATATGATGTAATGCCTACTTTACATCACGGGGAAGTGAGGTTTCGGTGGCCCAAACATGCAATGGTGTCGTCCACTCTTACATTGTATAGGAATTTGCATTAGACCTAATTATATGATGTAATGCCTACGTTACATGACGGGGAATTGAGGTTTTTATGGCCCAAACATGCAATGGTGTCGTCCAATCTTACAATGTCTGTGAATGTGGATTAGACCCAATCATATGATGTAATGCCCAATTTACATCACGGGAAAGTGACGTTTTGTTGGTCCAAACATGCAATTGTGTCGTCCACTCTTACAATGTCTGGGAATTAGGATTAGACCCAATCATATGATGTAATGCCCACTTTACATCACGGGGAAGTGAGTTTTTGATGGCCCAAACATGAAATGGTGTCGTCCACTCTTACAATATCTGGGAATTTGGATTAGACCCAATCATATAATGTAATGCTCACTTTACATCACGGGGAAGTGAGGTTTTGATGGCCCAGACCTGCAATGGTGTCGTCCACTCTTACAACGTCTGGAATTGGAATTAGACCCATTCATATGATGTTATGCCCAATTTACATCACGGGGAAGTGAGGTTGCAATGGCCCAAATATGCAATGGTGTCTCCCACTCATATAATGTCTGTGAATTTGGATTGGACCCAATCATATGATGTAATGCCCACTTTACATCACGGGGAGTGAGATTTTGATGGCCCAAACATGTAATGGTGTCGTCCCCTCTTACATTTACTGGGAATTTGGATTAGACCCAATCATATGATGTAATGCCCACTTTACATCACGGCGAAGTGAGGTTTTGATGGTCCAAACATGCAATTGTGTCGTCCACTCTTACAATGTCTGGGAATTTGGATTAGACCCAATCATATGATGTAATGCCCACTTTACATCACGGGGAAGTGACGTTCTGGTGGCCCAAACATGCAATGGTGTCGTCCACTCTTACAGTGTCTGGGAATTTGGATTATACCCAATCATATGATGTAATACCGAATGTACATCACGGGGAAGTGAGGTTTAGATGGCCCAAACATGCAATGGTGTCGTCCACTCTTAAAATGTCTGGGAATTTGCATTAGACCTAATTATATGATGTAATGCCTACTTTACATCACGGGGAAGTGAGGCTTTGATGGCCCAAACATGCAATGGTGTCCTCCAATCTTACAATGTCTGTGAATTTGGATTAGACCCAATCATATGATGTAATGCCCAATTTACATCACGGGAAAGTGACGTTTTGATGGTCCAAACATGCAATGGTGTCGTCCACTCTTACAATGTCTGGGAATTTGGATTAGACCAAATCATATGATGTAAGGCCCACTTTACATCACGGGGAGTGAGATTTTGATGGCCCAAACATGCAATGGTGTCGTCCACTCCTACAATGTCTGGGAATTTGGATTAGACCCAATCATATGATGTAATGCAAACTTTACATCACGGGGAAGTGACGTTTTGATGGTCCAAACATGCAATGGTGTCATCTACTGTTACAATGTCTGGGAATTTGGATTAGATCCATTCACATGACGTAATGCAAAATTTACATCACGGGGAAGTGAGGTTTCGATGGCCCAAACATGCATTGGTGTCGTCCACTCTTACAATGTCTGGGAAATTGGATTAGACCCATTCATATGATGTAATGCTCACTTTACATCACGGGGAAGTGACGTTTTGATGGTCCAAACATGCAATGATGTCGTCTTCTGTTACAATGTCTGGGAATTTGGATTAGACCCATTCATATGATGTAATGCACAATTTACATCACGGGGAAGTGAGGTTTCAATGGCCCAAATAGGCAATGGTGTCGCCCACTCCTATAATGTCTGTGAATTTGGATTAGACCCAATCATATGATGTAATGCCCGCTTTACATCACGGGGAGTGAGATTTTGATGGCCCAAACATGCAATGGTGTCGTCCACTCTTACAATGTCTGGGAATTTGGATTAGACCCAATCATATGATGTAATGCTCACTTTACATCACGGGAAGTGAGGTTTTGATGGCCCAAACATGCAATGGTGTCGCCCACTCCTATAATGTCTGTGAATTTGGATTAGACCCAATCATATGATGTAATGCCCGCTTTACATCACAGGGAGAGAGATTTTGATGGCCCAAACATGCAATGGTGTCGTCCACTCTTACAATGTCTGGGAATTTGGATTAGACCCAATCATATGATGTAATGCTCACTTTACATCACGGGGAAGTGAGGTTTTGATGGCCCAAACATGCAATGGTGTCGCCCACTCCTATAATGTCTGTGAATTTGGAAATAGACCCAATCATATGATGTAATGCCCGCTTTACATCACAGGGAGTTAGATTTTGATGGCCCAAACATGCAATGGTGTCGTCCAATCTTACAATGTCTGGGAATTTGGATTAGACCCATTCATATGATGTAATGCCAAATTTACATCACGGGGAAGTGAGGTTTCAATGGCCCAAATAGGCAATGGTGTCGCCCATTCCTATAATGTCTGTGAATTTGGATTAGACCCAATCATATGATGTAATGCCCACTTTACATCACGGGGAGTGAGATTTTGATGGTCCAAACATGCAATGGTGTCGTCCACTCTTACAATGTCTGGGAATTTGGATTAGACCCAATCATATGATGTAATACCCAATTTACATCACGGGAAAGTGACGTTTTGATGGTCCAAACATGCAATGGTGTCGTCCACTCTTACAATGTCTGGGAATTTGGATTAGACCAAATCATATGATGTAAGGCCCACTTTACATCACGGGGAAGTGAGGTTTTGATGGCCCAAACATGCAATGGTGTCGTCCACTCTTACAATGACTGGGAATTTGGATTAGACCCAATCATATGATGTAAGGCCCACTTTACATCACGGGGAAGTGAGGTTTTGATGGCCCAAACGTGCAATGGTGTCGTCCACTCTTACAATGACTGGGAATTTGGATTAGACCCATTTGGAAACAAGACTTCTTCTGTTTTTGAGACAACTAAGGGAGAAAAACAAGGCTGTGTAATCAGCCCTATGCTTTTTAACATCTATATTAATGACTTAAATGATGTATTACAGGATAGTTCAATAGACCATGTTTCACTAAATGACACTAAAATTAGCTCACTCTTCTACGCAGATGACCTAGTTTTACTTTCCACAACAAACAATGGTCTTCAAAAAGCATTAGATATTTTATCAGACTATTGTTCTAATTGGAAACTTAGTGTCAATTTAACAAAAACAAAAATTGTTATTTTCGGAAAAAGAGATTTAAAAACACAGGATAAATTCCTATATCTTGGAAATCATATCAACTGTGTTAACTCCTATAATTACTTAGGTGTTACAATGCAGTCCAATGGGAAATTTACTGAAGCCAGACAAAACATGGCAGATAAAGCCAACAGAGCCTTATATGCAATGTTAAGACACATTCCACCTGAATGCAACTGTAAAACATTTATCTATCTGTTCAGAACATGTATTCTTCCGGTACTCATTTATGGTTCAGAAATTTGGGGAATTGAAGTTTTGGATGAAAACAAATGGGACAAAACTACAAGTGAAAAACTACATTTGAAATTCTGTAGAAATATTCTAGGCCTAAATAAATTTGGTGCAAATTTAGCTTGTAGGGCAGAGTTGGGCTGTTTCCCATTACTAATAGACACCAAGAAAAACCTTATCAAGTATTGGTTACGCATACAAGGGCTTCCAGATAAATGTCTTACAAAACAAGCATATTATGAACAAATGAAATTCAATTTACCATGGTGTTCATCGGTTCAGAATTTAGTTATTGACTCAAGAATTCAAACTAGTAAAACAGATTTGAATATAAAGAACATTGATAAGACTTTAAAAGAAAACTATATTACATTTTGGAAACAGAATGTCAATCAAGAAAACACAAAACTAAGAACATATGCATAATTCAAAAACACTTATAATTTTGAGTCATACTTAAATTGTCTTCCGAAAAAACATCAAGTCTGCATGTCACGCTTCCGAACAAGTAACCATTGTTTGGCTATTGAAAAAGGAAGGCACACACAGCCAAAAACTCCCATTGAAAAAAGAATTTGTAATTTATGTTCCCAAAATAAAATAGAAGATGAAGTTCACTTCCTTTTAGATTGTGATCGGTACAAATATATTAGACATGAATTGCTCACAGAAATTACATTAACTAATGCAGGAGATAAATTGAGTAATTTTATATTTTTGATGAGCAACAAGGACTCCAAGACAATTAAATGTATGGGGACCTATCTACTTAAAGCCATGGAGTACAGACAACTTTAACGTATCTATTTATATTGTATTGTAATTGTGTTGTGTACGGATATATTTATTGCTTTTTACCAAAAGAAATATTGTAATTTCTAAGGATGCAATAAAATTTGATTATTATTATTATTATTATTATTATTATATGATGTAATGCCCAATTTACATCACGGGGAAGTGAGGTTTCGATGGCCCAAATATGCAATGGTGTCGCCAACTCCTATAATGTCTGTGAATTTGGATTAGACCCAATCATGTGATGTAATGCCCACTTTACATCACGGGGAGTGAGATTTTGATGGCCCAAACATGCAATGGTGTCGTGCACTCTAAACATTTCTGGGAATTTGGATTAGACCCAGTCACATGATGTAATGCCCAATTTACATCACGGGGAAGTGAGATTTTGATGGTCCGAACATGCAATGGTGTCGTCCACTCTTACAATGTCTGGGAATTTGGATTAGACCCAATCATGTGATGTAATGCCCACTTTACATCACGGGGAGTGAGATTTTGATGGCCCAAACATGCAATGGTGTCGTGCACTCTAAACATTTCTGGGAATTTGGATTAGACCCAGTCACATGATGTAATGCCCAATTTACATCACGGGGAAGTGAGATTTTGATGGTCCGAACATGCAATGGTGTCGTCCACTCTTACAATGTCTGGGAATTTGGATTAGACCCAATCATATGATGTAATGCCCACTTTACATCACGGGGAAGTGACGTTTTGATGGTCCAAACATGCAATGGTGTCGTCCACTCTTACAATGTCTGGGAATTTGGATTAGACCCATTCATGTGACGTAAGGCAAAATTTACATCACGGGGAAGTGAGGTTTCGATGGCCCAAACATGCAATGGTGTCGTCCACTCTTACAATGTCTGTGAATTTGGATTACACCCAATCATATGATGTAATGCCCACTTTACATCACGGGGAAGTGACGTTCTGGTGGCCCAAACATGCAATGGTGTCTTCCACTCTTACAGTGTCTGCGAATTTGGATTAGACCCAATCATATGATGTAATACCGTATGTATATCACGGGGAAGTGAGGTTTAGATGGCCCAAACATGCAACGGTGTCGTCCACTCTTAAAATGTCTGGGAATTTGGATTAGACCCAATCATATGATGTAATGCCCACTTTACATCATGGGTAAGTGAGGTTTCGATGGCCCGAACATGCAATGGTGTCGTCTACTCTTACAATGTCTGTGAATTTGGATTAGACCCAATCATATGATGTAATGCCTACTTACCTCCCGGGGAAGTGAGGTTTCGGTGGCCCAAACATGCAATGGTGTCGTCCACTCTTACATTGTCTAGGAATTTGCATTAGACCTAATTATATGATGTAATGCCTACTTTACATGACGGGGAATTTAGGTTTTGATGGCCCAAACATTCAATGGTGTCGTCCAATCTTACAATGTCTGTGAATTTGGATTAGACCCAATCATATGATGTAATGCCCAATTTACATCACGGGAAAGTGACGTTTTGATTGTCCAAACATGCAATGGTGTCGTCCACTCTTACAATGTCTGGGAATTTGGATTAGACCAAATCATATGATGTAAAAACAAAACTAAGAACATATGCATAATTCAAAAACACTTATAATTTTGAGTCATACTTAAATTGTCTTCCGAAAAAACATCAAGTCTGCATGTCACGCTTCCGAACAAGTAACCATTGTTTGGCTATTGAAAAAGGAAGGCACACACAGCCAAAAACTCCCATTGAAAAAAGAATTTGTAATTTATGTTCCCAAAATAAAATAGAAGATGAAGTTCACTTCCTTTTAGAATGTGATCGGTACAAATATATTAGACATGAATTGCTCACAGAAATTACATTAACTAATGCAGGAGATAAATTGAGTAATTTTATATTTTTGATGAGCAACAAGGACTCCAAGACAATTAAATGTATGGGGACCTATCTACTTAAAGCCATGGAGTACAGACAACTTTAACGTATCTATTTATATTGTATTGTAATTGTGTTGTGTACGGATATATTTATTGCTTTTTACCAAAAGAAATATTGTAATTTCTAAGGATGCAATAAAATTTGATTATTATTATTATTATTATTATTATATGATGTAATGCCCAATTTACATCACGGGGAAGTGAGGTTTCGATGGCCCAAATATGCAATGGTGTCGCCAACTCCTATAATGTCTGTGAATTTGGATTAGACCCAATCATGTGATGTAATGCCCACTTTACATCACGGGGAGTGAGATTTTGATGGCCCAAACATGCAATGGTGTCGTGCACTCTAAACATTTCTGGGAATTTGGATTAGACCCAGTCACATGATGTAATGCCCAATTTACATCACGGGGAAGTGAGATTTTGATGGTCCGAACATGCAATGGTGTCGTCCACTCTTACAATGTCTGGGAATTTGGATTAGACCCATTCATATGACGTAAGGCAAAATTTACATCACGGGGAAGTGAGGTTTCGATGGCCCAAACATGCAACGGTGTCGTCCACTCTTACAATGTCCGGGAATTTGGATTACACCCAATCATATGATGTAATGCCCACTTTACATCACGGGGAAGTGATGTTCTGGTGGCCCAAACATGCAATGGTGTCTTCCACTCTTACAGTGTCTGGGAATTTGGATTAGACCCAATTATATGATGTTATACCGTATGTATATCACGGGGAAGTGAGGTTTAGATGGCCCAAACATGCAACGGTGTCGTCCACTCTTAAAATGTCTGGGAATTTGGATTAGACCCAATCATATGATGTAATGCCCACTTTACATCACGGGTAAGTGAGGTTTCGATGGCCCGAACATGCAATGGTGTCGTCTACTCTTACAATGTCTGTGAATTTGGATTAGACCCAATCATATGATGTAATGCCTACTTTACATCCCGGGGAAGTGAGGTTTCGGTGGCCCAAACATGCAATGGTGTCGTCCACTCTTACATTGTCTAGGAATTTGCATTAGACCTAATTATATGATGTAATGCCTACTTTACATGACGGGGAATTTAGGTTTTGATGGCCCAAACATTCAATGGTGTCGTCCAATCTTACAATGTCTGTGAATTTGGATTAGACCCAATCATATGATGTAATGCCCAATTTACATCACGGGAAAGTGACGTTTTGATGGTCCAAACATGCAATGGTGTCGTCCACTCTTACAATGTCTGGGAATTTGGATTAGACCAAATCATATGATGTAAAAACAAAACTAAGAACATATGCAAAATTCAAAAACACTTATAATTTTGAGTCATACTTAAATTGCCTTCCGAAAAAACATCAAGTCTGCATGTCACGCTTCCGAACAAGTAACCATTGTTTGGCTATTGAAAAAGGAAGGCACACACAGCCAAAAACTCCCATTGAAAAAAGAATTTGTAATTTATGTTCCCAAAATAAAATAGAAGATGAAGTTCACTTCCTTTTAGAATGTGATCGGTACAAATATATTAGACATGAATTGCTCACAGAAATTACATTAACTAATGCAGGAGATAAATTGAGTAATTTTATATTTTTGATGAGCAACAAGGACTCCAAGACAATTAAATGTATGGGGACCTATCTACTTAAAGCCATGGAGTACAGACAACTTTAACGTATCTATTTATATTGTATTGTAATTGTGTTGTGTACGGATATATTTATTGCTTTTTACCAAAAGAAATATTGTAATTTCTAAGGATGCAATAAAATTTGATTATTATTATTATTATTATTATTATTATTATTATTATTATATGATGTAATGCCCAATTTACATCACGGGGAAGTGAGGTTTCGATGGCCCAAATATGCAATGGTGTCGCCAACTCCTATAATGTCTGTGAATTTGGATTAGGCCCAATCATGTGATGTAATGCCCACTTTACATCACGGGGAGTGAGATTTTGATGGCCCAAACATGCAATGGTGTCGTGCACTCTAAACATTTCTGGGAATTTGGATTAGACCCAGTCACATGATGTAATGCCCAATTTACATCACGGGGAAGTGAGATTTTGATGGTCCGAACATGCAATGGTGTCGTCCACTCTTACAATGTCTGGGAATTTGGATTAGACCCAATCATATGATGTAATGCCCACTTTACATCACGGGGAAGTGACGTTTTGATGGTCCAAACATGCAATGGTGTCGTCCACTCTTACAATGTCTGGGAATTTGGATTAGACCCATTCATATGACGTAAGGCAAAATTTACATCACGGGGAAGTGAGGTTTCGATGGCCCAAACATGCAATGGTGTCGTCCACTCTTACAATGTCTGTGAATTTGGATTACACCCAATCATATGATGTAATGCCCACTTTACATCACGGGGAAGTGACGTTCTGGTGGCCCAAACATGCAATGGTGTCTTCCACTCTTACAGTGTATGGGAATTTGGATTAGACCCAATCATATGATGTAATACCGTATGTATATCACGGGGAAGTGAGGTTTAGATGGCCCAAACATGCAACGGTGTCGTCCACTCTTAAAATGTCTGGGAATTTGGATTAGACCCAATCATATGATGTAATGCCCACTTTACATCACGGGTAAGTGAGGTTTCGATGGCCCGAACATGCAATGGTGTCGTCTACTCTTACAATGTCTGGGAATTTGGATTAGACCCAATCATATGATGTAATGCCTACTTTACAACCCGGGGAAGTGAGGTTTCGGTGGCCCAGACATGCAATGGTGTCGTCCACACTTACATTGTCTAGGAATTTGCATTAGACCTAATTATATGATGTAATGCCTACTTTACATGACGGGGAATTTAGGTTTTGATGGCCCAAACATTCAATGGTGTCGTCCAATCTTACAATGTCTGTGAATTTGGATTAGACCCAATCATATGATGTAATGCCCAATTTACATCACGGGAAAGTGACGTTTTGATGGTCCAAACATGCAATGGTGTCGTCCACTCTTTCAATGTCAGGGAATTTGGATTAGACCCAATCATATGATGTAATGCCCAATTTACATCACGGGGAAGTTAGGCTTTGATGGCCCAAACATGCAATGGTGTCGTCCACTCTTACAATGTCTGGGAATTTGGATTAGACCCAATCATATGATGTAATGCCCACTTTACATCATGGGGAAGTGAGGTTTTGATGGCCCAAACAGGCAATGGTTTCGTCCAGTCTTACAATGTCTGGGTATTTGGATTAGACCCAATCATATGATGTAATGCTCACTTTACATCAAGGGGAAGTGACGTTCTGGTGGCCCAAACATGCAATGGTGTCGTCCACTCTTACTGTGTCTGTGAATTTGGATTAGACTCAATCATATGATGTAATACCGAATGTAGATCACGGGGAAGTGAGGTTTAGATGGCCCAAACATGCAACGGTGTCGTCCACTCTTACAATGACTGTGAATTTGGATTAGACCCAATCATATGATGTAATACCGAATGTACATCACGAAGAAGTGAGGTTTAGATGGCCAAAACATGCAACGGTGTCGTCCACTCTTACAATGTCTGGGAATTTGGATTAGACCCAATCATATGATGTAATGCCCACTTTACATCACGGGGAAGAGAGGTTTCGATGGCCCGAACATGCAATGGTATCGTCTACTCTTACAATGACTGTGAATTTGGATTAGACCCAATCATATGATGTAATGCCCACTTTACATCACGGGGAAGTGACGTTTTGATGGTCCAAACATGCAATGGTGTCGTCCACTCTTACAATGTCTGGTAATTTGGATTAGACCCAATCATATGATGTAATGTTCACTTTACTTCACGGGGAAGTGAGGTTTTGATGGCCCAAACATGCAATGGTGTCGTCCACTCATTACAATGTCTGGGATTTTGGATTAGACCCATTCATATGATGTAATGCCCAATTTACATCACGGGGAAGTGAGGTTGCGATGGCCCAAATATGCAATGATGTCGCCCACTCCTATAATGTCTGTGAATTTGGATTGGACCCAATCATATGATGTAATGCCCACTTTATATCACGGGGAGTGAGATTTTGATGGCCCAAACATGCAATGGTGTCGTCCACTCTTACAATGTCTGGGATTTTGGATTAGACCAAATCATATGATGTAATGCCCAATTTACATCACGGGAAAGAGACGTTTTGATGGTCCAAACATGCAATGGTGTCGTCCACTCTTACAATGTCTGGGAATTTGGATTAGACCCAATCATATGATGTAATGCCCAATTTACATCACGGGGAAGTTAGGCTTTAATGGCCCATACATGTAATGGTGTCGTCCACTCTTACAATGTCTGGGAATTTGGATTAGACCCAATCATATGATGTAATGCCCACTTTACATCACGGGCAAGTGAGGTTTTGATCGCCCAAACATGCAATGGTGTCGTCCACTCTTAAAATGTCAGGGAATTTGGATTAGACCCAATCATATGATGTAATGCTCACTTTACATCGCGGGGAAGTGAGGTTTTGATGGCCCAAACATGCAATGGTGTCGTCAACTCTTACAATGTCTGGGAATTTGGATTAGACCCATTCATATGATGTAATGCGCAATTTACATCACGGGGAAGTGAGGTTTCGATGGCCCAAACATGCAATGGTGTCGTCCACTCTTACAATGTCTGGGAATTTGGATTAGACTCAATCATATGATGTAATACCGAATGTACATCACGGGGAAGTGAGGTTTCGATGGCCCAAACATGCAACGGTGTCGTCCACTCTCACAATGACTGTGAATTTGGATTAGACCCAATCATATGATGTAATACCGAATGTACATCACGAATAAGTGAGGTTTAGATGGCCCAAACATTCAACGGTGTCGTCCACTCTTACAATGTCTGGGAATTTGGATTAGACCCAATCATATGATGTAATGTTCACTTTACTTCACGGGGAAGTGAGGTTTTGATGGCCCAAACATGCAATGGTGTCGTCCACTCATTACAATGTCTGGGATTTTGGATTAGACCCATTCATATGCTGTAATGCCCAATTTACATCACGGAAAAGTGAGGTTGCGATGGCCCAAATATGCAATGGTGTCGCCCACTCCTATAATGTCTGTGAATTTGGATTGGACCCAATCATATGATGTAATGCCCACTTTATATCACGGGGAGTGAGATTTTGATGGCCCAAACATGCAATGGTGTCGTCCACTCTTACAATGTCTGGGATTTTGGATTAGACCAAATCATATGATGTAATGCCCAATTTACATCACGGGAAAGTGATGTTTTGATGGTCCAAACATGCAATGGTGTCGTCCACTCTTACAATGTCTGGGAATTTGGATTAGACCCAATCATATTATGTAATGCTCACTCACATCACGGGCAAGTGAGGTTTTGATGGCCCAAACATACAATGGTGTCGTCCACTCTTAAAATGTCAGGGAATTTGGATTAGACCCAATCATATGATGTAATGCTCACTTTACATCGCGGGGAAGTGAGGTTTTGATGGCCCAAACATGCAATGGTGTCGTCCACTCTTACAATGTCTGGGAATTTGGATTAGACCCAATCATATGATGTAATGCCCAATTTACATCACGGGGAAGTAAGGCTTTAATGGCCCATACATGTAATGGTGTCGTCCACTCTTACAATGTCTGGGAATTTGGATTAGACCCAATCATATGATGTAATGCCCACTTTACATCACGGGCAAGTGAGGTTTTGATCGCCCAAACATACAATGGTGTCGTCCACTCTTAAAATGTCAGGGAATTTGGATTAGACCCAATCATATGATGTAATGCTCACTTTACATCGCGGGGAAGTGAGGTTTTGATGGCCCAAACATGCAATGGTGTCGTCAACTCTTACAATGTCTGGGAATTTGGATTAGACCCATTCATATGATGTAATGCCCAATTTACATCACGGGGAAGTGAGGTTTCGATGGCCCAAACATGCAATGGTGTCGTCCACTCTTACAATGTCTGGGAATTTGGATTAGACCCAATCATATGATGTAATGCCCAATTTACATCACGGGAAAGTGACGTTTTGATGGTCCAAACATGCAATGGTGTCGTCCACTCTTACAATGTCTGGGAATTTGGATTAGACCCAATCATATGATGTAATGCCCAATTTACATCACGGGGAAGTGAGGTTTTGTTGGCCCAAAAAGGCAATGGTGTCGTCCACTCTTACAATGTCAGGGAATTTGGATTAGACCCAATCATATGATGTAATGCTTACTTTACATCACAGGGAAGTGAGGTTTTGTTGGCCCAAACATGCAATGGTGTCGCCAACTCCTATAATGTCTGTGAATTTGGATTAGACCCAATCATGTAATGTAATGCCCACTTTACATCACGGGGAGTGAGATTTTGATGGCCCAAACATGCAATGGTGTCGTGCACTCTAAAAAATTCTGTGAATTTGGATTAGACCCAATCATGTGATGCAATGCCCACTTTACATCACGGGGAGTGAGATTTTGATGGCCCAAACATGCAATGGTGCCGTGCACTCTAAAAAATTCTGGGAATGTGGATTAGACCCAATCATATGATGTAATGCTTACTTTACATCACAGGGAAGTGAGGTTTTGTTGGCCCAAACATGCAATGGTGTCGCCAACTCCTATAATGTCTGTGAATTTGGATTAGACCCAATCATGTGATGTAATGCCCACTTTACATCACGGGGAGTGAGATTTTGATGGCCCAAACATGCAATGGTGTCGTGCACTCTAAAAAATTCTGGAAATTTGGATTAGACCCAATCACATGATGTAATGCCCAATTTACATCACGGGGAAGTTAGGCTTTAATGGCCCATACATGTAATGGTGTCGTCCACTCTTACAATGTCTGGGAATTTGGATTAGACCCAATCATATGATGTATTGCCCACTTTACATCACGGGCAAGTGAGGTTTTGATGGCCCAAACATGCAATGGTGTCGTCCACTCTTAAAATGTCAGGGAATTTGGATTAGACCCAATCATATGATGTAATGCTCACTTTACATCGCGGGGAAGTGAGTTTTTGATGGCCCAAACATGCAATGGTGTCGTCAACTCTTACAATGTCTGGGAATTTGGATTAGACCAATTCATATGATGTAATGCCCAATTTACATCACGGGGAAGTGAAGTTTCGATGGCCCAAACATGCAATGGTGTCGTCCACTCTTACAATGTCTGGGAATTTGGATTAGACCCAATCATATGATGTAATGCTCACATTACATCACGGGGAAGTGAGGTTTTGATGACCGAAACATGCAATGGTGTCGTCCACTCTTACAATGTCAGGGAATTTGGATTAGACCCAATCATATGATGTAATGCTCACTTTACATCACGGGGAAGTGAGGTTTCGATGGCCCAAACATGCAATGGTGTCGTCCACTCTTACAATGTTTGGGAATTTGGATTAGACCCATTCAAATGATGTAATGCCCAATTTACATCACGGGGAAGTGAGGTTTCGATGGCCCAAACATGCAATGGTGTCGTCCACTCTTACAATGTCTGGGAATTTGGATTAGACCCAATCATATGATGTAATGCTCACATTACATCACGGGGAAGTGAGGTTTTGATGGCCGAAACATGCAATGGTGTCGTCCACTCTTACAATGTCAGGGAATTTGGATTAGACCCAATCATATGATGTAATGCTCACTTTACATCAAGGGGAAGTGAGGTTTTGATGGCCCAAACATGCAATGGTGTCGTCCACTCTTAAAATGTCAGGGAATTTGGATTAGACCCAATCATATGATGTAATGCTCACTTTACATCGCGGGGAAGTGAGTTTTTGATGGCCCAAACATGCAATGGTGTCGTCAACTCTTACAATGTCTGGGAATTTGGATTAGACCAATTCATATGATGTAATGCCCAATTTACATCACGGGGAAGTGAGGTTTCGATGGCCCAAACATGCAATGGTGTCGTCCACTCTTACAATGTCTGGGAATTTGGATTAGACCCAATCATATGATGTAATGCTCACATTACATCACGGGGAAATGAGGTTTTGATGACCGAAACATGCAATGGTGTCGTCCACTCTTACAATGTCAGGGAATTTGGATTAGACCCAATCATATGATGTAATGCTCACTTTACATCACGGGGAAGTGAGGTTTCGATGGCCCAAACATGCAATGGTGTCGTCCACTCTTACAATGTTTGGGAATTTGGATTAGACCCATTCAAATGATGTAATGCCCAATTTACATCACGGGGAAGTGAGGTTTCGATGGCCCAAACATGCAATGGTGTCGTCCACTCTTACAATGTCTGGGAATTTGGATTAGACCCAATCATATGATGTAATGCTCACATTACATCACGGGCAAGTGAGGTTTTGATGGCCGAAACATGCAATGGTGTCGTCCACTCTTACAATGTCAGGGAATTTGGATTAGACCCAATCATATGATGTAATGCTCACTTTACATCGCGGGGAAGTGAGGTTTCGATGGCCCAAACATGCAATGGTGTCGTCCACTCTTACAATGTCTGGGAATTTGGATTAGACCCATTCATATGATGTAATGCCCAATTTACATCACGGGAAAGTGACGTTTTGATGGTCCAAACATGTAATGGTGTCGTCCACTCTTACAATGTCTGGGAATTTGGATTAGACCCAATCATATGATGTAATGCCCAATTTACATCACGGGGAAGTTAGGCTTTGATGGCCCATACATGTAATGGTTTTGTCCACTCTTACAATGTCTGGGAATTTGGATTAGACCCAATCATGTGATGCAATGCCCACTTTACATCACGGGGAGTGAGATTTTGATGGCCCAAACATGCAATGGTGCCGTGCACTCTAAAAAATTCTGGGAATGTGGATTAGACCCAATCATATGATGTAATGCTTACTTTACATCACAGGGAAGTGAGGTTTTGTTGGCCCAAACATGCAATGGTGTCGCCAACTCCTATAATGTCTGTGAATTTGGATTAGACCCAATCATGTGATGTAATGCCCACTTTACATCACGGGGAGTGAGATTTTGATGGCCCAAACATGCAATGGTGTCGTGCACTCTAAAAAATTCTGGGAATTTGGATTAGAGCCAGTCACATGATGTAATGCCCCATTTACATCACGGGGAAGTTAGGCTTTAATGGCCCATACATGTAATGGTGTCGTCCACTCTTACAATGTCTGGGAATTTGGATTAGACCCAATCATATGATGTAATGCCCACTTTACATCACGGGCAAGTGAGGTTTTGATGGCCCAAACATGCAATGGTGTCGTCCACTCTTAAAATGTCAGGGAATTTGGATTAGACCCAATCATATGATGTAATGCTCACTTTACATCACGGGAAAGTGACGTTTTGATGGTCCAAACATGCAATGGTGTCGTCCACTCTTACAATGTCTGGGAATTTGGATTAGACCCAATCATATGATGTAATGCCCAATTTACATCACGGGGAAGTTAGGCTTTGATGGCCCATACATGTAATGGTGTTGTCCACTCTTACAATGTCTGGGAATTTGGATTAGACCCAATCATATGATGTAATGTCCACTTTACATCACGGGGAAGTGAGGTTTTGTTGGCCCAAAAATGCAATGGTGTCGTCCACTCTTACAATGTCAGGGAATTTGGATTAGACCCAATCATATGATGTAATGCTTACTTTACATCACAGGGAAGTGAGGTTTTGTTGGCCCAAACATGCAATGGTGTCGCCAACTCCTATAATGTCTGTGAATTTGGATTAGACCCAATCATGTGATGTAATGCCCACTTTACATCACGGGGAGTGAGATTTTGATGGCCCAAACATGCAATGGTGTCGTGCACTCTAAAAAATTCTGTGAATTTGGATTAGACCCAATCATGTGATGCAATGCCCACTTTACATCACGGGGAAGTGAGGTTTTGTTGGCCCAAACATGCAATGGTGCCGTGCACTCTAAAAAATTCTGGGAATGTGGATTAGACCCAATCATATGATGTAATGCTTACTTTACATCACAGGGAAGTGAGGTTTTGTTGGCCCAAACATGCAATGGTGTCGCCAACTCCTATAATGTCTGTGAATTTGGATTAGACCCAATCATGTGATGTAATGCCCACTTTACATCACGGGGAGTGAGATTTTGATGGCCCAAACATGCAATGGTGTCGTGCACTCTAAAAAATTCTGGGAATTTGGATTAGAGCCAGTCACATGATGTAATGCCCAATTTACATCACGGGGAAGTTAGGCTTTAATGGCCCATACATGTAATGGTGTCGTCCACTCTTACAATGTCTGGGAATTTGGATTAGACCCAATCATATGATGTAATGCCCACTTTACATCACGGGCAAGTGAGGTTTTGATGGCCCAAACATGCAATGGTGTCGTCCACTCTTAAAATGTCAGGGAATTTGGATTAGACCCAATCATATGATGTAATGCTCACTTTACATCACGGGAAAGTGACGTTTTGATGGTCCAAACATGCAATGGTGTCGTCCACTCTTACAATGTCTGGGAATTTGGATTAGACCCAATCATATGATGTAATGCCCAATTTACATCACGGGGAAGTTAGGCTTTGATGGCCCATACATGTAATGGTGTTGTCCACTCTTACAATGTCTGGGAATTTGGATTAGACCCAATCATATGATGTAATGTCCACTTTACATCACGGGGAAGTGAGGTTTTGTTGGCCCAAAAATGCAATGGTGTCGTCCACTCTTACAATGTCAGGGAATTTGGATTAGACCCAATCATATGATGTAATGCTTACTTTACATCACAATGAAGTGAGGTTTTGTTGGCCCAAACATGCAATGGTGTCGCCAACTCCTATAATGTCTGTGAATTTGGATTAGACCCAATCATGTGATGTAATGCCCACTTTACATCACGGGGAGTGAGATTTTGATGGCCCAAACATGCAATGGTGTCGTGCACTCTAAAAAATTCTGTGAATTTGGATTAGACCCAATCATGTGATGCAATGCCCACTTTACATCACGGGCAGTGAGATTTTGATGGCCCAAACATGCAATGGTGCCGTGCACTCTAAAAAATTCTGGGAATGTGGATTAGACCCAATCATATGATGTAATGCTTACTTTACATCACAGGGAAGTGAGGTTTTGTTGGCCCAAACATGCAATGGTGTCGCCAACTCCTATAATGTCTGTGAATTTGGATTAGACCCAATCATGTGATGTAATGCCCACTTTACATCACGGGGAGTGAGATTTTGATGGCCCAAACATGCAATGGTGTCGTGCACTCTAAAAAATTCTGTGAATTTGGATTAGACCCAATCATGTGATGCAATGCCCACTTTACATCACGGGGAGTGAGATTTTGATGGCCCAAACATGCAATGGTGCCGTGCACTCTAAAAAATTCTGGGAATGTGGATTAGACCCAATCATATGATGTAATGCTTACTTTACATCACAGGGAAGTGAGGTTTTGTTGGCCCAAACATGCAATGGTGTCGCCAACTCCTATAATGTCTGTGAATTTGGATTAGACCCAATCATGTGATGTAATGCCCACTTTACATCACGGGGAGTGAGATTTTGATGGCCCAAACATGCAATGGTGTCGTGCACTCTAAAAAAATCTGGAAATTTGGATTAGACCCAATCACATGATGTAATGCCCAATTTACATCACGGGGAAGTTAGGCTTTAATGGCCCATACATGTAATGGTGTCGTCCACTCTTACAATGTCTGGGAATTTGGATTAGACCCAATCATATGATGTATTGCCCACTTTACATCACGGGCAAGTGAGGTTTTGATGGCCCAAACATGCAATGGTGTCGTCCACTCTTAAAATGTCAGGGAATTTGGATTAGACCCAATCATATGATGTAATGCTCACTTTACATCGCGGGGAAGTGAGTTTTTGATGGCCCAAACATGCAATGGTGTCGTCAACTCTTACAATGTCTGGGAATTTGGATTAGACCAATTCATATGATGTAATGCCCAATTTACATAACGGGGAAGTGAGGTTTCGATGGCCCAAACATGCAATGGTGTCGTCCACTCTTACAATGTCTGGGAATTTGGATTAGACCCAATCATATGATGTAATGCTCACATTACATCACGGGGAAGTGAGATTTTGATGACCGAAACATGCAATGGTGTCATCCACTCTTACAATGTCAGGGAATTTGGATTAGACCCAATCATATGATGTAATGCTCACTTTACATCACGGGGAAGTGAGGTTTCGATGGCCCAAACATGCAATGGTGCCGTCCACTCTTACAATGTTTGGGAATTTGGATTAGACCCATTCAAATGATGTAATGCCCAATTTACATCACGGGGAAGTGAGGTTTCGATGGCCCAAACATGCAATGGTGTCGTCCACTCTTACAATGTCTGGGAATTTGGATTAGACCCAATCATATGATGTAATGCTCACATTACATCACGGGGAAGTGAGGTTTTGATGGCCGAAACATGCAATGGTGTCGTCCACTCTTACAATGTCAGGGAATTTGGATTAGACCCAATCATATGATGTAATGCTCACTTTACATCACGGGGAAGTGAGGTTTCGATGGCCCAAACATGCAATGGTGTCGTCCACTCTTACAATGTCTGGGAATTTAGATTAGACCCATTCATATGATGTAATGCCCAATTTACATCACGGGAAAGTGACGTTTTGATGGTCCAAACATGCAATGGTGTCGTCCACTCTTACAATGTCTGGGAATTTGGATTAGACCCAATCATATGATGTAATGCACAATTTACATCACGGGGAAGTTAGGCTTTGATGGCCCATACATGTAATGGTTTTGTCCACTCTTACAATGTCTGGGAATTTGGATTAGACCCAATCATATGATGTAATGTCCACTTTACATCACGGGGAAGTGAGGTTTTGTTGGCCCAAAAATGCAATGGTGTCGTCCACTCTTACAATGTCAGGCAATTTGGATTAGACCCAATCATATGATGTAATGCTTACTTTACATCACAGGGAAGTGAGGTTTTGTTGGCCCAAACATGCAATGGTGTCGCCAACTCCTATAATGTCTGTGAATTTGGATTAGACCCAATCATGTGATGTAATGCCCACTTTACATCACGGGGAGTGAGATTTTGATGGCCCAAACATGCAATGGTGTCGTGCACTCTAAAAAATTCTGGGTATTTGGATTAGAGCCAGTCACATGATGTAATGCCCAATTTACATCACGGGGAAGTTAGGCTTTAATGGCCCATACATGTAATGGTGTCGTCCACTCTTACAATGTCTGGGAATTTGGATTAGACCCAATCATATGATGTAATGCCCACTTTACATCACGGGCAAGTGAGGTTTTGATGGCCCAAACATGCAATGGTGTCGTCCACTCTTAAAATGTCAGGGAATTTGGATTAGACCCAATCATATGATGTAATGCTCACTTTACATCGCGGGGAAGTGAGTTTTTGATGACCCAAACATGCAATGGTGTCGTCAACTCTTACAATGTCTGGGAATTTGGATTAGACCAATTCATATGATGTAATGCTCAATTTACATCACGGGGAAGTGAGGTTTCGATGGCCCAAACATGCAATGATGTCGTCCACTCTTACAATGTCTGGGAATTTGGATTAGACCCAATCATATGATGTAATGCTCACATTACATCACGGGGAATTGAGGTTTTGATGGCCCAAACATGCAATGGTGTCGTCCAATCTTACAATGTCTGTGAATTTGGATTAGACCCAATCATATGATGTAATGCCCAATTTACATCACGGGAAAGTGACGTTTTGATGGTCCAAACATGCAATGGTGTCGTCCACTCTTACAATGTCAGGGAATTTGGATTAGACCCAATCATATGATGTAATGCCCAATTTACATCACGGGAAAGTGACGTTTTGATGGTCCAAACATGCAATGGTGTCGTCCACTCTTACAATGTCTGGGAATTTGGATTAGACCCAATCATATGATGTAATGCCCACTTTACATCATGGGGAAGTGAGGTTTTGATGGCCCAAACATGCAATGGTGTCGTCCACTCTTACAATGTCTGGTGAATTTGCATTAGACCTAATTATATGATGTAATGCCTACTTTTCATCACGCGGCAGTGAGGTTTTGATGGCCCAAACATGCAATGGTGTCGTCCAATCTTACAATGTCTGTGAATTTGGATTAGACCCAATCATATGATGTAATGCCCAATTTACATCACGGGAAAGTGATGTTTTGAAGGTCCAAACATGCAATGGTGTCGTCCACTCTTACAGTGTCAGGGAATTTGGATTAGACCCAATCATATGATGCAATACCGAATGTACATCACGAAGAAGTGAGGTTTAGATGGCCAAAACATGCAACGGTGTCGTCCACTCTTGCAATGTCAGGGAATTTGGATTAGACCCAATCATATGATGTAATGCCCACTTTACATCACGGGGAAGAGAGGTTTCGATGGCCCGAACATGCAATGGTATCGTCTACTCTTACAATGACTGTGAATTTGGATTAGACCCAATCATATGATGTAATGCCCACTTTAAATCACGGGGAAGTGACGTTTTGATGGTCCAAACATGCAATGGTGTCGTCCACTCTTACAATGTCTGGTAATTTGGACTAGACCCAATCATATGATGTAATGTCCTCTTTACATCACGGGGAAGTGAGGTTTTGTTGGCCCAAAAATGCAATGGTGTCGTCCACTCTTACAATGTCAGGGAATTTGGATTATACCCAATCATATGATGTAATGCATACTTTACATCACAGGGAAGTGAGGTTTTGATGGCCCAAACATGCAATGGTGTCGCCAACTCCTATAATGTCTGTGAATTTGGATTAGACCCAATCATGTGATGTAATGCCCACTTTACATCACGGGGAGTGAGATTTTGATGGCCCAAACATGCAATGGTGTCGTGCACTCTAAAAAATTCTGGGAATTTGGATTAGAGCCAGTCACATGATGTAATGCCCAATTTACATCACGGGGAAGTGAGATTTTGATGGTCCGAACATGCAATGGTGTCGTCCACTCTTACAATGTCTGGGAATTTGGATTAGACCCAATCATATGATGTAATGCCCACTTTACATCAGGGGGAAGTGACGTTTTGATGGTCCAAACATGCAATGATGTCGTCCACTCTTACAATGTCTGGGAATTTGGATTACACCCAATCATATGATGTAATGCCCACTTTACATCACGGGGAAGAGAGGTTTCGATGGCCCGAACATGCAATGGTATCGTCTACTCTTACAATGACTGTGAATTTGGATTAGACCCAATCATATGATGTAATGCCCACTTTAAATCACGGGGAAGTGACGTTTTGATGGTCCAAACATGCAATGGTGTCGTCCACTCTTACAATGTCTGGTAATTTGGATTAGACCCAATCATATGATGTAATGTTCACTTTACTTCACGGGGAAGTGAGGTTTTGATTGCCCAAACATGCAATGGTGTCGTCCACTCATTACAATGTCTGGGATTTTGGATTAAACCCATTCATATGATGTAATGCCCAATTTACATCACGGGGAAGTGAGGTTGCGATGGCCCAAATATGCAATGGTGTCTCCCACTCCTATAATGTCTGTGAATTTGGATTGGACCCAATCATATGATGTAATGCCCACTTTATATCACGGGGAGTGAGATTTTGATGGCCCAAACATGCAATGGTGTCGTCCACTCTTACAATGTCTGGGATTTTGGATTAGACCCAATCATATGATGTAATGCCCAATTTACATCACGGGCAAGTGACGTTTTGATGGTCCAAACATACAATGGTGTCGTCCACTCTTACAATGTCTGGGAATTTGGATTAGACCCAATCATATGATGTAATGCCCAATTTACATCACGGGGAAGTTAGGCTTTAATGGCCCATACACGTAATGGTGTCGTCCACTCTTACAATGTCTGGGAATTTGGATTAGACCCAATCATATGATGTAATGCCCACTTTACATCACGGGCAAGTGAGGTTTTGATGGCCCAAACATGCAATGGTGTCGTCCACTCTTAAAATGTCAGGGAATTTGGATTAGACCCAATCATATGATGTAATGCTCACTTTACATCGCGGGGAAGTGAGGTTTCGATGGCCCAAACATGCAATGGTGTCGTCCACTCTTACAATGTCTGGGAATTTTGATTAGACCCAATCATATGATGTAATGCTCACATTACATCACGGGGAAGTGAGGTTTTGATGACCGAAACATGCAATGGTGTCGTCCACTCTTACAATGTCAGGGAATTTGGATTAGACCCAATCATATGATGTAATGCTCACTTTACATCACGGGGAAGTGAGGTTTCGATGGCCCAAACATGCAATGGTGTCGTCCACTCTTACAATGTCTGGGAATTTGGATTAAACCCATTCATATGATGTAATGCCCAATTTACATCACGGGAAAGTGACGTTTTGATGGTCCAAACATGCAATGGTGTCGTCCACTCTTACAATGTCTGGGAATTTGGATTAGACCCAATCATATGATGTAATGCCCAATTTACATCACGGGGAAGTTAGGCTTTGATGGCCCATACATGTAATGGTGTCGTCCACTCTTACAATGTCTGGGAATTTGGATTAGACCCAATCATATGATGTAATGTCCACTTTACATCACGGGGAAGTGAGGTTTTGTTGGCCCAAAAATGCAATGGTGTCGTCCACTCTTACAATGTCAGTGAATTTGGATTAGACCCAATCATATGATGTAATGCTTACTTTACATCACAGGGAAGTGAGGTTTAGATGGCCCAAACATGCAATGGTGTCGCCAACTCCTATAATGTCTGTGAATTTGGATTAGACCCAATCATGTGATGTAATGCCCACTTTACATCACGGGGAGTGAGATTTTGATGGCCCAAACATGCAATGGTGTCGTGCACTCTAAAAAATTCTGGGAATTTGGATTAGAGCCAGTCACATGATGTAATGCCCAATTTACATCCCGGGGAAGTGAGATTTTGATGGTCCGAACATGCAATGGTGTCGTCCACTCTTACAATGTCTGGGAATTTGGATTAGACCCAATCATATGATGTAATGCCCACTTTACATCACGGGGAAGTGACGTTTTGATGGTCCAAACATGCAATGGTGTCGTCCACTCTTACAATGTCTGGGAATTTGGATTAGACCCATTCATATGACGTAATGCAAAAATTACATCACGGGGAAGTGAGGTTTCGATGGCCCAAACATGCAATGGTGTCGTCCACTCTTACAATGTCTGTCAATTTGGATTACACCCAATCATATGATGTAATGCCCACTTTACATCACGGGGAAGTGACGTTCTGGTGGCCCAAACATGCAATGGTGTCTTCCACTCTTACAGTGTCTGGGAATTTGGATTAGACCCAATCATATGATGTAATACCGTATGTACATCACGGGGAAGTGAGGTTTAGATGGCCCAAACATGCAACGGTGTCGTCCACTCTTAAAATGTCTGGGAATTTGGATTAGACCCAATCATATGATGTAATGCCCACTTTACATCACGGGGAAGTGAGGTTTCGATGGACCGAACATGCAATGGTGTCGTCTACTCTTACAATGTCTGTGAATTTGGATTAGACCCAATCATATGATGTAATGCCTACTTTACATCCCGGGGAAGTGAGGTTTCGGTGGCCCAAACATGCAATGGTGTCGTCCACTCTTACATTGTCTAGGAATTTGCATTAGACCTAATTATATGATGTAATGCCTACTTTACATGACGGGGAATTGAGGTTTTGATGGCCCAAACATGCAATGGTGTCGTCCAATCTTACAATGTCTGTGAATTTGGATTAGACCCAATCTTATGATGTAATGCCCAATTTACATCACGAGAAAGTGACGTTTTGATGGTCCAAACATGCAATGGTGTCGTCCACTCTTACAATGTCAGGGAATTTGGATTAGACCCAATCATATGATGTAATGCCCACTTTACATCACGGGGAAGAGAGGTTTCGATGGCCCGAACATGCAATGGTATCGTCTACTCTTACAATGACTGTGAATTTGGATTAGACCCAATCATATGATGTAATGCCCACTTTAAATCACGGGGAAGTGACGTTTTGATGGTCCAAACATGCAATGGTGTCGTCCACTCTTACAATGTCTGGTAATTTGGATTAGACCCAATCATATGATGTAATGTCCACTTTACATCACGGGGAAGTGAGGTTTTGTTGGCCCAAAAATGCAATGGTGTCGTCCACTCTTACAATGTCAGGGAATTTGGATTAGACCCAATCATATGATGTAATGCTTACTTTACATCACAGGGAAGTGAGGTTTTGATGGCCCAAACATGCAATGGTGTCGCCAACTCCTATAATGTCTGTGAATTTGGATTAGACCCAATCATGTGATGTAATGCCCACTTTACATCACGGGGAGTGAGATTTTGATGGCCCAAACATGCAATGGTGTCGTGCACTCTAAAAAATTCTGGGAATTTGGATTAGAGCCAGTCACATGATGTAATGCCCAATTTACATCACGGGGAAGTGAGATTTTGATGGTCCGAACATGCAATGGTGTCGTCCACTCTTACAATGTCTGGGAATTTGGATTAGACCCAATCATATGATGTAATGCCCACTTTACATCACGGGGAAGTGACGTTTTGATGGTCCAAACATGCAATGATGTCGTCCACTCTTACAATGTCTGGGAATTTGGATTACACCCAATCATATGATGTAATGCCCACTTTACATCCTGGGGAAGAGAGGTTTCGATGGCCCGAACATGCAATGGTATCGTCTACTCTTACAATGACTGTGAATTTGGATTAGACCCAATCATATGATGTAATGCCCACTTTAAATCACGGGGAAGTGACGTTTTGATGGTCCAAACATGCAATGGTGTCGTCCACTCTTACAATGTCTGGTAATTTGGATTAGACCCAATCATATGATGTAATGTTCACTTTACTTCACGGGGAAGTGAGGTTTTGATGGCCCAAACATGCAATGGTGTCGTCCACTCATTACAATGTCTGGGAATTTGGATTAGACCCAATCATATGATGTAATGCCCACTTTACATCACGGGGAAGTGACGTTTTGATGGTCCAAACATGCAATGGTGTCGTCCACTCTTACAATGTCTGGGAATTTGGATTAGACCCATTCATATGACGTAATGCAAAAATTACATCACGGGGAAGTGAGGTTTCGATGGCCCAAACATGCAATGGTGTCGTCCACTCTTACAATGTCTGTCAATTTGGATTACACCCAATCATATGATGTAATGCCCACTTTACATCACGGGGAAGTGACGTTCTGGTGGCCCAAACATGCAATGGTGTCTTCCACTCTTACAGTGTCTGGGAATTTGGATTAGACCCAATCATATGATGTAATACCGTATGTACATCACGGGGAAGTGAGGTTTAGATGGCCCAAACATGCAACGGTGTCGTCCACTCTTAAAATGTCTGGGAATTTGGATTAGACCCAATCATATGATGTAATGCCCACTTTACATCACGGGGAAGTGAGGTTTCGATGGACCGAACATGCAATGGTGTCGTCTACTCTTACAATGTCTGTGAATTTGGATTAGACCCAATCATATGATGTAATGCCTACTTTACATCCCGGGGAAGTGAGGTTTCGGTGGCCCAAACATGCAATGGTGTCGTCCACTATTACATTGTCTAGGAATTTGCATTAGACCTAATTATATGATGTAATGCCTACTTTACATGACGGGGAATTGAGGTTTTGATGGCCCAAACATGCAATGGTGTCGTCCAATCTTACAATGTCTGTGAATTTGGATTAGACCCAATCTTATGATGTAATGCCCAATTTACATCACGAGAAAGTGACGTTTTGATGGTCCAAACATGCAATGGTGTCGTCCACTCTTACAATGTCAGGGAATTTGGATTAGACCCAATCATATGATGTAATGCCCACTTTACATCACGGGGAAGAGAGGTTTCGATGGCCCGAACATGCAATGGTATCGTCTACTCTTACAATGACTGTGAATTTGGATTAGACCCAATCATATGATGTAATGCCCACTTTAAATCACGGGGAAGTGACGTTTTGATGGTCCAAACATGCAATGGTGTCGTCCACTCTTACAATGTCTGGTAATTTGGATTAGACCCAATCATATGATGTAATGTCCACTTTACATCACGGGGAAGTGAGGTTTTGTTGGCCCAAAAATGCAATGGTGTCGTCCACTCTTACAATGTCAGGGAATTTGGATTATACCCAATCATATGATGTAATGCATACTTTACATCACAGGGAAGTGAGGTTTTGATGGCCCAAACATGCAATGGTGTCGCCAACTCCTATAATGTCTGTGAATTTGGATTAGACCCAATCATGTGATGTAATGCCCACTTTACATCACGGGGAGTGAGATTTTGATGGCCCAAACATGCAATGGTGTCGTGCACTCTAAAAAATTCTGGGAATTTGGATTAGAGCCAGTCACATGATGTAATGCCCAATTTACATCACGGGGAAGTGAGATTTTGATGGTCCGAACATGCAATGGTGTCGTCCACTCTTACAATGTCTGGGAATTTGGATTAGACCCAATCATATGATGTAATGCCCACTTTACATCAGGGGGAAGTGACGTTTTGATGGTCCAAACATGCAATGATGTCGTCCACTCTTACAATGTCTGGGAATTTGGATTACACCCAATCATATGATGTAATGCCCACTTTACATCACGGGGAAGAGAGGTTTCGATGGCCCGAACATGCAATAGTATCGTCTACTCTTACAATGACTGTGAATTTGGATTAGACCCAATCATATGATGTAATGCCCACTTTAAATCACGGGGAAGTGACGTTTTGATGGTCCAAACATGCAATGATGTCGTCCACTCTTACAATGTCTGGGAATTTGGATTACACCCAATCATATGATGTAATGCCCACTTTACATCACGGGGAAGAGAGGTTTCGATGGCCCGAACATGCAATAGTATCGTCTACTCTTACAATGACTGTGAATTTGGATTAGACCCAATCATATGATGTAATGCCCACTTTAAATCACGGGGAAGTGACGTTTTGATGGTCCAAACATGCAATGGTATCGTCTACTCTTACAATGACTGTGAATTTGGATTAGACCCAATCATATGATGTAATGCCCACTTTAAATCACGGGGAAGTGACGTTTTGATGGTCCAAACATGCAATGGTGTCGTCCACTCTTACAATGTCTGGTAATTTGGACTAGACCCAATCATATGATGTAATGTCCTCTTTACATCACGGGGAAGTGAGGTTTTGTTGGCCCAAAAATGCAATGGTGTCGTCCACTCTTACAATGTCAGGGAATTTGGATTATACCCAATCATATGATGTAATGCATACTTTACATCACAGGGAAGTGAGGTTTTGATGGCCCAAACATGCAATGGTGTCGCCAACTCCTATAATGTCTGTGAATTTGGATTAGACCCAATCATGTGATGTAATGCCCACTTTACATCACGGGGAGTGAGATTTTGATGGCCCAAACATGCAATGGTGTCGTGCACTCTAAAAAATTCTGGGAATTTGGATTAGAGCCAGTCACATGATGTAATGCCCAATTTACATCACGGGGAAGTGAGATTTTGATGGTCCGAACATGCAATGGTGTCGTCCACTCTTACAATGTCTGGGAATTTGGATTAGACCCAATCATATGATGTAATGCCCACTTTACATCAGGGGGAAGTGACGTTTTGATGGTCCAAACATGCAATGATGTCGTCCACTCTTACAATGTCTGGGAATTTGGATTACACCCAATCATATGATGTAATGCCCACTTTACATCACGGGGAAGAGAGGTTTCGATGGCCCGAACATGCAATGGTATCGTCTACTTTTACAATGACTGTGAATTTGGATTAGACCCAATCATATGATGTAATGCCCACTTTAAATCACGGGGAAGTGACGTTTTGATGGTCCAAACATGCAATGGTGTCGTCCACTCTTACAATGTCTGGTAATTTGGATTAGACCCAATCATATGATGTAATGTTCACTTTACTTCACGGGGAAGTGAGGTTTTGATGGCCCAAACATGCAATGGTGTCGTCCACTCATTACAATGTCTGGGATTTTGGATTAAACCCATTCATATGATGTAATGCCCAATTTACATCACGGGGAAGTGAGGTTGCGATGGCCCAAATATGCAATGGTGTCTCCCACTCCTATAATGTCTGTGAATTTGGATTGGACCCAATCATATGATGTAATGCCCACTTTATATCACGGGGAGTGAGATTTTGATGGCCCAAACATGCAATGGTGTCGTCCACTCTTACAATGTCTGGGATTTTGGATTAGACCCAATCATATGATGTAATGCCCAATTTACATCACGGGAAAGTGACGTTTTGATGGTCCAAACATACAATGGTGTCGTCCACTCTTACAATGTCTGGGAATTTGGATTAGACCCAATCATGTGATGTAATGCCCAATTTACATCACGGGGAAGTTAGGCTTTAATGGCCCATACACGTAATGGTGTCGTCCACTCTTACAATGTCTGGGAATTTGGATTAGACCCAATCATATGATGTAATGCCCACTTTACATCACGGGCAAGTGAGGTTTTGATGGCCCAAACATGCAATGGTGTCGTCCACTCTTAAAATGTCAGGGAATTTGGATTAGACCCAATCATATGATGTAATGCTCACTTTACATCGCGGGGAAGTGAGGTTTCGATGGCCCAAACATGCAATGGTGTCGTCCACTCTTACAATGTCTGGGAATTTTGATTAGACCCAATCATATGATGTAATGCTCACATTACATCACGGGGAAGTGAGGTTTTGATGACCGAAACATGCAATGGTGTCGTCCACTCTTACAATGTCAGGGAATTTGGATTAGATCCAATCATATGATGTAATGCTCACTTTACATCACGGGGAAGTGAGGTTTCGATGGCCCAAACATGCAATGGTGTCGTCCACTCTTACAATGTCTGGGAATTTGGATTAAACCCATTCATATGATGTAATGCCCAATTTACATCACGGGAAAGTGACGTTTTGATGGTCCAAACATGCAATGGTGTCGTCCACTCTTACAATGTCTGGGAATTTGGATTAGACCCAATCATATGATGTAATGCCCAATTTACATCACGGGGAAGTTAGGCTTTGATGGCCCATACATGTAATGGTGTCGTCCACTCTTACAATGTCTGGGAATTTGGATTAGACCCAATCATATGATGTAATGTCCACTTTACATCACGGGGAAGTGAGGTTTTGTTGGCCCAAAAATGCAATGGTGTCGTCCACTCTTACAATGTCAGTGAATTTGGATTAGACCCAATCATATGATGTAATGCTTACTTTACATCACAGGGAAGTGAGGTTTAGATGGCCCAAACATGCAATGGTGTCGCCAACTCCTATAATGTCTGTGAATTTGGATTAGACCCAATCATGTGATGTAATGCCCACTTTACATCACGGGGAGTGAGATTTTGATGGCCCAAACATGCAATGGTGTCGTGCACTCTAAAAAATTCTGGGAATTTGGATTAGAGCCAGTCACATGATGTAATGCCCAATTTACATCCCGGGGAAGTGAGATTTTGATGGTCCGAACATGCAATGGTGTCGTCCACTCTTACAATGTCTGGGAATTTGGATTAGACCCAATCATATGATGTAATGCCCACTTTACATCACGGGGAAGTGACGTTTTGATGGTCCAAACATGCAATGGTGTCGTCCACTCTTACAATGTCTGGGAATTTGGATTAGACCCATTCATATGACGTAATGCAAAAATTACATCACGGGGAAGTGAGGTTTCGATGGCCCAAACATGCAATGGTGTCGTCCACTCTTACAATGTCTGTCAATTTGGATTACACCCAATCATATGATGTAATGCCCACTTTACATCACGGGGAAGTGACGTTCTGGTGGCCCAAACATGCAATGGTGTCTTCCACTCTTACAGTGTCTGGGAATTTGGATTAGACCCAATCATATGATGTAATACCGTATGTACATCACGGGGAAGTGAGGTTTAGATGGCCCAAACATGCAACGGTGTCGTCCACTCTTAAAATGTCTGGGAATTTGGATTAGACCCAATCATATGATGTAATGCCCACTTTACATCACGGGGAAGTGAGGTTTCGATGGACCGAACATGCAATGGTGTCGTCTACTCTTACAATGTCTGTGAATTTGGATTAGACCCAATCATATGATGTAATGCCTACTTTACATCCCGGGGAAGTGAGGTTTCGGTGGCCCAAACATGCAATGGTGTCGTCCACTCTTACATTGTCTAGGAATTTGCATTAGACCTAATTATATGATGTAATGCCTACTTTACATGACGGGGAATTGAGGTTTTGATGGCCCAAACATGCAATGGTGTCGTCCAATCTTACAATGTCTGTGAATTTGGATTAGACCCAATCTTATGATGTAATGCCCAATTTACATCACGAGAAAGTGACGTTTTGATGGTCCAAACATGCAATGGTGTCGTCCACTCTTACAATGTCAGGGAATTTGGATTAGACCCAATCATATGATGTAATGCCCACTTTACATCACGGGGAAGAGAGGTTTCGATGGCCCGAACATGCAATGGTATCGTCTACTCTTACAATGACTGTGAATTTGGATTAGACCCAATCATATGATGTAATGCCCACTTTAAATCACGGGGAAGTGACGTTTTGATGGTCCAAACATGCAATGGTGTCGTCCACTTTTACAATGTCTGGTAATTTGGATTAGACCCAATCATATGATGTAATGTCCACTTTACATCACGGGGAAGTGAGGTTTTGTTGGCCCAAAAATGCAATGGTGTCGTCCACTCTTACAATGTCAGGGAATTTGGATTAGACCCAATCATATGATGTAATGCTTACTTTACATCACAGGGAAGTGAGGTTTTGATAGCCCAAACATGCAATGGTGTCGCCAACTCCTATAATGTCTGTGAATTTGGATTAGACCCAATCATGTGATGTAATGCCCACTTTACATCACGGGGAGTGAGATTTTGATGGCCCAAACATGCAATGGTGTCGTGCACTCTAAAAAATTCTGGGAATTTGGATTAGAGCCAGTCACATGATGTAATGCCCAATTTACATCACGGGGAAGTGAGATTTTGATGGTCCGAACATGCAATGGTGTCGTCCACTCTTACAATGTCTGGGAATTTGGATTAGACCCAATCATATGATGTAATGCCCACTTTACATCACGGGGAAGTGACGTTTTGATGGTCCAAACATGCAATGATGTCGTCCACTCTTACAATGTCTGGGAATTTGGATTACACCCAATCATATGATGTAATGCCCACTTTACATCCTGGGGAAGAGAGGTTTCGATGGCCCGAACATGCAATGGTATCGTCTACTCTTACAATGACTGTGAATTTGGATTAGACCCAATCATATGATGTAATGCCCACTTTAAATCACGGGGAAGTGACGTTTTGATGGTCCAAACATGCAATGGTGTCGTCCACTCTTACAATGTCTGGTAATTTGGATTAGACCCAATCATATGATGTAATGTTCACTTTACTTCACGGGGAAGTGAGGTTTTGATGGCCCAAACATGCAATGGTGTCGTCCACTCATTACAATGTCTGGGAATTTGGATTAGACCCAATCATATGATGTAATGCCCACTTTACATCACGGGGAAGTGACGTTTTGATGGTCCAAACATGCAATGGTGTCGTCCACTCTTACAATGTCTGGGAATTTGGATTAGACCCATTCATATGACGTAATGCAAAAATTACATCACGGGGAAGTGAGGTTTCGATGGCCCAAACATGCAATGGTGTCGTCCACTCTTACAATGTCTGTCAATTTGAATTACACCCAATCATATGATGTAATGCCCACTTTACATCACGGGGAAGTGACGTTCTGGTGGCCCAAACATGCAATGGTGTCTTCCACTCTTACAGTGTCTGGGAATTTGGATTAGACCCAATCATATGATGTAATACCGTATGTACATCACGGGGAAGTGAGGTTTAGATGGCCCAAACATGCAACGGTGTCGTCCACTCTTAAAATGTCTGGGAATTTGGATTAGACCCAATCATATGATGTAATGCCCACTTTACATCACGGGGAAGTGAGGTTTCGATGGACCGAACATGCAATGGTGTCGTCTACTCTTACAATGTCTGTGAATTTGGATTAGACCCAATCATATGATGTAATGCCTACTTTACATCCCGGGGAAGTGAGGTTTCGGTGGCCCAAACATGCAATGGTGTCGTCCACTCTTACATTGTCTAGGAATTTGCATTAGACCTAATTATATGATGTAATGCCTACTTTACATGACGGGGAATTGAGGTTTTGATGGCCCAAACATGCAATGGTGTCGTCCAATCTTACAATGTCTGTGAATTTGGATTAGACCCAATCTTATGATGTAATGCCCAATTTACATCACGAGAAAGTGACGTTTTGATGGTCCAAACATGCAATGGTGTCGTCCACTCTTACAATGTCAGGGAATTTGGATTAGACCCAATCATATGATGTAATGCCCACTTTACATCACGGGGAAGAGAGGTTTCGATGGCCCGAACATGCAATGGTATCGTCTACTCTTACAATGACTGTGAATTTGGATTAGACCCAATCATATGATGTAATGCCCACTTTAAATCACGGGGAAGTGACGTTTTGATGGTCCAAACATGCAATGGTGTCGTCCACTCTTACAATGTCTGGTAATTTGGATTAGACCCAATCATATGATGTAATGTCCACTTTACATCACGGGGAAGTGAGGTTTTGTTGGCCCAAAAATGCAATGGTGTCGTCCACTCTTACAATGTCAGGGAATTTGGATTATACCCAATCATATGATGTAATGCATACTTTACATCACAGGGAAGTGAGGTTTTGATGGCCCAAACATGCAATGGTGTCGCCAACTCCTATAATGTCTGTGAATTTGGATTAGACCCAATCATGTGATGTAATGCCCACTTTACATCACGGGGAGTGAGATTTTGATGGCCCAAACATGCAATGGTGTCGTGCACTCTAAAAAATTCTGGGAATTTGGATTAGAGCCAGTCACATGATGTAATGCCCAATTTACATCACGGGGAAGTGAGATTTTGATGGTCCGAACATGCAATGGTGTCGTCCACTCTTACAATGTCTGGGAATTTGGATTAGACCCAATCATATGATGTAATGCCCACTTTACATCAGGGGGAAGTGACGTTTTGATGGTCCAAACATGCAATGATGTCGTCCACTCTTACAATGTCTGGGAATTTGGATTACACCCAATCATATGATGTAATGCCCACTTTACATCACGGGGAAGAGAGGTTTCGATGGCCCGAACATGCAATAGTATCGTCTACTCTTACAATGACTGTGAATTTGGATTAGACCCAATCATATGATGTAATGCCCACTTTAAATCACGGGGAAGTGACGTTTTGATGGTCCAAACATGCAATGGTGTCGTCCACTCTTACAATGTCTGGTAATTTGGATTAGACCCAATCATATGATGTAATGTTCACTTTACTTCACGGGGAAGTGAGGTTTTGATGGCCCAAACATGCAATGGTGTCGTCCACTCATTACAATGTCTGGGATTTTGGATTAAACCCATTCATATGATGTAATGCCCAATTTACATCACGGGGAAGTGAGGTTGCGATGGCCCAAATATGCAATGGTGTCTCCCACTCCTATAATGTCTGTGAATTTGGATTGGACCCAATCATATGATGTAATGCCCACTTTATATCACGGGGAGTGAGATTTTGATGGCCCAAACATGCAATGGTGTCGTCCACTCTTACAATGTCTGGGATTTTGGATTAGACCCAATCATATGATGTAATGCCCAATTTACATCACGGGAAAGTGACGTTTTGATGGTCCAAACATACAATGGTGTCGTCCACTCTTACAATGTCTGGGAATTTGGATTAGACCCAATCATATGATGTAATGCCCAATTTACATCACGGGGAAGTTAGGCTTTAATGGCCCATACACGTAATGGTGTCGTCCACTCTTACAATGTCTGGGAATTTGGATTAGACCCAATCATATTATGTAATGCCCACTTTACATCACGGGCAAGTGAGGTTTTGATGGCCCAAACATGCAATGGTGTCGTCCACTCTTAAAATGTCAGGGAATTTGGATTAGACCCAATCATATGATGTAATGCTCACTTTACATCGCGGGGAAGTGAGGTTTCGATGGCCCAAACATGCAATGGTGTCGTCCACTCTTACAATGTCTGGGAATTTTGATTAGACCCAATCATATGATGTAATGCTCACATTACATCACGGGGAAGTGAGGTTTTGATGACCGAAACATGCAATGGTGTCGTCCACTCTTACAATGTCAGGGAATTTGGATTAGACCCAATCATATGATGTAATGCTCACTTTACATCACGGGGAAGTGAGGTTTCGATGGCCCAAACATGCAATGGTGTCGTCCACTCTTACAATGTCTGGGAATTTGGATTAAACCCATTCATATGATGTAATGCCCAATTTACATCACGGGAAAGTGACGTTTTGATGGTCCAAACATGCAATGGTGTCGTCCACTCTTACAATGTCTGGGAATTTGGATTAGACCCAATCATATGATGTAATGCCCAATTTACATCACGGGGAAGTTAGGCTTTGATGGCCCATACATGTAATGGTGTCGTCCACTCTTACAATGTCTGGGAATTTGGATTAGACCCAATCATATGATGTAATGTCCACTTTACATCACGGGGAAGTGAGGTTTTGTTGGCCCAAAAATGCAATGGTGTCGTCCACTCTTACAATGTCAGTGAATTTGGATTAGACCCAATCATATGATGTAATGCTTACTTTACATCACAGGGAAGTGAGGTTTAGATGGCCCAAACATGCAATGGTGTCGCCAACTCCTATAATGTCTGTGAATTTGGATTAGACCCAATCATGTGATGTAATGCCCACTTTACATCACGGGGAGTGAGATTTTGATGGCCCAAACATGCAATGGTGTCGTGCACTCTAAAAAATTCTGGGAATTTGGATTAGAGCCAGTCACATGATGTAATGCCCAATTTACATCCCGGGGAAGTGAGATTTTGATGGTCCGAACATGCAATGGTGTCGTCCACTCTTACAATGTCTGGGAATTTGGATTAGACCCAATCATATGATGTAATGCCCACTTTACATGACGGGGAAGTGACGTTTTGATGGTCCAAACATGCAATGGTGTCGTCCACTCTTACAATGTCTGGGAATTTGGATTAGACCCATTCATATGACGTAATGCAAAAATTACATCACGGGGAAGTGAGGTTTCGATGGCCCAAACATGCAATGGTGTCGTCCACTCTTACAATGTCTGTCAATTTGGATTACACCCAATCATATGATGTAATGCCCACTTTACATCACGGGGAAGTGACGTTCTGGTGGCCCAAACATGCAATGGTGTCTTCCACTCTTACAGTGTCTGGGAATTTGGATTAGACCCAATCATATGATGTAATACCGTATGTACATCACGGGGAAGTGAGGTTTAGATGGCCCAAACATGCAACGGTGTCGTCCACTCTTAAAATGTCTGGGAATTTGGATTAGACCCAATCATATGATGTAATGCCCACTTTACATCACGGGGAAGTGAGGTTTCGATGGACCGAACATGCAATGGTGTCGTCTACTCTTACAATGTCTGTGAATTTGGATTAGACCCAATCATATGATGTAATGCCTACTTTACATCCCGGGGAAGTGAGGTTTCGGTGGCCCAAACATGCAATGGTGTCGTCCACTCTTACATTGTCTAGGAATTTGCATTAGACCTAATTATATGATGTAATGCCTACTTTACATGACGGGGAATTGAGGTTTTGATGGCCCAAACATGCAATGGTGTCGTCCAATCTTACAATGTCTGTGAATTTGGATTAGACCCAATCTTATGATGTAATGCCCAATTTACATCACGAGAAAGTGACGTTTTAATGGTCCAAACATGCAATGGTGTCGTCCACTCTTACAATGTCAGGGAATTTGGATTAGACCCAATCATATGATGTATTGCCCACTTTACATCACGGGGAAGAGAGGTTTCGATGGCCCGAACATGCAATGGTATCGTCTACTCTTACAATGACTGTGAATTTGGATTAGACCCAATCATATGATGTAATGCCCACTTTAAATCACGGGGAAGTGACGTTTTGATGGTCCAAACATGCAATGGTGTCGTCCACTCTTACAATGTCTGGTAATTTGGATTAGACCCAATCATATGATGTAATGTCCACTTTACATCACGGGGAAGTGAGGTTTTGTTGGCCCAAAAATGCAATGGTGTCGTCCACTCTTACAATGTCAGAGAATTTGGATTAGACCCAATCATATGATGTAATGCTTACTTTACATCACAGGGAAGTGAGGTTTTGATGGCCCAAACATGCAATGGTGTCGCCAACTCCTATAATGTCTGTGAATTTGGATTAGACCCAATCATGTGATGTAATGCCCACTTTACATCACGGGGAGTGAGATTTTGATGGCCCAAACATGCAATGGTGTCGTGCACTCTAAAAAATTCTGGGAATTTGGATTAGAGCCAGTCACATGATGTAATGCCCAATTTACATCACGGGGAAGTGAGATTTTGATGGTCCGAACATGCAATGGTGTCGTCCACTCTTACAATGTCTGGGAATTTGGATTAGACCCAATCATATGATGTAATGCCCACTTTACATCACGGGGAAGTGACGTTTTGATGGTCCAAACATGCAATGATGTCGTCCACTCTTACAATGTCTGGGAATTTGGATTACACCCAATCATATGATGTAATGCCCACTTTACATCCTGGGGAAGAGAGGTTTCGATGGCCCGAACATGCAATGGTATCGTCTACTCTTACAATGACTGTGAATTTGGATTAGACCCAATCATATGATGTAATGCCCACTTTAAATCACGGGGAAGTGACGTTTTGATGGTCCAAACATGCAATGATGTCGTCCACTCTTACAATGTCTGGGAATTTGGATTACACCCAATCATATGATGTAATGCCCACTTTACATCCTGGGGAAGAGAGGTTTCGATGGCCCGAACATGCAATGGTATCGTCTACTCTTACAATGACTGTGAATTTGGATTAGACCCAATCATATGATGTAATGCCCACTTTAAATCACGGGGAAGTGACGTTTTGATGGTCCAAACATGCAATGGTGTCGTCCACTCTTACAATGTCTGGTAATTTGGATTAGACCCAATCATATGATGTAATGTTCACTTTACATCGCGGGGAAGTGAGGTTTCGATGGCCCAAACATGCAATGGTGTCGTCCACTCTTACAATGTCTGGGAATTTTGATTAGACCCAATCATATGATGTAATGCTCACATTACATCACGGGGAAGTGAGGTTTTGATGACCGAAACATGCAATGGTGTCGTCCACTCTTACAATGTCTGGGAATTTGGATTAGACCCATTCATATGACGTAATGCAAAAATTACATCACGGGGAAGTGAGGTTTCGATGGCCCAAACATGCAATGGTGTCGTCCACTCTTACAATGTCTGTCAATTTGGATTACACCCAATCATATGATGTAATGCCCACTTTACATCACGGGGAAGTGACGTTCTGGTGGCCCAAACATGCAATGGTGTCTTCCACTCTTACAGTGTCTGGGAATTTGGATTAGACCCAATCATATGATGTAATACCGTATGTACATCACGGGGAAGTGAGGTTTAGATGGCCCAAACATGCAACGGTGTCGTCCACTCTTAAAATGTCTGGGAATTTGGATTAGACCCAATCATATGATGTAATGCCCACTTTACATCACGGGGAAGTGAGGTTTCGATGGACCGAATATGCAATGGTGTCGTCTACTCTTACAATGTCTGTGAATTTGGATTAGACCCAATCATATGATGTAATGCCTACTTTACATCCCGGGGAAGTGAGGTTTCGGTGGCCCAAACATGCAATGGTGTCGTCCACTCTTACATTGTCTAGGAATTTGCATTAGACCTAATTATATGATGTAATGCCTACTTTACATGACGGGGAATTGAGGTTTTGATGGCCCAAACATGCAATGGTGTCGTCCAATCTTACAATGTCTGTGAATTTGGATTAGACCCAATCTTATGATGTAATGCCCAATTTACATCACGGGAAAGTGACGTTTTGATGGTCCAAACATGCAATGTTGTCGTCCACTCTTACAATGTCAGGGAATTTGGATTAGACCCAATCATATGATGTAATGCCCACTTTACATCACGGGGAAGAGAGGTTTCGATGGCCCGAACATGCAATGGTATCGTCTACTCTTACAATGACTGTGAATTTGGATTAGACCCAATCATATGATGTAATGCCCACTTTAAATCACGGGGAAGTGACGTTTTGATGGTCCAAACATGCAATGGTGTCGTCCACTCTTACAATGTCTGGTAATTTGGATTAGACCCAATCATATGATGTAATGTCCACTTTACATCACGGGGAAGTGAGGTTTTGTTGGCCCAAAAATGCAATGGTGTCGTCCACTCTTACAATGTCAGGGAATTTGGATTAGACCCAATCATATGATGTAATGCTTACTTTACATCACAGGGAAGTGAGGTTTTGATGGCCCAAACATGCAATGGTGTCGCCAACTCCTATAATGTCTGTGAATTTGGATTAGACCCAATCATGTGATGTAATGCCCACTTTACATCACGGGGAGTGAGATTTTGATGGCCCAAACAAGCAATGGTGTCGTGCACTCTAAAAAATTCTGGGAATTTGGATTAGAGCCAGTCACATGATGTAATGCCCAATTTACATTACGGGGAAGTGAGATTTTGATGGTCCGAACATGCAATGGTGTCGTCCACTCTTACAATGTCTGGGAATTTGGATTAGACCCAATCATATGATGTAATGCCCACTTTACATCACGGGGAAGTGACGTTTTGATGGTCCAAACATGCAATGATGTCGTCCACTCTTACAATGTCTGGGAATTTGGATTACACCCAATCATATGATGTAATGCCCACTTTACATCCTGGGGAAGAGAGGTTTCGATGGCCCGAACATGCAATGGTATCGTCTACTCTTACAATGACTATGAATTTGGATTAGACCCAATCATATGATGTAATGCCCACTTTAAATCACGGGGAAGTGACGTTTTGATGGTCCAAACATGCAATGGTGTCGTCCACTCTTACAATGTCTGGTAATTTGGATTAGACCCAATCATATGATGTAATGTTCACTTTACTTCACGGGGAAGTGAGGTTTTGATGGCCCAAACATGCAATGGTGTCGTCCACTCATTACAATGTCTGGGATTTTGGATTAAACCCATTCATATGATGTAATGCCCAATTTACATCACGGGGAAGTGAGGTTGCGATGGCCCAAATATGCAATGGTGTCTCCCACTCCTATAATGTCTGTGAATTTGGATTGGACCCAATCATATGATGTAATGCCCACTTTATATCACGGGGAGTGAGATTTTGATGGCCCAAACATGCAATGGTGTCGTCCACTCTTACAATGTCTGGGATTTTGGATTAGACCCAATCATATGATGTAATGCCCAATTTACATCACGGGAAAGTGACGTTTTGATGGTCCAAACATACAATGGTGTCGTCCACTCTTACAATGTCTGTGAATTTGGATTAGACCCAATCATATGATGTAATGCCCAATTTACATCACGGGAGAGTGATGTTTTGATGGTCCAAACATGCAATGGTGTCGTCCACTCTTACAGTGCCAGGGAATTTGGATTAGACCCAATCATATGATGTAATACCGAATGTACATCACGAAGAAGTGAGGTTTAGATGGCCCAAACATGCAACGGTGTCGTCCACTCTTACAATGTCTGGGAATTTGGATTAGACCCAATCATATGATGTAATGCCCACTTTACATCACGGGGAAGAGAGGTTTCGATGGCCCGAACATGCAATGGTATCGTCTACTCTTACAATGACTGTGAATTTGGATTAGACCCAATCATATGATGTAATGCCCACTTTACATCACGGGGAAGTGACGTTTTGATGGTCCAAACATTCAATGGTGTCGTCCACTCATTACAATGTCTGGGATTCTGGATTAGACCCATTCATATGATGTAATGCCCAATTTACATCACGGGGAAGTGAGGTTGCGATGGCCCAAATATGCAATGGTGTCTCCCACTCCTATAATGTCTGTGAATTTGGATTGGACCCAATCATATGATGTAATGCCCACTTTATATCACGGGGAGTGAGATTTTGATGGCCCAAACATGCAATGGTGTCGTCCACTCTTACAATGTCTGGGATTTTGGATTAGACCCAATCATATGATGTAATGCCCAATTTACATCACGGGAAAGTGACGTTTTGATGGTCCAAACATGCAATGGTTTTGTCCACTCTTACAATGTCTGGGAATTTGGATTAGACCCTATCATATGATGTAATGCCCAATTTACATCACGGGGAAGTTAGTCTTTGATGGCCCATACATGTAATGGTGTCGTCCACTCTTACAATGTCAGGGAATTTGGATTAGACCCAATCACATGATGTAATGCCCAATTTACATCACGGGGAAGTTAGGCTTTAATGGCCCATACATGTAATGGTGTCGTCCACTCTTACAATGTCTGGGAATTTGGATTAGACCCAATCATGTGATGTATTGCCCACTTTACATCACGGGCAAGTGAGGTTTTGATGGCCCAAACATGCAATGGTGTCGTCCACTCTTAAAATGTCAGGGAATTTGGATTAGACCCAATCATATGATGTAATGCTCACTTTACATCGCGGGGAAGTGAGTTTTTGATGGCCCAAACATGCAATGGTGTCGTCAACTCTTACAATGTCTGGGAATTTGGATTAGACCAATTCATATGATGTAATGCCCAATTTACATTACGGGGAAGTGAGGTTTCGATGGCCCAAACATGCAATGGTGTCGTCCACTCTTACAATGTCTGGGAATTTGGATTAGACCCAATCATATGATGTAATGCTCACATTACATCACGGGGAAGTGAGGTTTTGATGACCGAAACATGCAATGGTGTCGTCCACTCTTACAATGTCAGGGAATTTGGATTAGACCCAATCATATGATGTAATGCTCACTTTACATCACGGGGAAGTGAGGTTTCGATGGCCCAAACAT